>NW_023270807.1:29771471-29978730 GCF_011800145.1 Mirounga leonina | reverse complement strand
TATATATATATATATATATATATATATATATATATATATATACACAATGGAATATTATGCAGCCATCAAAAGGAATGAGATCTTGCCATTTGCAGTGACGTGGATGGAACTGGAGGGTATTATGTTGAGCAAAGTAAGTCAAACAGAGAAAGACATGTATCATATGACTTCACTGATATGAGGAATTCTTAATCGCAGGAAACAAACTGAGGGTTGCTGGAGTGGGGGTGGGTGGGAGGGATGGGGTGACTGGGTGATAGACACTGGGGAGGGTATGTGCTCTGGTAAGCGCTGTGAATTGTGCAAGACTGTTGAATCTCAGATCTGTACCTCTGAAACAAATAATGCAATATATGTTAAGAAAAAAAAAAAAGAAGAAGAAAAAGGTAGCGGGAGGGGAAGAATGAAGCAGGGGAAATCGGAGGGGTAGACGAACCATGAGAGACGATGGACTCTGAAAAACAAACAGGGTTCTAGAGGGGAGGGGGGTGGGAGGATGGGTTAGCCTGGTGGTGGGTATTGAGGAGGGCACATTCTGCATGGAGCACTGGGTGTTGTGCACAAACAATGAATCATGGAACACTTCATCTAAAACTAATGATGTAATGTATGGGGATTAACATAAGAATAATAAAAAAAAAAGGGTAGTCTTTGAGGTTTCAGGCTTTATGTAGTTTGCTTGATTTAGTTCCCCAAACCTACATAGGTTAAGGACACTCTCCTCTCTATGAAGTAGCACTGAAATCCTAATTCTTAGCTATTTAGAACTTATAATTTCAAAACAGTTAAAATCCCCCAGCTTACCCTTAATATTGTGTCTTTTATCTTTTATTGTTGCTATTGTGTTTTATAGGCAAGTATACATTTCCCGTTCTTTTCAACTTGGCTCATTTTTCCGTATTAACATTCTATCCAGCCTTTCCATGAGATTTTAGCAGATCTGGGATCCATCCACATTAGCTCATTCTGCCATGTTGCTAAAATTCTTTCCAAAGAATTAGGTGCTATAATTAGGTCCTATCTTCCTCATGAATTAGGTTCTGTTATTAAACCCATTTTATGAGGTTTTAAGAGGTTATGGTACTTATCAGTCATTATACAGCTTAGATATATTGGGTCTGGGACTCAAAAAAAATCACATCTAATTGTTGCCCAAGCCATGTTCCTACATAGAGGCCATAGAGTTAACAGGACCACTAGAACCCTTTTCAACTTTAAAATTAATTTTATATCCTTGCACTTTGCATGGTTTACTTCCCTAAATTGGGATATGTGGCTTTATGGTGTTATTCATGGTGGAATATAGAATCAGGCTAATACTTGCTCAGAGGTTTTATAATCTCAGCTGGAGGTCCCTTCCAACTCTTTGTAGGTTTTCCTTGATACTCCATGAGAAGAAAAATATGCTAAATTAAGAGCTTCACAATGTGAATTGATAATAAGATGCCCTAAAAAAGAGCAAAATCTTACAATGTCATTAACATGAGGTTGGATATAATGGAAATATGTTAATGGTGAGTAAAGTATCACACTGCTTCTTCCTTAATGTTTTCACCCTTGGCAATAGATGCCTTTTTAATTTTGCCTTCACTAAAATTTCCTTTATTGAACATAAATAAGAAGATGTATTTATATTTTCGATGAAGGATTTAAAAGTGTGAGTACCAGACCATATTAGATTCACTCTGGAGGACATGCATAGAAAAATCAGAGAAATTTATATATTCAATTCTTAAGTTCCTGAAACTGAAAAAGCATTAATTTTCATGTCCTCTACAGATTATAAAGGTTTTCTGATTCTAATTCTAATAAAAGAATAAAATTCTCATAACAGTACTCAATTCTTCTTAGTAAATGGCTGAGAAAGAACTGAACTCCTTTACCAGACAAGCAATCTGTTAATTACTCATAAAGGTCACAACTGAATCACACAAGAATTTAATTTTTCTGTGTAACAGTGCTCTATGTTTTTCTCAAACCCTATGGTTTCAGAGAACCAGAATTTCCCACTACCTCAAAACACTAGGTTGACCTCAAAAACAAGTCTGGAAAAAATATCCTTCCAGACATTAAAAAATGAAACACGAACAACTACCAAATGATGTTTGACATTTAAGAATGACCTTTGTGTAGCAAATAAAGTCATTTTCCAAAAAGCCAACATTCAAACTTTCCCAGAAACAATTTGCGAATGAAAAGACATCACCAGCTAAAGAAGTGATTACTAGCCATAAACCTTTTTTTTCAAACACCATTGAACTTAGTGAAGTTAAATGTCCAGATTAAGTAAAAATGCTCCATCAATTCTCACATCACTTTTTCAATACTGCTGAATCAGTTTTGATAACTCTACTGAATGAACATTTTCTTTTAAAATTCTAAATCTCTTTCTTTTGCAGGCTCCTCTAAGGATGGAGAGATCTTATGCTGGCATTCAGAGTGTCTCACTAAATTTAGTGACTTAGACATCTAAAGACCTGATTTGCTGTCTCTTGACGTCAGGTTTTTGCTCTCCAAATCTCATACTGATTCTATAAAAAAAAAAAAAAAAAAATCTCCAGGCTTTAAGCAGCAGATTATTTGAAAAAGGGTGATTAGAACCATTTAAATCCTACCCTGGAACCAAACAGTGATATCAACAAGTACATTAACAAAGTTAACATAAAGTGGTTGTATGAAATTAAGCTCAGAGTCTACATGTGTGTCAATATTTCCTTTCTTTTGTGCTTACGTGAGGATAACAACATTTCTCTTTTTTTTTATACGAGTATTTCTTTAGCACCTATTGCATCACTACCCTTTGGTAGAAGGGATTTGCCACGTCATTAACATTTCTGGGACATAAGAATTCTTACTTTGTCACCCAATGTAGAGGTGAGGAAATGAAGGAAAACATAATAATATCTTTATACTATAAATAAAAGAGCTGAATTTCAAAATTAGTTATATCTGTGTTCAAGGACAATGTTCTTTGTTCTACAATACTAAATGCAAATACACAAGGCAAGGTATCCTTTCCCCATACAAAAGTAATTCAAACTCATTACAGAAAATAAAGACACCAGAAAAAATACATTATGTGTATTCCTACTCCACTACCAAAAATTTCTTACTACCATTATTTTCTAAGTTTTTAGGCTCATTTTTTTGGGGGGGGTGCCATATGTAATAAGATATTATGATGTTTTCTTGAAAACTTGTGCCAGGAGTTAACTAATAGTGCAAAGATTTCACTGTTGAGAACAGATTTACTGAATTAAAATCTTCAGTGTCTCCCAGGGAAACAAGGGCAGCTTTTACCATTAAGAGTCATCCCAAGGTTAAGAGTACTGACAATTTTTTTCCCAAAAAAATAAAAAGAGGAGGTCTTTGGGGAATCACTGCTAAATTTAGGGGATAATTAAACATTTCTTTTTTTTTTTTTAAAGATTTTATTTATTTATTTGAGAGAGAGAGAATGAGAGAGAGCAAGCACATGAGAGGGGGGAGGGTCAGAGGGAGAAGCAGACTCCCTGCCAAGCAGGGAGCCCGATGTGGGACTCGATCCAGGGACTCCAGGATCATGACCTGAGCTGAAGGCAGTCGCTTAACCAACTGAGCCACCCAGGCGCCCTAATTAAACATTTCTTGATTGGACATACACTTAATCACCAGGCTTGCTTGCTAGCTAAGGTGCTGTCAGATAAAGAGGAGAGAGCACCAGTGGGAGATGCTTTTATGAGACCATATCAACTACAAATACAGGAGAGGATTAGTTTCTGCAGCTGAGGAAAGGGGATGAGGGTTTGGAAAACTTCAGGATTTAAAGATAAAAAGATTTAGAAGTAATAGAAATGTTACATTCTGTCAGCAATCAACAAATCACAAATGGAATTACTTATGAGAAATTTAAGACTTTGAGTTGAAGATGAGAGTGAAACTTCTTAATGGAAATGTTAGCAGATGGACTAAGAATGTCAATATGAGGATACAGTCATACTGACTTCTTACTGTGATGGAGGCTGGGTGAGGTCTACAAGGCAAATAAGGACCATGAGCTGCTTTTGGAGAAAGCCCACAAACTGGGGTTGGAAGAGGAAAGCAGAACTTTGAAGTAAGATGAAGAGAAATAGTGAAAGTAGACAGAAAAACTAGGAGTGTTTCATCAGGGAAGACCAGCAGAGACATATTCAGTGAACAGAAGGAATGCTCTTGGGGATTCAGAAGGTTAGGAGATTTGGAAATTAGGTAGTCATTGCTGACCCACAAGAATCAAATGATTTCCAAAAAGATAAAAATGAAGTAAGTTGATTAGAAACAGAAAAGCCTTAGAATTGATTATTGATTGATAAATCCAATATATGTGTCTTTTTGAGACTCTAACAAATCCAATGGGGAAATAAAATACAAGTAAAATTAAAAGGACAATAAATAACTAAATAATTTATTGATTTTAATATTAAAGAGAATATTATATTTATAAATATTATTAGGATTTCTTTGAAATTAATAATATTCAGAAAAATTAGCAATAATAATTTAAGAAGCGAGAGAAATATTTAGTTGTCCAATAAATCAAGAAGACAGAAAATGTTGTTGAAGAACTATACGCAAATAAGGACCACTGGGGTGGGGTTTACTCTTAAACTTTTATAACAAAGTTGTTTTCTGATATATACAAAAAGTTATAGAACTTGAAAATAATGGAAAGCTACCTAATTTGTTTTATAAAATCAGGAAAACATGGATAGCAAAATATGACAAAGATGATTAAAATGAAAAACCATAAAGCAAAATTATTTATGTGAAAAATCCTAAATAAAAGGCTAGGATGAAATTAATAGTGCATGAAAGGAAAAAAAATCACAATTAAGTAGGGTCCATTTGAGGAATTAAATACATATTAATATCAAGAAATCTTTGAGAAAAATGCATTTAAATAGATCTGGAGAAGCCTGAAATTTGCCAATTTTTCCTAATTAAAATTACTTTAAAACTAGGAATCCTTAATATGATTAGGACAAATAACAAGTCTCAAATCAATAGTCCTATCATATTTAGCAATGAAACTCTGGAGATATCCTCATAAGTAATAAATACAAAACAAGGATGTTCATAATAATAATTATTTCATACTGGTTTGGAAGTTGATTCAACACAATTAGACTCAAAGCATTTATACAACAGACAATAATGGGAAAAGAAACAAATTGTATTTGCAGACAACAGAATTATTTAGCTAGAAAGGTCAATTTTAAAACTTGTGGAATTAGTAAGAGTTCATTATGCCTGAATACGTGATAAAAAATACTCCAATTAATAGCTTTGTTACATCAACAGTAAATTACAAATAATTTCTAAGAAGATACTAAAAACAATGTGTGAAAACAAGCCATTAATTTAACACTAAATATTTAGAAGCCATATGAAGCAAAACTCCAAATCTTAATCAGAATTGAGTGTGTCAGACACTGTGACTAGTCCTTCACCATATTATCTTATTTATTCCTTGCGATTATCTTTTTTTTTACATTTTATGTTCCTTTGAAGCTTGGAAAGATGAAAAACTTGCCTAATGTCTCACAGTGAAGTGGTGGAGAGAGGACAAGGGGAGTAAAGGAAAAGAGGAAGGAGAGAGGAAGAGAAAGTGCGGATAGCACAGGCAAATATCCACCGATGTGATAGACTCTGCTGTGAGAGGCGTACTGTGCATAATAAGAGATTCTGTTTATCAGAAACATCATAAATAGAATCTAAGATTGAATAACAAAACAGAGAAGATAACATTAACAAACCCAAAACAAAATGATAACTAATAAACATGCTCACTCCACTAGATGAACTACCATAAGAATAATAATATTGTTTATTTTGAGAGAGAGAGTGTGAGAGTGGGGCAGGAGAGGGGTAGGGTGGGCATTGGGACAGAGAGAGAGAGAGAGAGAGAATCCGAAGCAGGCCCAACACAGGGCTCAATCTCACCACCCTGAGATCATGACCTGAGCCAAAATCAAGAGTCGGACACTCAACTGACTGAGCCACCCAGGTGGCCCAAGAATAATTATTTTAATCTATGAGATTAGCAAAAGTTAAAAGTTAGATAGTACTTTTAAGAGCATCATGAAATAAGTGCTCAAAGAATGCCATTGGAATCTAAACTATGTCAAAACTTTGTCTTTAGCATTTTGGCAGTTTTTACTAGGAAATTTAAAATTGTCAATATCCTTTGATTCAGCAATTCTGCTTTCCTGAATGTATCTGATTGAAAATAGTAGAGATGTGCTCAAACACGTATGATCAAATGTTTATTGCAGAACCACCTGTAATATCAAACAATTAAAACTTAAGAACTAGTAAGTAAATGAAATTAATGCAGTACTTGAAAATCATTTTCTAAGAAATTTTAATGGTAAAGGAAAATGTTCTTGTTACATTTATAAGCACTGTAAAACCAAAAACAAAACCCAAATCAAACAAACAAACAAAAAAAACAAAAAAGAAAAAAAGCAGGGGCACCTGGGTGGCTCAGTTGGTTAACTGTCTGCCTTCAGCTCAGGTCATGACCCCAGAGTCCTGAGATGGAGGCCCACATCAAGCCCCACATTGAGCCCCACATCGGGTTCCCCGCTCAGCGGGGAGTCTGCTTCTCCCTCTGCCCCTCACCCTGCTCATGCTCTCTCTCTTGCTCTCTCTCAAATAAAAAAAAAAAAGAAAGAAACAGAAAAAAACAGGGCCCACAGTATTTATTTCTGTAAGATTATAATTTTTGTGCCTTTATTATAATTGCATCTTTATAATTCATTGTCTCTTACAGTTATCCACAATGATTATAGAATATTTCTAAAAATCAGGAAGGATTTTTAAAAATTGATGTTTAGTAGTTTTTCTAAAATATGGGGACAGAAACTAAATTCGTGTATTTAAGGAGAGTAGGTGGTGAGAAAATGAACACAGTGGTCAATTTCGTTCATTCTGTAACTGAAAAGAAAGGAGTAAATTGGGACAATAGCTAGAGGGAAGACTAGAGTTTGAATATTTGGGCAACTTTTAAACCTAATTTGCAAAACTCATTTACAGTTTGAAGACAATCAAAGAACTGCTGTGAAGCAAGGAGACATGGGGGTGATCACCATTTCTGTTCAGTGCTGTGGAATGATGAGGTTGAAGATGGAGGTCATGGACCAGCCTGCAGCAGGTAGTCTCTCAAGTGGGCCACCTGTAATTGTCTGCTTGGCCAACCAAGCAGAAAGGGAAGCCTGCTAGAGTTGTCATTGCTATTGGGATTGAAAGAGACCACAGCATATTTTGCTGCAAAATACATCTATTCCCAAGTAGCCTTATAGTTTTAGTCCACAATAAAGAGAGTGTTTCTGCTCAATTTTTATGGACAGGAAATTAAGAGATGTCATATAGTGAGGAACAGGGTTACCTTATTATTAATTATTCTTAAAGCTAGAGGCTAAGGAAGAGGCTTTGTGGAGTTCATGTCAGCTGGAGATTGGATTAACAAAGTAAACCTGAAGATGAATTACAAAACCCTTATATATGTATCCTAAATGATGTGTTTTTCATCTTTAGGAGTAGAGATCGAATAAATTACAACATGGTTTTGGATCTATTTGGGACTATTACTAAAGATCTATTTCTTGCATAATGATGCTCTACACATTGACCAGATAATATAAAATATGGAAGACAGTCTCAGCTACCTAAACAGTCATTTTCTTCATTATGATGTCATCTAATTTGAAGCATCTCATATCCGTGTTCTATAAACAGTGGTTATGTCCATCTTTATAAATGGGGTAAAATTCAATTCCCATGTAGCATCATCAATTTTATAAACATGCCTCACTTTAAATTAAGAAGGAAGAAAGACTGACATTCTTAATAGCCCTAACATTGCTGAAGTGATTGAACTCACAATAAAACTTCATTAGGTTAGGTGCTTGGGGAAGGAATGACATGGGGGATTAGTTTCAGTATTTTAAACAGGCTCATGGGAGAAATGTAAAAAACAGAAAGTCAAAACAGAAGCCTCCTGGATGCCCATGGCTGAAAGTATGTCCATGGAAACATCTTAAATGTCTATCAGTAAGCAAGAATTAAATAAATTAGGATGCAGCCAAAATATAGAATATTTGCAAGCAGTAAAGTAAGCAGAGTTATGTGTATTGGCTTGGAGTAACTCCAAGGCACATTGTCATGTGTCAGATAACTTACACCTGATTCCAATTATTCAGATCTTCACTAAAATGTGTGTGTGTGTGTCTGCATGGGTGCACACATATAGAGATATCTCAGACGAATCACATCAACTGTGAATTGGCTATCTATTTGTAGCAAAGTCAGATAGGGGAAATCGAAAAGTATGTATTTTTGTACTCTTTGGGGTTTTTACAATGAGCATGGGGTATATTCATGTATCAGTGAGGGTAATAAAAATTTAAAAATTGGCGCTGAACAGTTTTTGTAAAAGTCTATGGATTATGAAAAAAAAAATCAGTCAACTACAGGAAAACTCAGAAAGGTCCTAATCCTTGTAGTCTAAGTAAATGTATTAGGAGAATGTATACCTTACAGGCAGCTCTAAATGAGGTGGCTCTGGTTTTGCTAGCACCTAAGGGGAACTGATTATTTAAAAGATGAGCATTAGGGAACTGTGACCAAGAAAGGGATTCTCCCAATAGGAGACTACAGTGAAATTTACTGTTCACCTCCACAACACTGCCCTGGCTTTGGAAATGATGTAGATTTTTTTTTTTTTTCAAGTCTGAATTTCTGAATTTTTCTGGTATCATATGGGGAAGAGTAGTGGGCAATATTCTTTGATTAGTGATTCATGATGAAAAAGGCAAACAATCTCCAGGCTACTGAAGAGATGCCATGCTGTTTCTTGCTTAATGAAAGATAAATTAAAGTCATTTGATACTGCCATATGTTAACGATCACTTCCCAAGCAGAAAAAAAACACTATTACAGATGGTTTGATTTAGTGTCCTAAAAAGGTTGCGGGGAACAAACCCACTTTTTGTTAGTACGTTTTTTTGGTGGGATAAGAGACATAGATAGTCTTCAGTGGATAAAATAATATGTATGGCTGTACCTGCTATTTTGAATGAGAGGTAGCAGTATGAATCATGCCTAATTACATGTAGACCAGTTTCAGAATATAGATAAGAAAACCCATGGTACAAAATTGTGGATTCTATACACACTGGAATGATGTTACTAAAAACCTCATGCCACGAGTGATAAAAGTGAGTCATCCATACTCTTAGTCATGCCCATGTTCGTAACATGAATTTATATATTATGAATAATATGTTTCTTACAGATAAGAAGTAAAAAATTAACATAAACATTACCAATATAGTACCATTTCTCTCATTTCAAATAAGTTAAAAATATTAACAATATTAACATTTTGGAAAAAAAACCTTAATCATAATAATACCAATTTAACTCAGCACATTGTTTTGCTTTTTAAATTTGCTTTATTTTTATTTTATTTTTAATTTTTATTTTAAGTAGGTTCCGTGCCCAATGTGGGGCTTGAACTCACAGTCCTGAGATCAAGAGTCACGTGCTCTACCTACTGAGCCAGCCATGTGCCCCTTGTTTCTGCTTTATATGGCTTTTTTCCCAAGGTTTGTCCTTACATATATTTGGATAATTTTGTTTTCTGCCTTTCTGTTTAAGATTATTTTATAAGAATTTTCCATTAGACTATGTAGTGTACATGATTATTTTGTGTTTTTTAACTTGTATTTTAATGTATGAATTCGTTGCCCTATTGCTTGGTATTTAAGTTGTTAAAATTTCACAGCAGTATTATAAGTCATGATAAAAAGAACATTTTTAAAATATATTTTTCTCTTTTTAAAATCTTTATTGTGACAAGTACATTTAACATGAGATGTACATTTTAAACAAATTTTTATTTACTTGGTGTGTCAAGCAGTGTCTAAGATGGCTCTCAATAACCTCCACCTCATGGCATTCACACCCTTGTGTTGTCCCCTGAATTTAGCACTTCCACCAAATAGAGCATAGTAGATGTCCAGTGTGTCTATTTTAGTAAAAATAAGTACTGCCCCTTGCATGATGGAAGTAGTCCAATTGCTTGAGCCTCTTAGAGGATTATGGCACATCACAGACTCAGTGTTGGGCTCTATTGGTAGTAGATTGGACATTCAGCATTGGATGAAAGGAAGGCAAGAAAGGTAGGCAAGTAGTAGATGTAGTGGTGGGATATCACTTCAAGACTGGGATAGAAAAAGGCTGTGGATTCTTCTACTGAGTGTGAACTCACATTCTCTTGGATCACTTGTCCTGGAGGAAGCCAGCCACTGTGTTGTGAGGTCTGTGGAGAGGCCCATGTGGTAATAAACTAAGGTCTGTAAATAACCACATGAGTAAGCCTGGAAGGAGAACCACCCTCCCCACTACCATCACCAGTTGATTCTTCAGATGAGACTTCATTCTAGCCAACTGCAACCTCATGAGAGACCTTGAACCACAGGCACTCAGCTAAGCTGGGAGCCATATTACTGACTCCCAGAAACTGTGACATAATAAATATTTGTTATTTTAAGCTGCTATGTTTTAGGGTAATTTGTTATCCAGAAATAGATAACTAATAAAGACTTGGGGAACAGATGTAGGATACATAGAATAATAGTTCCATGAACATGGGAAAAACAATATATCTCATTTACTGGGAAACAAATTCCTGTGTTAGAAGTGATGCTCTTTAGAGTGGATAAGGCATTCTATAAGCCTACAGATGATAATTTTGGCAGAAGCCTTGTAGGAAAGGAAGGCAAATCCATATCCAGAGTAATTGTCTTTATTTTAGTAAGAATAAGTACTGCCCCTTCCATAGTGGAAGTAGTCCAACTGGTTGAGCTTCTTAGAGAATCATGGCACATCACAGACTCAGTGTTAGGCTCTATTGCTAGTAGATTGGACATTCAGCACTGGAAGTAGCCAGACTGCTATCCATGAGTAGAAGTCCATTTACTGAGCCCATGCATAACCTCTATCCTTGTCACCATGGCCACTTTGCTCATAAGCCCATTAGGCAATGACAGGAGTGGCTGGGAAAGGAAACAGACTGAAGTCCATAGAATGGGTCTTCCTATCTACTTGTTTATTAAAATCCTTCTCTGTTGAAGTCACCTTTTAGTGAGTATTCAAATGAGATACAAATATCTTCAAACTTGTTGCCGATCTGGAGAAGTCTATCCAAATACCTCTTACCCAGACCTCCTTACGACCAATTTTCCAATCATGTTTCTCCCAAGTCCCCGACAATCTGGCCAAGCATTAGCCACAATCTATGAAACTCTGCAGACCCGCACTTCTGGTTATGCAGAGATAACAAAGAGACTTAAGATCATTCTCAAAAATTAGATTACAAGGTCAAAGTTAATGTTGTTTTTATGACTTTTAGTTATTGTTTTTGCACTGCTATTTAATTTTTCCACTGCCACCAACAATATGTGAGTACATTCATTTCATTGCCATCTTATTAATTACATATATATTTTTAAATTTGTATATGTATATGTTCATATCTTTTTCTTACTCATCTATTGAACTCTTAATTTTAAAATATTAATTCATTGGACTTCTTTACATATTTTTAAAGCTTTTAATTGTGTTATATAATGCTTCCCATTGTTTAGACAAAGGTTTAAAAAATATTTATATACTAATATTTACATTTTTTTTTCTTCCTAACACATTAAACCTTAGGACAATACTTTGCTGAGACAAATTTAGTCCTATTATTGCTATATTTATTTTTTTTATATTTAATGTTGTAAGTCCATTTACCCTACAGTTTGGTATATAAATATCATCATAATTATATAAGAATGGCAGAAGCATTTATCTAAGGAGTAGTTTTATCTCTCACATTTTTTTTCAAAAAGGCTCTAATATTAAGTTGTAAGTAGCTGTCAACTAGTTTTTTAAAAATAAACTTATTTTAGTCTTAGATTTACAGAAAAGTTGGACAGAGAGCACATAGAGTTCCCACATACCCCACACTCAGTTTCCTAAACTGAACCACTTTCTTACACCACACATAAATATAAACTCCAAATGGATTAAAGACCTAAATGTGAGACTTGAAACCATAAAAAATCCTAGAAAAGAGCAAAGGCAGTAATATCTCAGATATCGGCTGTTAACAACATCTTTCTAGATATGTCCCCTGAGGCAAGGGAAACAAAAGCAAAAATAAACTATTGGGACTACACCAAAATAAAAAGCTTCTGCACAGCAAAGGAAACAACAAACAAAGCTAAAAGACAACCTATTGAATGGGAGAAGATATTTGCAAATGACATAACTGATAAAGGGTTAGTATCCAAATTATATAAAGAATTTACACAACTCAACACTCCCAAAACAAATAATCCAATTTAAAATGGCAGAAGACAGGAACAGATATTTCTCCAAAGACATACAGATGGCCAACAGACACATGAAAAGATGCTCAACAACACTTACCATCAGGAGAATGCAAATCGAAACTACAATGAGATATCACTGCCTACCTGTCAGAATGGCTAAAATCAAAAACACAAGAAACAACAAGTGTTGGCAAGGATATGGAGAAAAAGGAACCCTCATGCACTGTTGGTAGGAATGCAAACTCATGCAGCCACTGTGGAAAACAGTATGGAGGGTCTTCAAGAAATTAAAAATAGAACCACCCTATGATCCAGTAATCATGCTACTGGGTATTTACCCAAAGAATACAAAAACATTAATTTGAAAGGATATGTGCCCCCTATGTTTACTGTAGCATCATTTACAATAGCCAAATTATGGGAGGGGTCCAAATGTCCATCAATAGATAAACGGATAAAGAGCAAGTGATCTATCTATATCTTTATCTATATATATATATAGTATTCCATTATATACCATAATTAGTATTACTAATTAATTACTCCATTGATTACTATATATAGTATTCCATTATATACTATAATTAGTATTACTAATTACTCCATTAACTACTATATATATATAGTATTCCATTATATATATATGTTAATATTATCTATACTATAGAGATATATGAAATACCTCTCAAGTTCTTTCTGTACCATATATATAAATAATGGAATACTATTCAGTCATAAAATGAATGAAATCTTGCCATTTGCAACAACATGGATAGAGCTAGAGAGTATAATGCTAAGCAAAATAAGTCACTCAAAGAAAGACAAATACTATATGATTTCAGTCATATGTGGAATTTAAGGAACAAAACAAATAGAGGGGAAAAAAAAAAGAGAGAGAGAGAGAGAAAGAGACAAACCAGAAACAGAATCTTAACTATAGAGAACAAACTGATGGTTACCAGTGGGGAGGTGGGTGAGGGATGGGTGAAATAGGTGATGGGGATTAAAGAGTACACTTATCATGATAAACACTGAGTAATGTATAGAAATGTTGATCACTACATTGTACCTCTGAAACTAATATAATATTGCATGTTGAACTGTACTGGAATTAAAATAAAAAACTTAAAAAAATCTTCAATTTATTACCACATATTTTTCAGAATTCCCTAGATTTAATGTTCTTTTTCTGTTCCAAGATCCCAGCCAGGACACCACATTAGATTTAGTCATCATGACTCCTAAGGCTCCTCTTGGCTGTGATAGTTTCAAACACCTTCCTTGGTTTTGATGACATTAACAGTTGTGAAGAGTACTAGTCAGGTCTTTTGTAGAATATCCCGGAACTGGAGTTTGCCTGCTATTTTCTTTATGATTAGACTGGAATTATGGGATTTGGGGAGGAAGGTCACAGAAGTAAAGCACCATTCTCATCACATCATATCAAGGGTGGATGCTATTAACTTGACTTATCACTGTTGTTGTTGACCTTGATCACCTGTCTGAGATACTGTTTCACTGATTTCTCCACAGTAAGGTTCTTTTTCCCCCTCTTTCCATAGTGTACTCTGGCAGGAACTCACTACGTGCAGTCCCCATCTAATAGGTGGGGAGTCATGTTCTATTTCCACTACTTTTAAAATAGTGCCAGAAATGACTTTTGTTTCAAAGCAAGTATTCTGAAGTTTTGTTATAATGTGTTCTTTTACATTTCTTGTAGTAGACATATTAAACCTGAAGTGTTGATGTTTCACAGTAAAATTTTCTGCATCTCTTTTTCTTTCTGCAAGTCTCTTTCCATATCTAACCACCCTCCTACCAGCTACCCACACCAATTTAGATCAATTGGTTGGCTTACGGCTAAGTGTGTCAGCATGGGTAAATCAGGGCTGAGACTAAAGTCTAACACTTCAAAAAAACTGGGAAAAAATAAAGTCTAAGGTTGATCTTGTAACCTCAAAGAGACCTGAAGTGGCTGTTGGGCATGGCCAAGGGTTTTCAGATAAGAGAATTATTTTTTGCTTTGTTTGTTTAAAGTTACAGGTTCTGATTCCACAAATCAAGTGTTAGAAACCATTTTTCCTTAGCAAGAGTATTAGTGAGGGTGGCAACAGAACCAAGTACCTAGCCAGTAGACAGGAATTTTTATCTTTGATAATTACATTGGATTAGGTGACAATTTTGAATATTACTTCTCTTTAAAATTCTTAAAGAAAAATCAGATGTTCAAATCTCCATCTCTATTCTCATTCCTCTTAAATGATTCTCTCCTTACCTACATATTTTGTGTTTGCTATTAAAGGAACAGGTTTGTGTCTGTGAAACTCACACACCTATGAGATTTTACCTTTGCAAGTATGATTAATTAAGGCAGGAAGGTAATAGTTTGGAGAAATTGTAGTCAATTAAAAAGAGAAAAACTGGTTCTTGACTAAAGCAAAATTCTCAGCATTTTCTGCTTGCTATATAACTTTAAAATTATCATTTTTTGGAAAAAAAATAATTATTTGTCTTTTTTTTTTTTTTTACTAGCTGAGAGCAATTATAGGATGAACATGAAAAGAAATTATTGCATCCCTTCATGGCATCTCTGACCACAAGCCCAAGGTAATTTGGACTTTTTCATCTGGTCTTCCCTCTATATAGTATATATCAGGATGTAGGGGACATTCAGAAACTATTATAAATTCTCCAATTCTTTTATTCATTTTTTTTTCAAAACTAAGTGATTTTTAGCTGTCAGGTCAACAAGCTCTAAAAGAAGTACAGTTTTCAAGGATTACTTGCACTTGAATTCCTATCCTTCTCTTTCATCTTTAAGTATATATGTTCCTCTTAAAGGAAGCTTCCAGTTCCAGTAATCTCTTAAATCCACAAAAAGGCTGTACTAACCTTGTCTTTGACTCTTGTCCTTCTATCAGAACTTCCAAGTTCTCCACATTAAATTGTTGCCCACACAAAGATATAACATTGTTATTTGTTTTGCTTCTTGCCCGCAGCTCCATAACTTCTTTTAATAACAAATAATCATGTATTTTATTTTGTAAATATTATTACTTTGACTATATGTTTTTTTTCTGTCTACTAGTACAGATCTGATCTGTTAATAACATAAACTGTTTCTTCAAGAATATATAAATTGACAACCATCCAACAGAAAAACATCACTTAAATTCCCAGGTCCCTACCTCTAGGCATTTAGATTTCATTGATCTGCTGTGGGTCTAGATATATATATATATTTTTTTTTTTCTAACAAATTTCTTGGTGACTTTAATCCTCAGGAAACACTTGGAAGCATTAATCTGAATAACTGACATGCTGTATAATATATTAATCCTTTATCAATATCAAATTTCAAGACAGCAAGAATTTATATCTATATACTCACGTTTTAAGATATGAAATATTTTCATGTGTGTGAGATTCAACTTATTCTTAAGTAAGAGCATACATCATGTACACCTCCCCTCCCGCAGAATGCACAACACAGCTATAGAGTGTTGTCCACTCCATACAACACAGACCAGTTTGTTCAATTCTACTCTCTTGTTGCATTCTAGAACCTCAAACTCAGAATGATGTCTTCTTTAGCATTACAAAAATTTGCAAAATCCTAGACAGTAAATACCCATTCCACAAGACTTGTAAAATTAAAACAAAGGAAAATGCAAGTGTAAAAGGCATTATATTTCAAGTCAGTATGACTAGTTTCAAATAATTTGACACTTCTGAAAGTGTAGTCTGTACAACATTGAACTTCGAAAAAAAAAATCAGATTTATCAGATTCAGCAGCTTTTGAAGCCAATGGAAAATTTTCTGAACTACGGAAAAAGGGGATGCCAAAGTAGAGTAACATCTGGGGAAGGATTATGCTAATGAATATGATCTGTTGCAGAAGAGGATGCCTTCCAGAATTTTTGTTTCCTGCATTTAAAATATATGTGTATAATACCACACCAATTGTTTTTCCACTAACTCCTTTTACCTATGAGATCTTGATTTTGACAACAGTGAGGCTTTTTTGGTTTTTTTTTTTCCCCTCCAAAAGTGATGCTTTCAATAACCTAAAGCATGCAGTTGGTTAGGGATTACCAAATGATAAATGGAATTTCATCTGATTATACACACTGAACACTGACATAAAAATATATTAATTCACACAGCAAGTGGATTAATAGTTATTTGAAGTAACAAATTAAGCTTGTATCTTAACTCTTATGATTTGAAGTGAAATGTTTATGTCAAAATTACTGGGGCACACCACATGTTCCTTAGATAATTTAAATTTTTGAGATCAGAATGAGTTAGTGTTTTGACGGAACTATCTAAATAATTACTTCATCTGCATTTCACAGGCCATTAATGCATTTTTTTTCATACTAACCAATCCATCTGTGTATACAACGTGAGTTCACAAGGTAATTATCTACTTTCTAACATGCCCCTTTGGGCAAGGGAGGCAAATAAAAGAAGCACATAGTCTTCTGAGGACTCATGCTGTAATTTTCACCACTTGAGAGTCATCTGTTTTTTATTTTCTCAAAGTCTCTACCTTAGGAAGCATACTTGAGCAACAAATTAATGACATAAACTTTGTAACTCACATAATATAAGAATCCTTTCCCAAAATAGACATTTTGGAAGTTCAGCAATTATATCAGAAAAACCTTTCATAGCTCAAACAGTATGTCCCATTTTTACGTCCCAAGTTATCATTCAGATTGCTAAAAAAAGGGCCCATTTTCCTTTCATTCTTTAATGTAGGACATTAGCCAGAAAGTGCAGTATTTCCATGTGGGGATGTTTTATGATTATCTAATTTAATGGACACAGCCTGCTAATAAGTAAGGGTTGTGGGATGACTATATTTAATTCAATAAGAGGATGAAGGAATTAGAAAAAAGATTTTAAAAGAAAAGATATTTTATAGTATTATTCATAAGATTACCTACAATTTGGGGACAACTGTAACTGGACTATTTTTTTTTTAATTGAAGCTTAATTTTGTATTATTAAAATACCATTTAAAAATAAATCACATTGTTATCTATACTTATAGTATCTATGCCCATTTAAGAAATTTTATGTTTTTCCAACTGACTCCTGCAGTCACCCATTTGGATATGGGACTAACTCTCAGATGAAGGAAGATCTATAAGTATTTGAATAAAGTTAAAGTTAGCATCTATTCTTAGAATCCAACTTTATTTCCTAGACCCTTAATATTCATAAAGACTACACATTGGCATAAAAAATTAAATACATGGAATTTAATTTTTAACTTAGATTTGGAAATAGATTAAGAATTTATTCAACTCATACTTTGGGGGTAAAAACTTACCCACTTCATACAAATTATGGGGTTATACTATGTTCTTTCTTTCTCCCTTTTTTTCTTTCTTTTTTTTTTCATTTTTCTTTTTAAAACATTAATAGCAGTGGAACAGGAAGCATAACACTGAAAAAAAAAAAAATCAGCTGGTTGCCCTGGAGACAGGATTTCTTTTTTCATTATCAGTAGACATGAACCCTCAGTTTATTTACTTATTTTTATTATCATTATTATTATTATTTTATGAACCCTCATTTTCAATGGTGAGGAAAAATACTGATTTTTGTATATATAATTCTTTTTATGTTTACCTTTTAAAAGATATATCTTAGACAAAGGTCTTTTATTTTAAAAACTTAAAAATGTTGCACCATCAATCTCATTCCTAGTGAAATAAAATTTTATGGAAAGTATTATTCCCTGGTTACTTAGGTAATGGAAACTATTCAACAGGTCAGCTGCTTTATTGCACTCATACAATGAAAGTAAACAACTATTTTTCTGGGTGATAAGTTGGTCCTTATTTCTCATACATTTCCAAGCAGTAACAGATCCTTTCTCTTTCTCTAATAAACTGCCAATCTGAGAACCACAGGTTTTATTTTGTTTTCTACATAGTAATAACAGTAGTGTCTATCTTCCATTATTATTGACAATTCCAGAATATACCCTGAACAAAAAATTTCCAGTGCTTTCAATGGTCATAGAAGTTCAAAGAATAAATCAGAAGCAGGCATTAGAGGTGAGGCTAAGAAACACAATCTTCCTCTAGGGTAGGAAGAAACTGAGTAGAACTAGAGAGGCTAAGAATTCTAGACTTGAGGCTTCATAAAGTATAAAAGTTATACAAATTCCTTCCCCATTAAGTACTACCCAAATTGTGTCTTTCAACTGATATTATTTTAGTTTCTTCTGTTTAAATGGAATTTTTGAGGTATATATTTTACCAATCTGTGTAAGTTTCTCTGAGTGTTCATTTACTGAAATGTGCTCCTTTAGCAACAATATTCTTTCATGGTCAGGCAGTCTTTTTTTGATATTTGATCAACACTCAACCAATAATTACTGCACACATACCATATGCCAGGCATTCTGATAAGGATGAGAACTGTAAGACACACATGATCTCTGCCCTTAGGAACTTTACAATCCAGCAGGGAGGCTGAGGGAACAAATAAATGAATACAAATCATGATCAGTGGCATAAAGGAAATAAGTTGAGTGTTGAGTTGGAGAATAATAGGGGCAACCTGGCTAATTTAGATGAGGGGCTAGGATGACCTCTCTGAGGAATGACACTTGAACAGAGGAGTGAACGACCAAAGGAAGCGGGTACTATAAAGAGCAGAAGGAAATAGCAGGAAGCATTAGAGAAACAAGGACAAAGGCATTGACCTGGAAAAGGATCAGTGTATTTGGGGAACTTGGCTGTTGTAGCTAGAGCTTTAGTTGGGGAGAGTGAAGTTGGAGACACCTCCTTTAGCCATGATTCAGTAGTTTGGATGTTATTCCCAGACACTGAAGAACCCCTGGAGAATTTTAAGCAGGGAAAGGACATGTTCCAATTTATATTTCAGGGATGTCACTTGGTGGCTGAGTGGAAAAGTGACTGCAGTAAGACAAGTGTTTTAAGTCTCTATAATGGTATTTATCAATTCAATAGTCATTAGCCACATATGACTATATAAATTTAAATTAATTAAAATTAAGCAAGATTCAGCTTCTCAATAGTCGTATGTGCTTGCTGGTCATCATGCTGGACAGCACAGATAGAGACATTTCCATCAGCACAGGGACATCCTCCCAGGCATTTCTGCTCAGGACATCATCCATATCTTCATGCTCTCCATTCTTCAACTCCTCCACCTTTCTATAGAATCTGCTAGTCATAAGGTTACACTTAGCTTCCTCATCCTCATTCCTCATATTCCTGACTCTTCTTTTTCTGTGATTACTTCAATGCCTCTTTCCTCATCAGCTCTTCCCTTTTCTCTTTCTCTGTTCCAGACACAGCTTTCTGGCAGCCTGTTGTACAACTTCACAGAGCTCTTAAGTAGGCAACTTAATTTCACCATGTTCATAAATGTATTGTTTTTCCCTAAGACCATTAACTCGTCCTGCCTCCTGTATTTTTTATTTATTTTTTATTTATTTTTTAAAGATTTTATTTATTTATTTGACAGAGAGAGAAAGACACAGAGAGAGAGGAAACACAAGAGAGGGAGAAGCAGGCTTCCCGCAGAGCAGAGAGCCTGATGTGGGGCTCGATCCCAGGACCCTGGGACCATGACCTGAGCCGAAGGCAGACGCTTAATGACTGAGCCACCCAGGCGCCCCTGTATTTTTTATTGTGGTGCCACCAATCTCATAGCCACCAGCCTGAAATCATCTGTACTCCTTCTTTTCCATTCAGGCAGGTGTTCAATAAGTTGCTAAATCATAAATAATCTACTTTCATAATACCTCTTACATGCTTTTAATTCCAATATTGCCTAATTAATTCTTGTCTCGGCTATAGTTATAATTTTCCTGATAAAATTCATTCCAAATCAGCATTGGTAGATAAATCTCAAACTAAAGTTTTAACCAAGGTCTTCAAAGATACATGTTGCTCAAAAAACATAGTGCTTTCCCAGTACTGCTATAAAAAATAATGTTGGATTTCTAATTTTAATTTTCTACTTTTTTCCCTAGCTTTTTTGCTGTTCCAGAAACCTGCCCTATGCATTTCACCCTCAAACTTTGTTCCTGTCTGCTAGACACTTCACCCCCATTTATGATTGTCCAAATTTTCCTTTATTTAAGACCCATCATAAATGCTGTTTGCTCTCTGTTAGATTTAAAACTTGGTATTTTCTCAGATTCATCCCCAGTACAATTTTTTAAATGTCTTTTTTTCTTGACTTTACAGTTTCCCATCCTGCATTACAGAATTTAATAATGTATTATACCTTATAATCTCTGACAGTAAGAATAGCATATACATATTTATCTCCCAAGCAGATCTACTATAGTTATTTGATTGAATTAAATAGAATATACAAATATCCTCAAATTCATTATAGATTTTATTGTGGCTGTAAAGAAATATCCTGCCCTGACTTATCTAGGTATCAAAGTAAGTCAAATGTCTTTATAAAGACTTTTCTAGTACAACAGTGTTCCTTTAAAAAAGTTTGAGAGTGAAAACTAAAGTCTGCAGTCACTTTGGAGTCACTCAGATGGATTGTTCTTACCTGTGAAAAGAAGCATAAAATGTTCTGTTTCATCAGGGCAAAAGTTTTTGCTAAGGATAAATTGAACAGCATATGTGAAATTCTCAAGCGATTGTACTTACCTGTAAGTCAACCTTTGCCAAGATTTCAATTCTTAAATTCTTTAGCTCAAGATGAATGCCTGAGAATGTAAAAGTCAAACTTGCTCTTGGATTCTTAGCACAGTTCTCTTGATGGGTGGCATGTGCATGAAGAACAGATAGGCTGACATCTTGATTAACTAATCACCTTATTGTTTCCTTAGGATTTTATTGAATGAAGGGATTTCAAGGAAAAAAATGCCTTCATTTAAGTCATAAATTGTACAGAAAATATCATTAAGTGTTATTATTTGCATATACTTTTGTAGAAATCATGTGAAATATTTTGAAATTCCTAATTAGTTGATGGTCACATATAGAGTTTCACAATAGTACTTCTTATTTATATCTCTATATAAATTTAATACAGTTTATATATAGCTATATATCCAAAACCTATATGTAAATACTAAGGAATATGGAAATTGATTGTATTCCATAATTTTGGATTAATCTGCAAGTGCTATTGCTCCACACCATTGCTATTCATTTAGATGTCAGGAATAGTTATGTGATGTCAGTCTGAAGCAACAAACAGCATAGAGTCTAGAATATAGACATCATATATAACTGGTTTCATTAGGTACCCACTATATACGCTTATAATCTCAGGCTGATTAGCCATCAGTAAAAATCCCAGAACCAAATGTGGATATAATTTTTAGAAGAGTTACTGCTCTAAGATGCTACTTTTTGTTGTTGTTGTTACAACTTAAATCATGGAGATATAGATGCTGAACTGAAATAAGATCTCAGTTTCAGTATTTGGATAAGCAGAACAATGTTAATGTATTTAGTGATTACAGGTCATTTGTCATACTGCTAAAACATTTCTGCTAAAATTTATACACTAACAAATTATATGTTCATCCCACTATCCTACCTAATTGATCCTATCTTTCCTCTGACATCTACCTCAATGACCTTTATCTGTGAGTCATTTCTTATATTAAAAATAAAATTGAAAAATCAGTGTGTCTGAAAGCAAATCCCTTAATGAACATAACTTTTATATTTCCTATTTTATATCCATTTGGACCAATAAATGGATTTGATGTTAACTATTAATTCATTTACAGTTATAATTACAGAATACAATTCTAGAAACATTAATTCAATAAGAAAATGAGGAAGTAATACAAAGTTTCCAAATAATCCTTGAAGGTGCTAAGAACCAAGCATATGCCTGTCTCGGGGTCTCCCTATTTGCTGTTCCCTCAGCCTTAAATGCTCTTTACTCCAAATATCTGTAAATTTCTCCCAGGACGGTGCTCAAATATCATTCCCTCTAAAGTAATCAACACTGATCATCCATATAATAATAAGAGCCTCCATTTCTTTCTATCTCCTTACTGTGCTTTATTTTTCTTTAGAGAAAAATATCATTACCCTCATTGCATTTTATAAGTGTTATCAGTTTCTCAATTAAAATGTAAGGGGAGGGAAGGAGCTTTGTTTTTTGTCATGTATCCAATACTCAAAATGTGTCTGATAGCTGATAAATAAGCATCAATTGAATAAATAATGAGACAAAAATAATTTATCATATTTGACAATTCAAGTCTGCATGATCAAATGCATAAAGACTCATGTTTACCTCTTCCATAGTCATATAGAAAATATCTTCATAAATAAATTAAACTGTTAATTATGGAATAAATCATTTCATACTATTACCACATCTCTTATTAATACATAAAAGATTATTAAGCTACATTAATAAGCCACTTTTGTCATTGAGTTCCTGTGAATACTTGAGAAATGTGGTTACACATGCTTTGCAGTATTTTCTCCTTTCCTTACCCTCCCTTGTCAGCTCTGCTCTCACCTGATTGATCCATGAACACCATCATAATCTGATCTCCCATGGTCAATCTCGACTTGTTCCCATATCCTAAATTTCCACCTATAACTCTAGTTATGTGAAGACTAAATTCTCTTACTCTTTAATTAACTAAGATTTTGTGTCAAACTGAAAGGCATTGTTTTGGCAAGCAGTAAACACAACACTTGAGAATACGTACCAACATGAGAAGAGTAAAAATTCAGTCCCTTTTGCCCATCAGGGGTGTGAGTGGAGATTTCAATTTTTATGACTATTCACACTAACTAACTTGGAAAATTTCTGCATTATGCTGCTTGCTCCTATATTGGTGAAAATAAGGTTCACCCTCAGTGGTGGTGTAGGGTTACTACTTTATAACTTTTACAAGATATATCTCTTTTGATACATTTAGGTGTTTTTATGAAGACAGTCCTCAGAAAAGAATAAAAATAACTTATATACGATAATGTTGGTAAATGTCACTACTTTTATTAATTTTAATTATGACAGATATTGAATAAAGAGCTTAATAAAATTAGCACTAAATTACTATTAAAATTAGCATTAATTATTAATATTAAACAATACCAGTTGTTCAGTATCTTGATTTTTTTGCCATGGCACAGAAAATTATTTTGCAATGTTAAGGACAGACATAACAAATCTAATTATTTTAATAATCTTTTAAAATTGGTTGTGTTGGGGATGCCTGGGTGGCTCAGTCAGTTAAGCATCTGCCTTGGGCTCAGGTCATGATCTCAGGGTTCAGGGATGGAGCCCTGCATCTGGCTCTCTGCTCAGCGGGGATCTGCTTCTCCCTCTACTCTCCCTCTGCCTCTGCTCATGCTCTCTCTTAAATAAATAAATAAAATCTTTAAAAAAACTGGTTGTATTGGTTGATGATCATAAAGAATATTTAAGAAATTGATTTGAACATGCATAGAAAATTGGCAAAGAATATGAATAGGCAGTTCAAGTAAGAAAAATACAAGTGAGCAATAAGAGAAGGATATAATGTTCACCTACAGGTCACCCCCCCCCCAATGCAAACTAAGATATATGTTCTTGCTAGTAGACTGGTCATTCATTTATTGTTGTGGAAATGGCTATTTACATATTCTCTTGGGGATATAAGACAGTTTGAAATTATGTATGACAAGTCTTAAGGTTGTACAACTTTGACCCCCAAAATGTCACTTTTAGAAATAATGTCACTCTAAAAAATAATCAGACAAGTGTATGAATATGCATACACATGCACATATATGTATTTATATATGTATATGTATGCATATATATTAAAAGTGTTGTAATAAAATATCCCTATATCTCTACATGTATGACTGCAAATGTTTGCAACTGTATTTATAGTAGAAAATACTGAGAACCATCTAAACATACAAAATAAGAAAGTCACTGAAATGAAATTTCATAGAGGTTACAGGGATGATGCTGATTACAGTTAGTCATTGAAAAGACACTCAAACTAATTATGAATTCAGAAAAGCAGGTCATATCACAGTACATATAAAATGATTACATTTTAAAATATGTTGTATTTACATTGTAAAATATGAATCACATTTCTTTAACAAAAGTTATATTTTAGGTATATGCAGAAAAAAATAAGCTGGGGGAATATATGCTAACATTAACAGTAGTTATCTCTGGATCGTATGACTATGGCTGATTTTAATTCTAATTTTCTTTTTTGTTCAGTTTTCTTAATTTGGAATAATTGTATTAAAGTATTTATTTTAAAAAGCACTTTGAAAAATTTTCTAATAGTAAATATTTTGGTTATAGACATTATATTAAATCATAACTCATTGTTTGGAAATGAACTGTGGTTAGGTTGAACTATGATTTTTGAAAGGCTATTACTGAATAAAGACAAAGAGGGAATATATGTGAGACAGTCCATACTTCTGACAAGTGTTACACTTTTACTTTCTGGGCAGAGAGAAGTTACAGAAACAGTTACATATGGTCATCATGGCCCAAACTGCACCTATTGGAAGACAGCCACAAGGGGAGTTACATTAATGAAGTATGGCCAACAAGTAATGAGTATCGTACTTCCAGTTTATGAGAAATATTAGTTAGTGAGGGGTGAGTAAATAATGGCAAATAAGGTAAACACCAGCGTGCTATATTAGCAGGTCAAAATACCAGGATTTGGCAACAGTGTAAATACAGATGCTCTCATCTACAATTGTAACAAGCAAATGAAATGTAGGCTAGGAATAGACAGTATTTCCAGTTGGTGTTTAAGCTATATATCTTATTGGAAAATGTTATTATTAACTTAATGAATTATAGCTCATCAAACATCCCAGTTGATTAAATGATCATAGAAACCATTCCTCAAATCTATGAGATGCAAATTTCTGCTTTCTAGGACTCCATATCCAAACGATTACCCAGTCCTTTCTTTTCTTTTTCTTTTTTTTTTAACTTTCATTTGACCTCTCAAAAATACTTCTTCCTTCCTATTTTCATGTCCATCACTCCATCACTCCAGCCCTTTATTGACTCAGGTCAGGATTCTGACTCAAGGCTTCTAAATTTCTAAGTGACCATTTCTTCTTTCCAATCTCTTTGTTAAAGCTCTCTTTAGACATTTTTGATATGTCCTTTTGATGCAAGCATTCCCCCACTCCAAAGCCTACAATGGTTCTATGACCTATATACTAAAGTACAGATTCTGAAGGTTGGCATTCCATATTCCTTGCAATCAGATTGCCTGACTTCTGATTATTCCACCAAATCTCAATCACCTCAAAATATCGTCCTTTCTATAATATCTACTATTGTTAGTCCTGAGATGTCATAAATCCTCCTTTCAAATCATTCAAATTCTGTCAGTTTTTCAAGATCCCAAAAGAATTCCCTATCATGCGCTTCTGACAAGTCATTGTCTACTCAATTGACTAAGCAATTGTACATGACTTGCTTATGATAGTTCCTCTTTTATTTCCCTGTACTGTTATTTAAATCTTTCATGATTAATTAACTTTTCATATGTTCATGTCTTTTCCATCCAACTGGATTACAAACTCTCTGAGAACAGGCATTGTGCTTTGTATCAGTAATCTTCAAGTTGGGGTGTGAGTACTCCTAGGAGGTACATGAAGCCTTTTAAGTAACATTTTAAGATTCCTAAATTCCATTGTACTCTTGCCTATAAATAGCTCCTTGAGAACCCAGCTTTTTGAAAAAAGGCAAATCTTTATAAAACAAACAAAGGGGAAAAAAGCCAAACCTCTTACCCACCCCAAATCTTATCTTCAGTGCATTGCACACACCCCCTCTCTCAATCTCTGTCACTCTTAGATTTTTATTGTATTTAAGATGAAAGCCCTACTCTCACCTTAGGCTTCCCATGATGTATGTGCTGCCCTCTCTCCAACTTCATCTCAGACCATGTGCTGGACCCGTGGGCAATTTCACACCTCAGGGCTTTCCTATGAACTCTCTTTTCCACCTAGAATACTGGCTACACTCTTCACCTGGTTACAGCTTCCTCAATCTTCAGGCTTCAGCTTCAAGCTTTTGCTCTCTTGGACAAAAAAGTCCCAACACACAATGCAATTTAGGTTCATTCTCTTATTGCCTCCCTGGACACCCTCGACAACGTCTTTGCAGCATTTATCACAATTTCTACTTGGCTATTTATTTGTGTGATTATGTAATGTTTGTCTCCTCCTAGACCCTAAGCCCCACAGCACAGAACTGCTCTATCCCTGTGTCTAGCAAGGTGCCTGGCATAAATACAGTACTTAGAAACTAACTGCTGAATAAGTGAGAGAATATAGAAAGGCCCATGTTCATCATCATTAGCCATCAGGGAAATTCAAATCAAAACCACATTGAGATACCACCTTATACCAGTTAGAATGGCAAAAATTGACAAGGCAAGAAACAACAAATGTTGGAGAGGTTGTGGAGAAAGGGGAACCCTCTTACACTGTTGGTGGGAATGCAAGTTGGTACAGCCACTTTGGAAAACAGTGTGGAGGTGCCTCAAAAATTTAAAAATAGAGCTACCCTATGACCCAGCAATTGCACTACTGGGTATTTAGCCCAAAGACACAGATGTAGTGAAAAGAAGGGCCATATGCACCCCAATGTTCATAGCAGCAATGTCCGCAATAGCCAAACTGTGGAAGGAGCCGAGATGCCCTTCAACAGATGAATGGATAAATAAGATGTGGTCCATACATACAGTGGAATATTACTCAGCCATCAGAAAGGATGAATACCCAACTTTTACATCAACATGGATGGGACTGAAGGAGATTATGCTAAGTGAAATAAGTCAAGCAGAGAAAGTCAATTACCATATGATTTCACTTATTTGTGGAACATAAGGAATAGTATGGAGGACATTAAGAGAAGGAAGGGAAAAATGAAGGGGGGTGGAAATCGGAGGGAGAGATGAACCATGAGAGACTATGGACTCTGAGAAACAATCTGAGGGTTTTAGACCCGGGGGGGTGGGGGGATGGGTTAGCCCGGTGATGGGTATTAAGGAGGACACGTACTGCATGGAGCACTGGGTATTATAGGAAAACAATGAATCGTGGATCACTACATCAAAAACTAATAATGTATTGTACGGTGACTAACATAACATAATAAAATAAAATTAAAAAAAAAAAAAAAGAAAGGTCCATGTTGATTCCAAAAATGAAATCTATTTTAAATTTAGATGAATTTTGGAAATTCTGGAAACCAAAGCAGGGATCTCATTTTAGAAATGGAG
Organism: Mirounga leonina; assembly: GCF_011800145.1. Taxonomy (NCBI): domain Eukaryota; kingdom Metazoa; phylum Chordata; class Mammalia; order Carnivora; family Phocidae; genus Mirounga; species Mirounga leonina. The sequence goes on along the minus strand of NW_023270807.1, from coordinate 29,951,039 downwards.
GGAGAGCTTGGGTCCCACATTTAATGAGGGACAAAGCAGGGACTAAAATCGAGCACTTTGCATTCCTGTCAAATTCTTTTTGAATTCTTCCATTTTTATTCATAATATATGATTTAAGAAATATCCATTGACAGAACACCAATCTAGGCATATGCCTAACTTCTTGTTTGAGTTCAAGCCTCACTAAATCTCATTTTAATTAAATAAATGTCTATTGTTTTAAACCTATCTTGCCTCAATATTTCCATCTGTATAGTATGATGGTTCACAGAAGCAGTTTAGTGAGACTATCAGAAGAACATATTATAAAATAGTTAATTTCTTTTTTCACTTTAGTACTTTGAAAAGAGGCCTGATCTTTCTTTTAATCATTTACCTAAAAGAAAGATAAGAAAGATAAAAATTATAATATGGTCAATTAAGAGTAAGGATAATGAAATACATAAGAAAATTAATTCTTCTTATGTGCCTTTCTATATGAGCAGTCTCACAGAGCACCTCAGAAAGACAAATTTGCCATCATGAACATTCTCTTGTTCTGCAAGCTGGTTCCTCACATCTGACTTACAAAACCCGTAATAGAAGTGGCAGCTAATGGGATAAGGGAGGAGTCTATGGGCCACTAAAAAGAAAGAGCAGAGCTCATCCACAGAGTAAACTTCAATTTAGGGAGACAATTATATAGGGTATTAACACAGAATAGAATAAGATGATGCAATGTGAAAGAAGCATAGCTTTCTTTTAAGACCTTTGAAATAGTAATTTTTAAAAAAATCACACCAAAACATTATCATTCCACTGTATGCTTAATACAGTAAAATGGAAATTTGTAGCTCTTCAAATAAAAGAACAGTATTACATTTACATGGAAAACTCTGAACAGGAAATGAGGACTTCAGTATCCTGTAGCTTAAATGTTATACATGAAAGTATAATAACTATTATTTGTATGCAAACTACATATATTACCAATATTGAATCACTGCTTCAAAAGATCTTTTGAAATACCTTGAGACTCTACAATCTAAATATATTTTTTTCCTTGTGGTAATAGGGCAATTACTGATAATATCCATAATTTTCTGTGGAAATAAGATCCATATTATGTCCCAGGTTTAGAAAAAGCATTAGAGGAATATTCATAAAATGAATGGGAATGTAACACTTCTAAGTCAAAGTCAAATAACCGTAAGAGAACATTAGTGATTGCTAATGGATCTAGTTTATCAACACCTAGGAGGATACAACAGTGTATAAAAAAGGATTCAGAGATTTCACAGAAGCCATTAGAAATGGATTATTATAATCACAGATCTGTGTACACAAAATCTGGATGCAACCTGCCTAACAAAATAAAAACTATAATTATAGTAATACTTAAATATATATCAAATATTTTGTTGACCTCAGTATGAAACAGATGAATATGATAATCATTTTTACTCTTTTAAACTGAAGCATAAGCATAAAGGAAACAAAGCTATGTTTTATTCATTTATCACAAAAGCGAATTAAAAGCTAGCTATTCAAAGAAAGAGCTATCTTCCAAAACACTAACTGAAATGTTCCACAATGAACTCTAATCTCCAAGAGATTCCATGACCTCTGATTGCTGAGACTAAATCCCCGTAACCATTTGTATATTATGACTGACCCTCTTTGGTCCCAGTGATATTCCCTTATAATAGGATTTGTGTCATGACTTATCCCCAAATGCCCACACACACTAAACGGAATCCTACATAAAGAAAAAGGATGTGTCTTAGTCATCTTTATGTTGCATAGAGTAGTGCCTCATACACAGATGCTCACTTTGGAAATACAGCTGACCCTTTAATGCAAGGGGTTAGGGGCACTTGACCACCCCACCCCCCACACAGCTGAAAATCCATGTATAACTTTTGACTCCCAAAGAAGTTAAGTACTAGAAGCCTACATTGACCAGAAGCCTTACTAATACCATAAATAGTTGATTAACACATATTTTGTATGCTACATGTATTAAATACTGTATTCTTATAATTAGAGAAAAGAAAACATTATTTAGAAAATCACAAGGAAAATACATTTATAGTACTGCACTGTATTTATTTTTTAAAAATCCATGTATAAGTGGACCTGCACAGTTCAAAACCCATATTGTCCAAGGGCCAACTGTATATAGTAAACTGAACATAGTTCACCCATTAAACATACAGGAATTGAGCATCTACTATGGGTCAGCATTGTACTAAGCACTAAACAAAGCAAATACAGTCTTTGCCCTCGTGGAGTTAAATGCTTGATAGTGAGTAATAAAGCAACTGCAATAATGTGTGCTAGATGTTCTGATACATGAAAAGAGTGTGCCATGGGATGTTGGGGGGTGAATTATTACATAGTTAGGGAAGTCTTTTGAAGGAAGACATTAAGACAAAGTGAGCCCTGATGAATGAGAAGGATATAGGCAGGTAAAGGAGGGGTACCTAATAAAAATGATACCATGCTCTATTGGTTGAATTAAAAAGTATACAACATAACAGGATAAAAGAATAGAAAGGAAATGATCTCTGATGAGCCTGGAGGGATGGCCCTGGATGAAATCATACAGAGACTTGTAGAACACACTAGTAAGTCTGTCCTAAGAACAAGAGGTAGATATTGAAGGTTGAAAAGTGGAGGAGGCACATAATAAGTAAGTTGGCTTTTGAGAGAGATTACCCTGCAACATACAGAAAGATACAAGGAAGCAAGATTTGTGATTTATCAGTCCCCACATTGTGGAGTCAACCTAAATCTGTAAAAATATTCAATATATACTTTTTAGTGTTTCTTTTAAATAACTTTAGGAAGAATGGTAGTTTAAAACTTGGGCCATCATATTATTAAACTCTTTGCCCCAGATTCATTCACTTTGCAATAGAGTGCCATCCTATTAGCCTTCTTAGTATATGACACTTCCCTGATGAAAAAGGAAAAAATATTTCTGCTCATAGTTTCCAATCAATAAAAGTCCAATTAAGAAAAAAAAAAGATCTCTGCATGCCTACAATATTATAGGTAGCCAAATATTTGTAGAATAAATATATGAATGAACTATATTAATTTGTTTTGGGGGATGATGGCTCTCTTGATTTTCTTTTTCCTGTAGGTGCTCTACTAAAAACTGTCTCCCTGAATTTTAACAGTAAAGTCCCCTCTGGTGTCTCCTTTAAAAGTCCTTCATAAGAAGTACAAACCCTTTGGAGGAGAATTGACTTGGTAGTTATTTATACTGTACTATGGATTAGGAGAACTTTGTGGTTTCCTCAGTATTCACAGCATACCTAGTAAGCTTGGAATAAAAGTGTTGTTAGATGGAGTGGAAAGAGATGCTTAGGATGATGAGGCAGCAACAGAAGCTTTGACTGTGTAAGAATTTTTACACTTTAGGAAACATTTTGACTTACATGTCCTTTGTTAAAGTGATAACATATGTAGTTGTATAGGAAAACAGGACACTCTTCATGTTGGAACAGATGATGCAAGTCATCTCTGTCTCTACCAACTTACTGCCACGCTTCACATTCACTGTGGAAGTTATCAGATGGGGCAGCCTATCCTTAACATCACACAACGCTGAGCTTTAAGCCAGTACCCTACCACACTCTCCCCTCATCCCTAAATAGTGGCTGTGCTAATTTGGAAGTCAAAAGTCAGCATCTTTGGTACACCAAACCTTCTGACAATATAACAATGTCCCCTGATTCAGAAATCTCCCTGTTTTATAGATATTCAAGCAGTCTGACCATACCTAGCTACTGTTATAAAGGTGTTACAACACACACAATTCCATTTTATTGAAACTGGTTTGTAATCAACAATTTGTTAGGCTGTAATGGAGACATGCTTTGAATACAAAAATGCCAGTGGAAAGAGTGTGAAAAGGCTCAATATCTGCTTTGGGTCATTTGTACCAAATTTTATTGAACATAAAGATCAACCGCTGCCCCAAAATGACTTGGGCAGTGCATGAGCTAAAATTTGTGTAAAGATCTAATCACAGACTGAACTCAGAAAACATGCATAATTAAAGTGTTGATTAATTACCTCATTCTGCTGATATTTTTCAGTACCTATATACATAACATACTACAGAAAACCAAATGTTTTCATACAAGGCTATTTTAAATTTGGATATAGCAGACTCTTGATATAGAAAAAGAAGTAAGGCGCCTGGGTGGCTTAATTGGTTAAGCGACTGCCTTCGGCTCAGGTCATGATCCTGGAGTCTCAGGATCGAGTCCCGCATTGGGCTTCCTGCTCAGCAGGGAGTCTGCTTCTCCTTCTGACCCTCCCCGCTCTCATGTGCTCTCTGTCTCTTTCTCATTCTCTCTCAAATAAATAAATAAAATCTTAAAAAAAAAAAAAGAAAAAGAAGTATAATCACGAGGAAGCAAGTAACTGAATGACAAGGTCACTGAGAAAGAGGAACATCCACCTACTTGTGTCCCATGCACATTCTCCCCTCCTTCCCTCTCTTTCTTCCAACTCCTCTACCCTACCCGCCACCCTGTAATTGTTGACTTTATTCTAAAGAAGCCAAAAATAAGATGGAAACTAAGGGGTTTCATTTAGATGTGTCTAAAAAAGTCCTGTTAGGTTTATATTTTAAAGATTATATTGAATCAATCACTGTAATACACTACATTAACAAAATGAAGTATAAAAATCATCTTAAAAGATATAGAAAAAGCATTTGACAAAATTCAACATCCTTTTATGATTAAAAACTCTCAACAGAGTGGGTATAAAGGGAATATACTTCAAAATAATAAAGAGCATATATGACAAACCCACAGCTCACATTATACTCAAAGGTGAAAAGCTGAAAGCTTTGCTTCTAAGAACAGGAAAAAGAGAAGGATGTCTACTCTCACCACTTTTATTCAACATAATACTGGAAGTTCTAGCCATAGCCATCAGGAAAGAAAAAGAAATAAAAGAATTCCAAATTGGTAAGGAAGAAGTAAAACTGTCACTATATGCAGATGACGTGACGCTAAAGGAAGAAAACCCTACCAACTCCACCAAAAAAAACAAACAAACAAACAAAAAAACCTTTTAAAACTAATAAATTAAAGTTGCAGGACACAAAATTAATATACAGAAATTTGCTGTGTTTCTATACATCAATAATAAACCCTCATAAAGAGAAATTCAGAAAACAATTCCATTTACAACCGTACCAAAAAGAATAAAATACCTAGGAATAAACTTAACCAAGGAAGTGAAAGACCTGTACCATGAAAACTAGGACACTGATGAAAGAAATTGAAGATGACACAAAAAATGGGAAGATATACCATGCTCATAGATTGAAAGAATTAATATTGTTAAAATATCCCTACTACCTAAAGCAATCTACAGTCTATGCAATCCCTATCAAAATACCGATGGCATTTCCCACAGAGCTAGAACAAATAATCCAAAAATTTATATGGAACCACAAAGGACCTCAAATAGCCAAAGCAATCTTGAAAAAGAAGAACAAAGCTGGAGGCATCACACACCCTGATCTCAAACTACAGTAATCAAAACCAGTATTGTACTAGCACAAAAAGAGACATAAATTAATGGAACAAAATAGAGAGCCCAGAAATTAACTCATGCTTAAATGACTAGAATCTATATTTAGTTGAATTTGTGTTTTTAATTTTTACAGAGCATCATGTCAGCTTTCCTACAGTGACTATAATTCTTGTTGCTATATAAATTTTCATTTTATTAAAACCCAAAATTTAGGGGCACCTGGGTGGCTCAGTCCGTATAAACGTCTGACTTCGACTCACGTCATGACCTTGGGGTCCTGGGACTAAGCCCTGCATCAGGCTCCCTGCTCAGAGGGAGTATGCTTGTCCCTCTGTCCCTCCCCCCACGCATGCTCTCTCTCTTTGTCTCCGTCAAATAAGTAAATAAAAAATCTTTAAAAAAGTAAAATAAAACCCCAAATCTATTTGATTTTCCTCTATTTAGATTTAGATTAGTCAGAATGACTAATATCAAAAAGATAAGAAATAACAAGTATTGGTGAGGATATAGAGAAAAGGGAATCCTTGCACACTGTTGGTAGGAATGTAAATTGGTGTAGCACTATGGAAAACAGTATGTAGGTTTCTGAAGAAGTAAGTCAATCAGAGAAAGACATGTATCATATGATCTCACTGATATGAGGAATTCTTAATCTCAGGAAACAAACTGAGGGTTGCTGGAGTGGTGGGGGGTGGGAGGGGTACCTCTGAAACAAATAATACATTATATGTTAAAAAAAATTAGAAAACAGAACTACCGTATGACCTAGCAATTCCACTTCTGGATATTTTCCCAAAGAAAATGAAAACCACTAATTCAAAAAGATATATGGATCCCTGTGTTCACTGCAGCCTTATTTACAATAGCCAAGATACAAAAGCAACCTATTTCTACATTAATAGATGAATGGATAAAGAAGATGTGATATATATACATTGGAATATTACTCAGCCATAAAAAGGAAGAGATCTTGCTATTTGCAACAACAGGATGCACCTAGAGTGTATTATGCTAAGTGAAATAAGTCAGACAAAGACTAATACCATGTGATTTCACTTATGTGTAAAATCTAAAAAAACAAAACAAATGAACTAACAAAACAAAACAGACTATAAATATAAAGAACAAACTGGTGGTTGCCAGAGGGGAGGAGGGTGGGTGAGTGCAAAAAGAGGTGAAGGGGATTAAGAGGTACAAACTTCCAGTTATAACATAAACAAGTCACGGGATATAAAGCTAAAAAAAGAGAGAGAGAAGGAAAAAAAAGAATATACTGAATCCTAATTTTACTCTGTTCTTATATATATGACATTTAGTTTTTCTGTCAGAGTCTTAGAAGGTAGGTCTAATAATTTTAATGGTCTTTATCCCAGAAGTGTTATTTATATCATGACATTAGGTGAAAATTCTCAATGTGTGAGTTTCTGTGCTGAAATCTCATCTCATTCATAATAGCAATGTACTATTATATCCTCATCTTGCTGAATAGTAAACACTTTTATACCAAACATTTAGCTCTATAGCAATTACAATTAAAGTAGATCCAGAGCAAATTTAAATAGTCTACCTTAAATTACCCCAATTTAGAGGTTGATTCTGTCATCAGGTTCCTTCACAGCAATTATATTTGCATAGAATTCTTATGTGATGTATGTTTTAAAAATAATCTGAGATATGCCTTTTATTATACCAATACATACAGTTGACAATTGTTACAAAGGTTTTATTATAAAACTGTTTTAAAGATAGTAGGATAACAACTTTAGAATTTTTAGTAATATAATGTTATATGCAAAAATCTTCACTGTACTTTATGTTTGATTTCACTTAATTGGCTTGCTTCCATAACTGACTTTAGTCATCAATATTTGATTATGTACTGACCATGTGATACTAATGAGATTCAAGAACACTTAATCCACCCATTTTATTTTTATTTCTGTCGCTCTCCTCTCTCTCTCATTCTCTCTTTCTCTCTCTTAAGGTATAAAATAGTCTCATTTATCTTTACAGGTACTGTTGTAGATATCTATTACATTGGTTCTCTGGCATATACATATATGTACACACACACACACATTCAGCTAGTAAAGATCTTCATTTTTTTCCTCTGGAGAATCGCATTTACTACTGCTTTAGTCCATGTGGTTTAGATGAGGCTAATACTAACCTTGTTCTCTTAAGGAGACCTGGGACCTGACCCATCCAATCAGTCTACTTCCTCATGGTGATAATCTCAGGAATGAGAATGTAACTCAGGTTGAGACAATGAAAGCCCTCCCTGGAACTTTCACTAAGCACACTGGAAAGACACACAGTTAAGCTTTTTCTGTAAAGGATGCCAGTCAGGAGTGGTGGAAAACTCTGCTGGAATAGATCTACTGAGAATGAAGCCAACCAAAAGGAAAACAAAGGGAGAGATGGAGAGTCAGATTTCTGATGTTACTGTTTGAGCACCTAGATCCTGTCATTCAGGCCCCAGGAAATTTGTTAATTGAGTCAATAGATTCTTTCTCTTGTTTGAGCCATTTTGAGTAACTCAAACAAATGAAAGAATCCCCATAAAAGCTCAAGCAGTAGAAGACTACATATACTTTTATATTCTAAATTCATCAAGACTATATACATCTCATAATAGAAATTAACAGATTATCCATTCTCCCACATTTGGATCTTTAGGTTCCTTCCAAATTTTCATTAATGTAAGTAGCACAGAAATGAAAATCTAAAACATGAAGCATTTTTATAGTTTAGATTATGTCTATAATTTTTTAGATAATTACTGGGTGATAGAGAATTTTTTTTATAATTTTGCCAACAATCAATGGATATCGCTGCAAACACTGTACTCTCAGCAAAATTATTTAATTTTTTAGACAAACAAAATAAACAGATATAGATTATTTAATCTTCTAGACCAGCTATATATAAATTTTAATGAAGTTACTTGAAATTTTATGTCTCTCTATAATAATGAAATACTCTTTTAATAAAATCTTTTAAATTTAAACCAGAATAAAAATATTAGAACATTTTCCAATAAAGCATAAGGATCAAAGGAAAAAGAATTATTATATCAAAAGTTACCCTAAAAGTTTTTCTTGAATATATCAAAATCTAAATAGAGGAAAATCAAATAGATTTGGGGTTTTATTTTACTTTTTTAAAGATTTTTTATTTACTTATTTGAGGGAGACAGAGAGAGCATGAGTGGGGGGCAGGACAGAGGGATAAGCAGACTCCCTCTGAGCAGGGAGCCTGATGTGGGGCTCAATCCCAGGACCCCAAGGTCATGACCTGAGCCGAAGTCAGATGTTTAACGGACTGAGCCACCCAGGTGCCCCTAAATTTTGGGTTTTAATAAAATGAAAATTTATATAGCAACAAGAATTATAGTCACTGTGGGAAAGCCGACATGATCCTCTATAAAAATTAAAAACACAAATTCAACTAAATATCATAGATTCTAGTCATTATTTTATCTTTTTTAAAAAAGATTTTTATTTATTTTAGAGAGAGAGAAAGCACATGCGGGGGTAGGGGCAGAGGGAGAGGGAGAGAGAAACTCAAGTAAATTCCATGCTGAGTGCAGAGCCAGACTCCGGGCTGGATCCCAGGACCATGAGATCATGATCTGAGCCAAAATCAAGAGCTGGCCACTTAGCTGACTGAGACACCCAGGCGCCCCTATTTTGTCTCTTAATGAAGTTAGTCATGTATGGCCTAATCTTGATTAGATGCTTGAATAGAGAAATAAAATTACTTGATCCAAATTTTTGAAAAAGAAAACAAGGATTTGAGTTATAGATCAGATCAAATGAGTAGTCCGTTATGCAACAAAATTTACCTTTTGAGATGTTTATTCTAGTTAGTAACTAAGATGTATTATTTACCAAAATCCTTGGTATAAATTAGTTTTCAACTGTATTTCCCCTTCTATCACTTGCTATACATCAGTGTAAAATATTTCTAAACCAATGAATTGCAAACAGGAAGATTTCTTTTTATCGTCACTAACTTCAGAAGGAATCTTCATATATGCTTAATTAGCCAAGATTAATTAAACTTGGGGATATTCTGAGGACCAAGGCCCCTTGGGAATATCCATTTGCAAGTCTCTTGCCTTCAATAAAGCATAAGCAGTGAATAAACATCAGTGAAAAACATGATGGCCTTTTTATGGGAATAAAGTATTTTATGTGGACCGGCAAGTACTTTTTAATGTACCAAATTATGACACTACATATGTCTTGTATCTAAATAGAAATTATAATAAAGCCTAAATTGTTTCTTTTGAACATATGTATTATTATTGTTCATCATGTTTTTCTAAACAGTGGCAACTTTCTATATATAACTGTTCTCAAATGCTGCCACCTAAAGGTTAAAATTGGGTACAGACTAATAATGTCTAGAAACAAAAAAAAGTACAGTACCTGAGATACACAAAAATCCAATTATCTCATTATACCTGAACACTAATTTACATATATGTTTATCTATATGAATTTTTCTGAAGAGAATTATAAACTATTAAATTATTAATAAAATTTTATCAATGACCTTAGCAAAAGACAGTAAATAAATCAAGAATAACTTAAATATGTACCAAAATAATAATACTAATAATACTGTGACTAATAAAAATTAAAAAGATGTTATATAGATCAATTTACAAATTAAAAGGTTTGAAGTATGTATTTGCTGATTAAACATTCCAGATTAAGATACAGTTACATGAGACCCATTTTTGTCAATGCATTATGGGTTGGATAAAAACTGATTTCTGGGGTGCCTAGGTGGGTCAGTTGGTTAAGCGTCTGCCTTCGGCTTGGGTCATGATCCCAGGGTCCTGGGATCGAGCCCTGCATCGGGCTCCCTGCTCAGCAGGGACCCTGCTTCTCCCTCTCCCTCTGCTTGCCGCTCTGCCTACTTGTGTTCTCTATCTCTCTGTCAAATAAATAAATAAAATCTTTAAAAAAAAAACAACCAAAAAACAGATTTCCAATTTTGAGGAAAGATCAGTAGAAGCTCTTTATGCTAGTTAAAACCATCAATAAAAAGCAAACTTATCCATATGCAAAAATATTGAATACACTCAGTCTGCAAATATTCTGCTAGAGGCAAATGTCCAGGTCTAATTCAAATGGTTAGGGTATATCCAGAGAAAGACAATACTTAAATGTAACTATTAGCCTACTTAATGTTTTTGTAATGGTGTTTTTTGTAACCCATAAAAAGAATGCACAATACAATACAGTATTCTTAAAGTTACACAATGCTATATGTCACTTATATCTCAGTAAACTGGAAAAATTAAATTATATAAACTTCCAATTAAATTGAATTAAATTATTACATTTAAATTAAATTAAATTACATTAAACACAAAGCGAAAAAAGTGCACAATAAGCATTTTCAGTGTCTATTCATCACTGCCCATAAAGACTAACAATATCTAGACAATATAAGTTATTTGGCCAACTACAAAGTATTCTAGGAAGAGACTGGAACTAATTACCTAGAAGAAAATGTAGTTATCCATCTGTTGACATTATCTCAATCCTTCACTATGATTATATATTTACGAAAACCTTCTAGTAAGAGAAGTCATTGCCCTCCAGAAATGAATAAAATATTGCTTTGATTTTTATATCCTTTTCTTACGAGTTTAGTTAAGATGGGTATGTTTATCAAAGCCTAACCATCTCTGGGTAGACTGATACAGTTCAGTTTCAGAACTCACAAGGAAGGCTCTGCAGAGCCCACCAAGACACAGTTAATATAAGGAGCTCTTCACAAAATAGCAGGTCACCTTTTGGGTTGGTATCTTTGTAGCTGTAATTCATCTTGTGAATGTGTATAGTAATCACCAGACAGGAAGCTCCTTCATTCATTTAACCTCTAAGTTCAATGCCTGGTATATTCAATATGTATTTATTTATTGAATGAATAAATGAATTTTTATACTTAAAAATAAAGATTATGTAGTTGTTTATGAAATGAGATATGAATGGAAATGTTTCAAATATAAAATTTTTAAAATTTGTATCCAAAATAACTTGTACTAAGCTTCATTCTAATGGTTTATGCTTTAGCATTGATTAGGAAACATTAACAAGTTAATTTCAACTTACAGTGTATAGACTTGTAATTTTATTGGGTAAACTGGTACACATTAATAGGCTTGCATTTTCTCATTCTTCCCATTTGAATTAAAAGAAAAACCTCAAAACTGCTTGTCTAATAAAATATTCTCAGGAAAATGTTCACTTAACACCAAAACCATTTACTTGAAGTCATTGGTTTATATTTATTTCTTAATGTGATTAAAATAGTATCAACATAATTAATGTCTAAAATACTCTTAACAGTTGGGAACCCAGTAAGCATGGACTCAAATCCCACCTTTCTGTATGCCTCAAGTAAGACAGTTTTCTTAATCTAAAATAGTAATAATAACATCCACATCCTCATAGGAACGTTGTGTCAGCACAACAATGACTGAAACAAAATAAAATCTCAATAAATGACAGGCATACGTCAGGAAGAAGAGGGTCCGTTAATTGAATCAAGCTATTTCTTACAATTCTATGTACATTTTTTGCTAGATGTGATCCTATGACCACGTCATTAGCTTGGGGAAACCACTTGTTTTCTCTGCAACAGCTCACTTTCATATTTCCCATTTATCCCCAGCAAATCTATCAGCTGATTCAAGCAAGTATCGATAAGAAAGAGAGCTCAGACTCAATGTCCTCTTTACAGTTTTGCTTTGGAGAAAAAAGTAGGAATACAAGAAAATACTTCATGTCTACCCACACTGATTCTTGAGGTGAGTTGTCTTCAAGGCTCTGAAGGAACAGGAAGTGTCTTCTATCTGCATATCTGCATCAGGAGCACTTATCCTAACATACAGGGTTTTGATGGCATCATTAGGCATTATAGGATCAAGCTTGCTTTTAGCTTATACTTGTGTACCTCATTGTAAAATGTTCAGTCAAAATCATATTTGCCTATGACTCTTTAAATTCAAATTTTTGAAGATCAAACACCAACAAATGTATTATGCAAATCATGATCACAAAGTTATGAGGACCCTTCATATATGGATTGATTAACTGAACAATTTAGTTGCAAATTCCATGGAAGTCCCTAAGAGTTACTTGATACACAGTCATCAATGTTAATAATTATCAGGGTTTCTTTGAATTTCATATATGAAATTCTGCTAGGATCTGGCTCTATCCATTTGAATTACTAAAATATTAATATCTGCCTTCTCAATCTTCCTAAAATTATATGGTTTTTGTTCAAGGTACATAAATAGTGTTTCTAGGTTTGCCTAGGTATGAAGTTTAATGTATTGATTCCTATAAAGCTCATTCAGGAAACAAAAAATTTTATTTATTATTAACTTTCTAAGAGGCCAGGCAGGGTGTTACCCAGACTAAATGCTCCTTGAGGTAGCAATTTTAAAAAGTGAATCGAAGAGTCTATAGTTCATAATTCATAATTCATATTTTTGTAGAATTTATAGTCAGAAGAGTTAGGCCTAGAAACTTGAGGTGTTACCTGGAAATGTAATAATAAATCATGAGAGCATAACATGCTATTTCCCAGAAGGTCATGTTTTAAGAAAACAGTGACAGTAGTATTTATGTGAAATCATGCATTTTTACGCTTGCCAAAATCACACTTATAAATGATAGCATTTATTAGAGGGAATATTATCCCATTATATTAGAAAATCCTAACACTATCAACAATGTCACAAGAAATATACGCAGCCAGCAAAGCTGAAAGTCAAATTTCAGAGTCGGCACATACTGTGATGTGTAGAATATTAACATCCAGATATGTTCAGTATTGAATCATTATAATTATACTATTAACAACCAATATAATTTTAGAGTTTTCATTTAATATTTAGAATTTTCTGAGTTATGTTAACTAATGTGGCATAAAGAGAGAATATATGCTAAATTTTTATAAGATAAAAATGTCCTTTGAAACATACCGAATTACCTTTAGAGAAATGTAATATCAGCTTTTTGAATATTTAATACAAATTTCTAGTATAATGAAGTTATCATAATTTTACTTTCCTCTCATTTCCCTCCCCAAAAGTGAATATTTTATTAATATTGCTTCTTTTGTGAAGAACCTTAGATCTTGTAATGGTATCTTATACTTTTCACTGTTGGAATTCATAGTCAATAATTTAAGGTTGAATCTTAGGCATTATTACTTTTACATTATTGAAAATAACAATTGAAGGCATTGCTTTATCACAAAATTTCCCTCAGGGTAAGCAGAACCTTTACTCACCATATCTCAACTTTTCTTATTTAATCCTTATTGTGAATAAACTGACTGTTATCTTATCACTGGCACTTAGCAATCACATCTGTTGGACTAAATGTTGTCCCAGTTATTTCTGCTCCAGGGATAAATGGCATTACATCTAGGGGATATTCATTAGCTTTCAGAGAAAAAAATACATGAAATATGGCTGTAATCCAAGCTATAATTTTATAGAAAGTAGCCAAACCTAAAATCAGAACATGTTTACCTGCTGTTTACAAATGATTTTTATCTATTTTTTTTTTTTTTTTGCTGAGACTGGTTCAGAATTATACAAAGCTAATGCATTTATCATACCACATATTAATATTATATATTTTAAGACATCTTGAAGGATTTGTCACAATTTTAGTAATTACAAACTTTTAATTTATAAATGGCTATCTCAGTTCTTTTGATTTTCAATAGTGATGTTTTCCAAAAGTCATCATGTCTTCCAGTAGCTAAAGACAGAGAGAAACACATGTGATCTTGAGTTTCTGGAAACTGGAGAAGGATGAGTATGGAGTCATTTGGTAAATGCATTTATGAGTCCAAACACCCAAATATTCAATACATGTCTTTCCAAACCCCTTTCTTTGGGAGGTGTGTGTGTGTGTGTGTGTGTGTGTACATACATATAATACAGGTATCCCCTGCTTTTTGAAAGTTCACATTGCATTTTTTTATTTTATTAAGTTCCATTAGGCAACATATAGTAAGTACATCATTAGTTCAATGATTCATTATTTGCATATAATACCCAGTGCTCATCAGAGATCACCTTGCATCATTTTGCTTTTACGAAAAACCTACATTAGTACCTGTTTTCACTAACTGAAAGAAATCCAAAGAAAATTTTCACTTTTTCAAAGAAGGTGAAAATAAAAAATAGTGCTCAGTGCTTGTTTTGCAGTGAACCGTTACAGAGGCAGCATGCACCCCAAACAGCAAGGGTGGCCCCGCCAAGCTCCTTCCTCCTATACTCAGCATCTTAGCATCAAGCAGCTCTGTGTTGATCTCCATTTATTGTGTGACTCCATTAGCAACATGAGTCGTAAGGTATCAGAAAAGCCTAAGAGAGGTTATTTGGGGGTCTGGGAATGCTCAAATATTTTTCCATATAAATTAATTTTAATTGCTTCTTCACTTTATTTTGGCTTATGAAAAGTTACATAGGAATGATCTGCTAATCTGCTTTCAAATAGCAGGGGACACCTGTGTGTGTGTGTGTGTGTGTGTGTGTATGTGCGTCTGTATGTATATGTATGTATGCATATACATACATACACACACAGAGATACACATATATAAATGACCCTAGAATGTTTGAGCTTGCTCAGACAACAGTAAAATACGTTAAAAATCTATGATACCCTAGAATTTGTCAAGGTTATCTCCAAATAGATCACCAATAGAGAGCAGTTAAGAACTAAAAAGCCCTTTGGAAGTCATATTTTGGGTTATACTTAAGAGCAAACATAGCCACATAAACCATAAAACCAGCTTGTACTATAGTTTTTATGGGTATGTTATTTTAAGAATTATATCCTTAATTCAAATGATAAGGTAAAATAACACACAAGATTACTCAAGTATTCATTCCCAAAGGCATTCGACCAATCTTTTTGAGATATTAGGTACCATACACTAAACAACAGCAAAGCATAATCTGGGGCATCAGGGGAGTATAATAATATTATTAAGGCAATTAAGGAAAAAAGAAGCTTAAAAAATACAACAGACTTTCTTTCAACAAATTGATTGCTCTTCTATTATTTACTTTCTCTTCTCATGCATTTCCTATTAAAAATCATTTTAATATGTGTTCCTTCTGTTCAAATCATGTTTCTAACAATTTTTATCTTCACTTTCCCCAAACTTTCTTTCTTTTTCTTTCAGTAACAACCTAGCTATTGAATGGTATAAAAGAAATAACAGGTGGCTGAGTCATTACATGGTACTTCCACGGGTCAACAAATGCTACCTAAGCCTGGCACAGACTTATCTTCAAAGAGGTTCTCATTTCCTGCAACTTGATGAAAATCGTTAACTTACAAATATTGTAAATACTGCCTTAATTGAATTATAGTATGCTTTCGAATCACTATCCACATGTCAGAGCCTTATGCATATGGGTATTTACACATTTTATTTATATGAAAAGTAGAGCAGGAGAAAGTTAATTTATAAAATTTAATTAAAATAATAAAAATCATTTATAATCAGTGAAAAATAATTTAATCCGTTATATAAAAACTTAGCACAAATTTAAGCAGTGGACATGATCTTATTAGGAACATCTAATGGAAAGAAGGAACGGACTTAACTCTAGTGAAATATTACTCCATAAAAAGTTCTCTCTTGATTCTAGAATAATAAAATAAATTTAATTTGACTGGAGGGTAATGGAGGTCCCATATGTTGATGAGTATGACATATGTCCAATATATATCTGTTGAATACAAAAAATTTCCCTTTAGGAAAAAAAAAGAGAGAGAGAGAGGGAAGACCATAAGAGACTCTTAACTACAGAGAACAAACTAAGGGTTGCTGGAGGGAGAGAAGTGGGTGGGGGGGATGGGCTAAGTGGGTGATGGGCATTAAGGAGGGCACTTGTTGTGATGAGCACTGGGTGTTGTATGTAAGTGATGAACCACTAAATTCTACTCCTAAAACCAGTATTACACTATATGTTAACTAGAATTTACATAAAAATAAAAAAACCCCAAAAACAAAAACCAAAAATTTTCCTTTATATGAATGACTGTCAAGCCTTTTTGTCAGAGAATACACTAATGCATGTGAAAAACTTTTATAATCCTTTATTATTTACTTAAAAAAAGAAGAACACTTTAAGGAACATAACCACCATATTGATGTTCAGAAGTCAAGACAACCCCAGAGACACAATATAGGAAAAGGACATTTGGGAGCACATATTTTAAAATCTGCCATAAACAACTCTTTCAACAAGAGAAACACTTATGATGTACTCTAAATATCTGTTCAAAATCACACGGAATTATTCTTTATTGAATATGAAATTGATTATATGCACAGCCAGAAAAAAAGACTGCCCCCTCAATGCAATCAATACAATTCTAAAAAAACACCATTTAAATTCATCTAACCAAGTTAAAGATCATTTTGCAAGGGAAGGAATGTAAATCTTCCTGCCCCACCCCCTTTCCCTCCTCAGTGAATGATCTGTTTCTAGCCTTTCAAAACATTAATATAAATAATGCATTTATTAAATAAAAATGGAAAAAAAGGAAATTCTTCCCCCTTCTTGAAATTAACAACAGAAGGTAGAACTTATAAATGTCTTAATTAATTCTTAATTCTTCTTGATCACTTTTGCCCCTTATCTTTTATATGTTGGGACTCGCTTTTCCACCAACCTTAGTACTTTTCTCATATTCAAAATCATTGAATATGTCCAAGAGTAGTGGAAGATCACAAACATCAATGCTGCATACACCTTCCCTCAAATACTCAGAGCTGGGATAGAATGGACCAAAAGCAAGAATCAAATGGATAGGGCTATATGTGCAGTACTTGATTTGACACCTGGCCACAGATGGATTTATCCTTTGAGCAGGCTATCTGGGCCTTGTTGATAAGAGTGATTTAATAACAATATCAAACACTTAGAGTATAAAATTCGCCAGGCCCTATTGTAAGCAAACCAAATGTATTTACTGATCTAGCCTCACAAAACACAATGAGGCAGGTACTATTTTCCCTCTCTCTTTAGAGATGAGGAAACTAAGGCCCAGAAATGTTCAATAACTTGCTCAAGGTCACAGAATTGATAAGTTGCTGAGCTGGGATTTGAACCCATGTAGACTAACTCCAGAGATGCTAATCTTACCTACCTATTGCATTTTATTGTTTAGAAAACTCAGGGAATCAATGAGATGTCAATGTTTTCACCTGTGAAGGATGGGTTGGATCGGGGGGTCGAAAACTCAAATGTCTTTGGAGGTTATCCAGGCACTAAATAATGGAGTATGCTGTTGGTAAGACACTAGGGATGGTGAGAACTGTAGAAACCTGGAGGAAATGTGCTCCTTCTAAAGAGACTAGTTGTTAACTCAGCTTCACTTGTTGGCTAGACAAGCCCAGTGTATTTTCAGACAAGCTGAGAATCAAGATTTCTCTCTATGTGAAATTTTCAAATGTTTAAAATACTAAATAGGCCAAGTACAGCTGTGGTTGAATGCTTCCAGTTGGTAATTTCTCAACCAGATGAGTTCTATGATTTCTTCCAGAGCCAGTGCCCTAAAACTCATCTATAATACCCACGTGGCCATATATTTAATGCCATTTCTTAGGGAAACATAAGAAAATGATGCCACTGGTTTTGAAACTAGGTCATCCAGTGAAAACCATGTGGCTAACCATATTAAGAGGGTGAGTTTGCCTTCCACAGGGCAATTTTGCCTTTTATTCAAAGCTATGTATGTATGTGTCCCTTACATTAAGTGGAATTTATGATTTTCCATATGGGAGTCATTTCAGAACTCTACATGAATTGAAACATAAATTGTTTTCTCAGTTTCTTTATATTATTTTTGCTTTTATATCATATTTGTGAATTGAAAGATCTGACTTGACTATACAAATACTGTTTACTAGATTTTACTGTCAGCTTTTATTCTTTGTATAAAAAATGCACAAATTGATCTTTGATTTTCTTGCATGATTTCGCTCCCAGTTTTTCCAGTCTAGAAAATTTAAGCTTTTATAGATGTAACTATAACTCTAAATTTGAATCATGCAATCGGCACACTCAAAGCCACTAAAGATATCCCTTGAACTTCTTACTGCAGAAAATCTCTCTAAATAATTTTAAGGATCGTTTTAGTCATAGTTAAAATGATAAATATATAAAGAACTGTGCATATCAACTATTTACATTTCTGAAGGGATTATGAAATTAGGGGTCTTTTTCATTTTCCCATATTTAGCAAGTGAAAAATAGATGGAATTACTAATTGCAATGATAAATGCAGAATAATTGAAATGCAAGCATCTTGTAATTAGTTTCTCTCTCATGTACTTTAGCTTCCAGTTGACTGCTGAGAAGGATAAAATCTTTGAGGTTAAAACTCATTAGTTTCATTGGGATCTTCTGGAAAGGATTCATTGTGCGTTGAGAAGGCATCAGCAAAACCAAAGCACAGAATTTTAGAGCTGGATGGGATACTGAGATGAAGTTAACACACACACACACACACACACACACACCCCACCCCTATCTGCAAGTCTTGTCTCCAGAGTTATATATTCAGTATATAAAATACTTCTCAGTTAGTATTCTTCCAGGAGTTTGTATTATTGTGTTTCAAGGCTACATGTCATCACACATCTGGCATATGCCTACAGAGAAATAATGCACAAATGTGTATCATAATATTTATTCAAAACATCTCAGAGAAAGATAATAATCGTTACCAAGGTTATGACAATTCCCTTAACTGGATTTTCCAAAATAAAACCTAAAAATAGCAGAATTTTATACTCTCTTAAAAAAGGCATTTTGGGATCAAGGGAAAATAAATGTTTTAAATGTGTATTGTGAAACTACTATTTTATTCCTTAAGCCAATTTTGTGTTTCAGTTTAAAAATTGTATTATTCTGTATAAAATGATCTGTGGTCCCCACTATGAATGTCCTCCTAGAGGTAAGAGCATGTTGACTGGGACTGGTGCCAAACTTGGACACAAAGATTTTTCTAAGGGACCCACCTTCTGAAGAGAAGAGCCTATAACTGGTACCAGGCTTCTCTCCCACTGATCTCTAAGAATCAAGAAATTAAAGGTCCCTCTCTCCCCCCCCACACTCTATTCCTATTTCATAAATAGATGAAAAAAGAACAGAGGTAGAGTAGGAGTCATTATCTCTTGTGAAAAATTCTATGTTACGCATAAGAGGCAATTGCCTCTCCTTGCCATGGGGGAAAGAAGGAGGAAGACCTACCATGGTGTTGCCTGGCTGAGTATTGGCTCACATAATAGATCTAGCTCATCTGATTCAGGCCTCTTTGAGCAAAAGAGAATTGGAGGGAGACAGCAAGGAGGGTACACAGGACTGGACCACCTCCATGCCCAGCATCTGGTATGGAAAGATGTGTGTTTCCATGGGCCCAAGGAAACTGACGAGGGCAGAGGACATTTTATTCTGCTGGTAGTCCACCCAAGATAGCTGCCCCCTAGATGAAAGCACTCCTGCATTTAGAGGGTGTCAGTGTTCCACTCACAGTGAGGGTAAGTGGGCTGGAGGGTCCTGGTCCAGAAGGACTCTTACTCCTACATCAGGGAACTGAGCAGCAGGAAGGCCCTGCAGGACCCTCCATGGCATTGTCCTTATGTGTCTCAGAAGAGAACCAGCACTCCATCTTCTCATCATAGAGAAAGTGAACCCTGAAGAACAAGATGAGGCCTGAATAGACAGATCTTTCCCTTCCCTTACCACTTCAGGCCTTTCACTCATGGTCAAATTTGTGCTTGGGAAAGAAGAGAAAATAAAGGTTAAATTAGGTTTGAAATAAAATTTTTGTTTGAACTGGGATTTTAATAACCAAACGCACAGGAAAACTGAGTAATATATTCAAAATACTGTGAGGGGATGGGAAAAGGTCTGAAGAAAAAGATTAAAGGAAAAAAGCTGTTTTATATTTAAACATCTTGCTGAGTTAAACTACTCAATAAAGGGGGGTTACACCAAGACTCAGGTTACTGTTGATCTGTTTATTTTATTTTTTTGAGTGTATATTTGAAAAAAAAAAGGTAGCTGAAACCAGAGGTACAATTAACTCTGCAGACCAAGATTTAGCCATCAGAATAGAAGACAGGGAAGTTCATCATTCCTTCAAATCCTTCAGTAGGCCAAAATAAAGAGAATTTAGGATAAATTGTTTCATTTTTCAGTTGGAGTTAGAGCCTACAAAGACTGGGAATAAGAGTCCTGCTCTAATCAACATCTCATTCAGGCACTACTTGCTTTTTTATTGCCATACAGATTAATAACCTCAAGACAACCACGTATCTTCAGAAAACTAATGTTTCAAACCTCAGGGCCTAAGTAGGTGGGATTTAAATAAAATGTACCAAGGTTTTAACTGAATCCAAGGGCTCCCAAAACAAATGAACTGGCCAGTACCCTGAGAGGAGAAGATACTGTCTTCACACAATTAACTATTCACTAATACTAATTGGGATTAATGAGCAGAAACATAGCATAGACTCCAAATAACAGTGGCTTAAACAAAAGAGAAATAGTTTATTTTGCTCTTAGTTCAGTGGCTTCATTATCAGCTCTCTGCTGCATCATCTCTAGAGTGTGACTCTTACCATCTCCCGGTCCAAGACGGAGTTCTGAGTTCCAAGCAGTAAGATGGAAAGAGGGGCATAAGAGCCTCAGTGCTTCCTTTAAGGCTGCATCCTGAAAATAGCACACTTTCCCTCCATCTCTTTGCCCAGAACTCAGTCACATAGCTGCTCCTTCTTGACCTCCACGACCCCAGCTGAGAGTGAAAGTTCTATTATTGTAGGAGAGAATATATAGGGGGACAATCAGCAACTAGCAGTTGCTAATACATCACTTACATGGCAAGCTTAGCCCTACATGGATAAAGTCATAGCTAGGAACTAAGTAATAAATATATTCTGGGCAGCCCAAATAATATTATAACTCCATGCACTAAGCTTGGTGTACTTTATTCACACAAGAACCCTTCATATCTGCATAGCAGTTTTTAGCCTGATTAAACAATTTTGATTGTAAGGTATAAAGCACACAGTTAAAAAGAAGTAACCAATATAAGAAAGAGTAGAAGAAATGATAAAGGAAAACATACTGAATTACGATGAGCTTCAGTAGCTAGAAAAGAAATCTAAGTAAGAAAAAGAGACAACTCAAACAGCACAAAGATCTAGAAATATTTAGTATAAGGCACATGCTATTCACTCATCATTTTTATCCTACAAGTACCACTGGAATAATAACTAAAGTTCATTAGGAGCTTTCAAAAAGTTGTGATCTTTTAAGGTAGGCACGGTTAAATGTAATGCAGTTTTGGTGTGGATAAATTAAGCTAATTTCTATGCTTATAGGCAATAATCATCAGGCATTTAGAAAACTCAGCTATCCAGACAATCCATTCTGTAGATAAGCTAGATAGTTGAGAGTTTAATTTCATGTTCTTAAGTGTGTTTATCAATAAACAACTTCTATATACTTGCATATACAGACTTTTTTAAATGTGTGAGACTGTAAATTAATTGCATTTCACTTAAAAAGATTATAAATTTTACTGAATATCAGTAACTAGGATTCATAGTCATTTTAATAGATATATTCATTTTACCCTGAAATAACATTATGATTTGTCTTATTGCTAACCTATTCCAAGTCACCTCAAACTTGTAGTCAATATGCAACTGTGGACCAAATTACTTTATAAACATAAGGCAACTTTAAACTTTTGACACTTAGAATGAGAATTTGTGTTAACATTTTTTTTTCCTAAATGAACATATGGGATCATTTCTTTCATCCGTACTGATTAAATTGGATTTTGATCACTTAAAATATCTCTGAAAATCCAAATAGGTAGGAAATAGAATGTGAAAATTAATGAAAGGAAACCATTCCTTTATTTGCACAACTCTTACAGAATGCCTTGTAGGAAAATTTAGATAACTGGCAAACATTTGGGGATTGAGATGGTGGTGAGTATGTACAAAATGAAAGAAATGAAAAATATAATAATTATTGACTTCAGGGAAACCAAAAAGTAGTGTGTAAAAGTAAAAGGAATCATAAATGTGAATAGCATTTACATGACTATGTAAACTACTAATAATGTAAATCCTTGATACTCATCTACACCAAAAGTATGGCCCAATCCTATTAAAGAAGATTGGAAGGGTGCATGTGTGTTTCAGGGTCAGGGAAAGAAGAGGCACCAGTCCTAAGCTTCTGTAGGTAGAAAGTTAACAAATCATTTCTGAAAATCATTTCCTTTCAAGAAGCAGCAATACAAACATGCCATGTAAAGACATGAAAGTAAATGGTATATGAATCACCCAAAACAAACAAACAAACAAAAACCAGAAGTGATAGCCTTAATGGAAGGGGGAGGAGGACAGGGATTGTTGTTTCATGAACAATGTTTTATACGTATTGACCTATAAAACAAACAGTAAGAACAAAAGTAAAGAAAGTGAGGGAAGGGAAATTTAATACACAAAAGCTGGGCAAACTTAGCTAAGGCAGCTTGGGCAGACAGGGTCACATTCTGATACTTTTTGTGATCTGCAACAAGTTACTCAATCTCTGAGCTTTGGTGCCCTAACTGCACCTCTGTAAAATGGGATAATATCTTTTTCACAGATTCACTGTGAAGATGTTTGTAAAGAGTTAACACTGCTTGCTGTACAATAAGCACAAAGTATCTTAGTCCCTTTCTGCTTTCTCCTGCATTATTACTATTTGTGTAATGGAATATTAGGATGGAAAGTGTCCCATGTCT
The DNA here is from genome assembly GCF_011800145.1 of Mirounga leonina. NCBI lineage: Eukaryota > Metazoa > Chordata > Mammalia > Carnivora > Phocidae > Mirounga > Mirounga leonina. The sequence goes on along the minus strand of NW_023270807.1, from coordinate 29,927,598 downwards.
GTTTCTATTTCATCCATGGAGTCTATAGGATGGATAGCAGAAACCAAAAGTAGTGTGTAAAAGTAAAAGGAATCATAAATATGAATAGCATTTACATAACTATGTAAACTACTAACAGGACAACTGAAATATAAAGTCCAGGTATCCACTGTACTCAAGTCAAATTCATAATGGGCAAACAGAGGATAACAGGATTTATTTAATATTGTGTTTTTCCTTTGCAAAAGCAAGGACTAACACAGTGGTTTTCAAAGTGTGGCCCACGAATTCCATGGGGCACCCAAGATATTTTCAGGGGTCCAGGAGGTTAAAATCATACGTAGGTAAAAAATCCATTTGAAGTGCAGAACAGAGGAATGGGTTTTGGTATAAGGGATGTGCAATGCTGAATTTTAGGGTATTACCAAAAACTCCCTATAGTTATTGAAAAGGATATTAAAAGACTTCTTTCCTTTTCAACTACCTATGTGAGAACTGATTTTCTTCTTATATATAGTCAAAACATCATATCTATACTGACATAGTCTAACATATATAGACTATGTCTAATATATATAAGACTATAGATTATATATTAGATATATAGTGATATCATCATAGTCATACAGCACATACATAGTCAAAACTGTATACATACCGAATGCAGACACAGATATGGAAATCCAACTACCTTCCATATACCTAGACATTAAAGATATTTGCAAAACAAAACAAAACAATGCCACTCTTCCCACTACTTTTTGTTTTATTTTGGAAAATAGTTATTTTTCATAAAAGATTTTATTGCTTATAAAAAAGTCACAAATTTAGCATCTTTGCTTTTAAATGGATTAATGTATATTTTTAATTGCTCCGAGTTTCATTTCAATTAATGGATATAGCCAACATAAACAAAAAATTGGGAGGATCCTTAGTAACTTTTAAGGATGCAAAGTAGTTCTGAGTCCAAAAGGTTTGGGAATAATTGGCCCATATTAGCTTCTCAATAAATACCAATACCTTCACCCTTCATTTTGTTAGTAATAGGTACGAGGTTTTATTTATTTTTTAATCTTTAAAAGTTTTATTTCTCATTGCAACTTAAAAGTATGTCATTCTACTATGTAAGGGCTCTAAATGACTATGTTACTCAATTGCATAAACCCTGTGGAATTGTTATTAATCCAGTACACTCTTAATATTTGGCAATACAATGAAGTCTATGAGTTACAATGTTATTTTCTACTGTATTTTGCAAAGTAGAGTTTGTAATCATCTAACACACTCTTATAAAATTATTTTATTTAATTATGGCACATACTGGGAAATAAAAAGATATATCGGATCATCTCAAGTAGAAAAGCAATCTATAATATCTGAGGAAAAAAGCGTATACTTTTAGCATGATATATTTAAGAAATCACTAATAATAGCAAGATGTTTAACTAGTAATTACAAATGCTGCTAGTTTTGTTTTGTTTTACCTAAAGTATTGAAATTGATTGCATGGAGCACAAAGTTCCTATTGTGGTAGATTCTCACACCAACAGGGGCATAAAACTATTTGGAGACACTATAAATTAGAGCTAAACTTGCTATTTGTAAGTATTTAAAATTAGAGTTCTTGTTGTCTTTAAAAAGTTTAGTCCACCGTCACCTTGGCTGTAGATATTCAAAAATATTCAAAGGTTATATCTAATAAGAGGCGGTCATAAAAGCGTTAAAACAGAAAACTTAAACTTTCTTTAAGTCATATTTAATAATCCAATAGAGAGCAAAAGACCTGAGGCACAGGGGATGCTCTTTTATGTCAAAATAAGTTTGGAAGCAGTTTTCTTCTTGACCAAAGCTATCCTGCCTGGGTCTAGCTCCTCAGGCAGAGACAAGGAGAGATGAGAAGCTCCATGGAGAAGCAGGGTCCAGCAAGAGCTGGGATATTCTCCATGAATATTCCTGCCCTGAGGAGAGATGAAAGAAAGGGAGAGAAACCTTGAGTTCTGCTAAAGTGAGGGCGGGAGGGGTGGGACGCAGAGGAGGGCAGAAACTGGGTCAAGTTCAAATCAGAAAGGGAAAGTAACAAAAACACAGAGAGGAGTGTGCCTGGGCTTCAGAGTTGAAGAGAATGAAGTTTAATATGCAGTGGATAAGATCTGGCAGTTCAGTCTCTAAATCTGAAAATGTTGGTACCAGTCATTTCTTTTCTCCACAGCCAAACCCTTTGCAGGGACAAGGACAGCGTCACACAGGCTGATCACCTCTCTGCAATCACCCAGCAGAACTCGAAAAGCTGAGCTCTTGAACTTGCAATGATGTAAACTAAATAGGGAAAAACTATTTCCAGAAAACTAGCAGCCACGGCCAGAGATCTGCAGAGATTGCACAAGAAAAGGAAATAATCAGTGCTGTGTGGGACAGTAGACAGTCTGTGCACACAGAACCTTTGATTAAGCAAAGACAGAAAACCTTTAGAATATGTCTCGATAGGAGGAAGTAGCCATCCTTGTATAGATCACTACAAAACAAACACAGCCAGAAATGAGCAGGTGGTGCAGAATTAAGAACTAGGACGATTAATAAAAGGTCTGCAGAATACAATGGTTGAAGAAAATTCCCTTTGCACACGTGTGGTTAAAGATCTCAGTACTTCCGTGGTTCTGAGAGATTAGAAGTAAACATGAGAGCCATAATATTTGTTATCTATTTGATTCTTATTCATGTTTCAGTGAACTGTCTAATAAATCGTAAACATTATATTCCATGTGTGATTGCAGTCATTCTCATATCATTTAGGCTGTATTTTGCAAGTCCATGTTAGAAGAACCTCTTCAGTAAGTGTTAAATGAAGATATTTGAAAGAGATAGATCCCAAGCTGACAAATACTGAGACTATTCCCAGGCTGAGCAGATAAGGAGTGCTATGTTTAACAAAGCAAGTCCTTTATAATTACATTTTTTACTCAAAATATTAACAGAAATACGTAAGATTTTATTGTTTTCTCCATTGCCCACATGTCTTTTCTCTGTCTAATAACATTTCAGCTTTCATATTTTCTCCAATAATAAAGTGGAGAACTTAGAAAGTTCTTAACTTAGAAAGATAAGAATCACTACAGAATAGAAAACACTATTAAATGTTTTGCCAAAAAATGAATGAAAATGTTCATTTATTTCAAACATATGATTATTAAGTATCAGGCTTTAAAATCTTTTCAAAACAATACAGATTATGAAATCTCCACTCAATTATAACATAAGTTAATTGCTTTTCCCCCCTTTTTTCTTTATATTTACTCTGGGCAATTTCTGTCAGATACTATTGCACAACGATATATCATAATTTGTTCTGCTTTGGCTTGTCATGATTGCATAAAAGATTAAAAGTTTACCCATGGGTAAAAATAAATTATCTACATGAATGAGTAAGAGTTCCAGCAGAAAAAAAAATCTGGGCTATAGAATGTATACAATGCAAACTATACATTATTTCAGGGATAAATTTAAATATCACACTTGGCCAAACTAACCAAATCTTCACTGAGGAGATTTCTGCTGCTGAGCAACACACGCAGCTCATCATTTAGTATTCCAGTCACAAAGGTGACATGGTTTCCATCCTTGGCATTTTAGTCCATCGAGCCTCAAGAAGTAACTCATTATTCCATACTCAGAGCCAACATTTTCTACTTGAGACACAATCCTAACAAAATTAATGCGAGATGAGGATGGCATTAATTCATTTCCAGCTAAATTAGTTCTCCAGACTTTGACACCCTGTACTGTTACAATGTACAGCACTGAAAGCTACACGGTTTCATACAAAGAAAAATATATGCTTAAAATTGAAAAAAGCACAGATCTTGCTTATGTAGAATTTTCGCCCCCTGGGGGACACTATTAAAAAAGGTGTCACTGATGGTGTTGGTATAAATCCAAAGGGTAGATCTCTTTTTATATCAAAATGTTTAATGAAGCCAAAATGTATTTATTTACCTCTGGAAGAAATCCATGGCCTTTATTAACTTTTTGACAATAAAGTGTTCATCTACAGTCTTTAAAGTTACACAAGTTATTAGGTACATACTAATTCAGTTTTCTACTAATTATACAGATAATTTGATCATTTTAATCAGAGATCTATTACCATATTTCTTTTATTTTCCTATATTAGGTTCACTTACTATATTCAATGTAGACTAATTGAGCTACTTAAAGACTCCTGAACCTCTTTACAAAAATGCTTTTATCTGCAGAGCCCTTACTAATTAAAAATAAAAGATATAAAGTACAAATCTAATTTTTTAATAGAGAGTTCAATGCTACAACAAAATAAGTAGATAAATCTGGACACTCATGATTAGAACACATTTGTAAGGACCTGACATGATTTTTAAGCTCTTGTTTTTTTAAAAAGAAGAAATATAAGTTGTCAATTTATTAGGGAAGTGGCATAGTAACCACTGGACTAAAGTGCAAAGACTTAAAAATCTACTACAATAGGTTGTAATAATGTTGAAATGAATACTTCATAGAGATTTTGAACATGTGCTTGTATCTTGTACATATAAGAAAGGAAAACTTGATTCATTGCCCAATGTAAATTAATAGCTAATGTGTTTATGAATCAGTCGATGATACTAAAAAAGGGAATACATTGTCTCCATGAAAATTGTATGTTTAAGAGAACTTCTATTTACCATGCTGAAACTCTTCAAAAGTCATTTTACCCATCTGAAATCATCAGGGGAATGAAATCAGGGCTATACTTAAGGACCATTCCAATACATTATGATAAACTTTCTATCATTAAGGACAACTTTTTTTTTATGCAAGGTATTTTAAAAATGCCACAGTTCATGTAGCATAATTGTCTCAGAAATATAATGATCATCGAAGATTATATATGGTGTTTGGAAAATCATTTCACCCTGTAGAGATTAAATAGGGACTTCTGAGTTAAGATGACTAAAATATCTTCATAAGAATTTTCTCCACTGATACCTAATAAAATGAACAACAAATGGTCATATAAAAAATTACCAATGGTACCCAGATAAGCAAAACAGGCTAACATAATAAAATAATCTTCAAAAACTAACTACCGAGGTGGGGAGAAAGAAATGACTTAGAGGAAGACTTGGAAAAAGAAGAAGAGGAAGTAAGAGGAAGAAGAAGAGGGGGAGAGACAAATGGACAGACAAACCATTAACGAGACGCATGTTCCCCGATGTGGCATTGCTGACAGCAGTCCACTGGCATATAACTCTGCCTCCACCGTCTACACTGCAGAGTCAGCAGATATTTCCAACATTCAGTGCTTTATAATTAATAAACCAATGTCTCCAATGTTCTAGGATAACAATAGTGTAACCCAAGAGCTCCATAACCAATCAAGATGTTATTTATGTGTAAAGGCACTAAGCAGGTATTCTCAAATGGGAACAAATTAAGATATTGCAATGCCCAGAAGCCCTTCTTGAGAAGACAAAACAGAACAGAAACAAGTAAACGATTAATTCATCCAATTAAGAGATAAATGAAAATAAATACTGAGGAAATGAGAACCCATGGGAAAAAGAACTGGTGAGGCACAATGAAACTAGTTACATACAGAACTGTTAATGAAATAGCATGGGATCTGAGGGTACAGAACAGAATATGGATGTCATCATATTCTTATATAACATGTAAGAATAATAATATACCTTACTAAAATGAAAAGACTTGACAGTGCTAATGTAGCCTTCTTTCCAACAGGGAGTCAGTGGAGTTAAAATTGAAATGGGTAGTTTTGAAAAATGACTCTATCTTAAAAAACAGTTTATAATTTCTTCTCAGTTCTAACCTGTCCTTTTCTCCTTTGCCTTTTCTCTCCCTTCCTCCCCTCTTTTCTGATTCCCCCCACCCTTTAACCTTAGAAGCAAACTTTAAGAAATACTATATTGTATTGAAGAATCATTTACTCGACACAAATTTTCTTCATTTTCATGTCATTTATTTTTCTTCTACGAAATTCAGATAAAACCTGAGTTGATTTTTAATTTAGTAATACATCTATACTACAATCATAGTATATATATAGTATGTATACAATATATATTATATATTAAAATTATATATATATATTATATATTAAAAATTATTTCCATGTATTTATCCATCCATCTACCCATCCATGCATTCAAATTTCAAGCTGTGTTTCTGCATAGACAGAAGGGAATTGGTGCATTGAGAGATATATGGGATGGTGTTCAGCTAATGTTAAAGATGATCATTTTAGATTGGTAGAATTTAATCTTTCATCTTTAATTTCAGTATTGCTTGTATTCTTTAAACATGATTTTGCTAAAAACAATGAAATATTTCTTCTTTAAAACTGGAATCAAATGTGTATAAGAAGCTTAATATTCTAATTTTCTTTAATCATTTTTTTTTAAGATTTTATTTATTTATTTGAGAGAGAGAGAATGAGAGACAGAGAGCATGAGAGGGAGGAGGGTCAGAGGGAGAAGCAGACTCCCTGCCGAGCAGGGAGCCCGATGCGAGACTCGATCCTGGGACTCCAGGATCATGACCTGAGCCGAAGGCAGTCACTTTACCAACTGAGCCACCCAGGCGCCCAATATTCTAATTTTCAAGAGCTGAATCCTAATTGAAGATTATTCACAGATTTGATTTGGATAATTTGTATGTTTAACACTTACGTGTAAACAGTTTAGATATTCACCCCTTGATATTTCCTTTCCTAAGTAACAGATCATTTTAATTTTCATTCAATCTTTTTAATGTAGATGTCAGTCTCTGCATTCTGGTCATTCTTTAGACTTTCCTGAAAAATCCCCAGATACAGATTTAAAAGTGATGTTAATAAAAATATATCATGAAGTATTCCCATTGGGAAAGATTTAAGTACATTGATGTTTTCCCATAGCCCTTTTTCATAATTCAAGAACCATGATTCAAGATCAAAGCAAATATTAATTCTTTTCCAAACCTTCCTGATAAACAACTCAAATGTTTCACTCACCACAAGTCTGAGTGAGCATTAACATTTTAAAAAAATTAATCAGCCTTGGAGAGCAATTTGCCTTCCTCTAGCAAAGTGCAAGTGTGGTCTTTTTCTTCACTAGGAAGGTACAACAAAAATTGGGTTGGTCTTTGAATTGTCCGTGTTCAAAAGTCAATGGACAATTCACAGGATTCTAAAACCATCTCAGGAGAAGGTTTTAATATTAGCATGTGTGAAATGGTTAAGTTTTATTAAATGTTGAGAGGATTGATCACTAAGAGAAAATAATAACTTTTAAGGTGAAACCAATTTTGGTAAAACAAACGAAAACATGGCTTACATTATTTTGTTCCTCATTCAGAATTTTTCTTTTCCCTATTGATTTTGAAATTGAGATTTAGTAAAACACGTAAAAAAACCCTAAATAAATTTTAGTAAAATTACATAAAACATGGTGGAAAAATCTCATGAACCTGAGAAAGAAAAGACCCTTTAAAAATAAAAGTATTTGGCAGCTAGTGTCTCAGATCAATGCAAAACAATAACCACTATACTGTTCATGTAAATAATACTGTTCATAAAAATAAAATTTTACTCCCAAAAGTCAACATATTCATAGGTAAAGCTAGTCTTAAATGAAAATATTTAAAACTTGAGTTTCCACCTGTCTTCCTAGTTAGTATTTCTTAGGAGTGAAGATCAGCATTTTTCCCTCTGCTTTTTAAAAGAAAGCTTTTATTGTTGCTATTGTTAACAGGAACAATAAAATGTCTTTTATTTATATAGTATTTACCAAGGTGCAAGGTAAACTGAAGAGAGCCTTGGACTGAATATCTAACATAGAAGATTTATGCTTTTACTTTTCTGTTAAAAAAAGGATAGAGAGAGACAACAGGCCCCAAATCAAGTCACTCATGCTAAACCCCATTATCAGCAAACCCAGGCTTAATACCTAACCTGAATGCACTTTCCAACCTCTCCCAGTAGTGTGATCTTAAACTCGTAAGTCTGGATTTCCTAGTCAGCACTGGTGGGATAATCCATCCTACAGAGACAGACCCCTGCTGCCACCAAAGAGAGATTAGGTCATCTGCTCTTTCCTGGTCCCTGCCCCCTTTTGCCAATTAAATCTCCCATCTTGTACAGCTTTCTGGGAAGCAACTTTCTACCTGCTGGAGGGGATACTGCCTAGTTCATGAATCACTGAATAAAACCAATATGGTCTTTCAAGTTTATTCAGTTGAAACACTTCTCTTTATTGCTCTTTTTAATGTTGTTTGTAACAGTTATCACTCCATAGTTCTTTATGTTTTAAATGTTCTAATCCCTTCAATTTATAAACCTTTTTTCTCATTTTTATTTAATGACCTGTTACTTAATCTTACAATATGGTTAATGCACTTTAACTTTCCCTCATTTAAATCTCTCACATTGTTAGAAACTATTTTACGTTGATATCTTTTTTGGACTTAGTTTTTCAGATGTATAATTCAAATTCCTAAATTTTTACTTTAACACCATTTTTTTTTCTTTCTTCTTTTCTTTTGCAAATGTAACCCTCCACCAGTTCCTTTTAACATGGCTTTTATACTTTAGTTACACCTTTTGATTTCATATGCTTTAACAGTGGTCAGTGGGGAGCAGGATTGTAAGGCTATGAATAGAGCAAGTCCAAACCACCAACAGGAGATTGAAACTTTCTCCCTAGAAGGTAGCGTCTATCTAAAGTTAGTTCATCAGAAAGTCTTATTCCTTAATAGCTGAAAGAATGACAGTGCAACCATTCCCCAGGACAATAAGGGCTGTTCACAATGGAATGGTAAACTTGACCTTTTAGAATGGTGCTGCCTTTTGACATTCTACATAATCAAGTCATCATATAAGAAGATCTGAAGTTCAGAACTACATTCTGAAGTTCATGGTTTCAGATAAACTTTGACTAAAATGTACTATGACACTAGAGCAGGACAGCAGGATAATACAACTTTGCCTGACTTTGTGAGAAGCTAGATGGTGTTGAAATTCCTAAAAGAAAATGACAGAAGTGATACTTGCATTTCTATAGTAGCCAGCAAATGGAGACCATGTTTCAAATTTGAACCATTCTGTTCATTACTACTCAGAGCAAGGGGGAGAGAGAGAATTTCAGATCACATTTCAGTTTTTCTTCTTGTGTTGACTTCAAGGAACTGAAAGCCAATTTAGCCTCACGTTCAGTCTAGTTTTTGCCTTGACTTAATTTTGTTTTAATTATCTGGTCATATTTTATATGCCTCTGTATGCCACTTCAATTAGATTTTGGAATAAGCCGGGGGGAAAAATAAACACACACAGACATGAGATAATCTGCAAAACAACCGTTTGAATTAGTTGAAACAGCATATCCACTTTGCAAATCAACATATCAGTCATGGAGAAGGAAAGCCACTCATATAAACCAGATGGGTATGTAAGTAACAGATCTAGAACTCTAAACTTAGGATCCTGAGTCCTACTTAAAACCAATGTTCTTTCCATTATCTCATTTGGTTATGCTGCAGTAATTTTAATTTTACTAACAAAACAGTTTACCAAATAAAGTATTATTACTTACTGCTACATCCAATCTAAACTGGTATTTGGAAAAGAAGGTTATTTGGAATAAGGAGAGAGAAAAGGACAAATGGAGCAAAGCCAGTTCAGCTCAGAAACAGAAGCTTGTTTTTGTTATTGCTTGTTTCCTTCAATACTATGTGAAGAGGGACAAAAGAAAGTGAGGCAAATTACTGATATGCCCTGAAGGGTCCTATTTCTGCAAATGTTGTGGTTAATAGACGAGCCACAAGGGGAGAGGGGACCAGGGTTAGAGCAGGCACATCTAATCAGTTCAGGGTGTCTTGATCTGTTCTGAAAGGAAACTGTCATGGACAGAGCCAATGCTAAGTCTTTGGTTTTAAGGAAACCTTGGGAAATGAGCCCTGATAATACACGATGGTTCTGTAGAGGGCTTTTTACAGCAAGCATCTACTGACTGGTTTCTAAAGCCAGATTCTGGTATCCTAGTAACAACTGGAGCGTTCCTGGCATTCCTTACCCATCATTTTCCAGGCTGGTATTTTCCTATACATATTTTTTTCTCTTTCTGAACACTGCTTTTTCCCTCTGACTGTATTTTTCACATGAAAGTGAAACTTAGATATTGAAAATTTAAGATCCAGAATCAAGGCAATGATTATCAGAATAGCCATGGAAGTAAATTTTGATTTGCTCTCCTACAGCTCAGTTTGAGATACTGTTTTGTAGTTGCTACTACAAATAGATTTTAAATCTGGTTAAATCCTCAGACAGAAGTATTCTCTTTGAAGAGAGTAAGTGGGAGTCCAAGTACATAGGTAGCTTTCTAAATGATAAATCCATATGAGGGAAACTTGGCCTTCACAAGCCATGCAATAGACCCCCAGGTCACCAAACCAATTTTTCAAATGAGAAGACTATAATCCCATCTTGGAAAGGCTACCTTTAAGCCCATATCTATTTCTCAGGCTAGGGCCATAAGCTATCCCTCCGTGATACGTTTCCATCATATTTGAAGTCTTCAAAAAGAGCAAACAACGCTTTTTACCGATAACCCATTTTTCCTTAAAGGACACGCACTTCACAAAAATTATTGCATTTACCTACCTCATGCCATACAAATTACACATGAATTTTACCATATTTTTAGTTAATGCCAATTGCAAAATGAATTGATTATTCAAAAGTTATTTTTAATGCAAAAAGATATCAACTATTACTGACTTTCACACATTTTTGTGCTTATTGTCTTAGTTTGAATTACCAACATCTTTATTTATTCTTATATTTTTACCCATCTCATGGTATAGCAAGTGTCAAAAAGATTGGCCTTATGAATCAAGACACTCGATTAATTCTTGTGCCCCTGGAAAATAGCCAGCAAGTTACAGAGAAAAGTATTTTTCATCCAGTTCCTGGGTTTTGGTGTATAAGGTATACGATTCTATGAAGTAATGCATTTCTTTCCATCAAAGGCTTTGACTAGGAAAGATCTGGTGGGGAAGGTCAGTAGTTGGATTGACAAGTGGAGAGTTGCAGAAGGGGAAAGTTAAACAGTTATTCAATTTCTCTAAATTAGGATCCTCAAAAGGGAGGTGACTTTTTTGAAGATGGAAGGACTTTTAATATCCTGAATTCACAATCCAACGAAAATGCAGTTTGAACCCATGTGCACCATATTTCCATGTATTACTTCCTTTATCTTCACTCCACACATCTGCTCTCACAGACATTGGACTCTTAAGGTACATGAAGCTACGGTAAGAAATTATGCATTGTGGTTCACAACAAAGTGGGAAAAATCATTTTTCCATGGTAGATTAAACAACTGCCAGTACCTGCAGCAAGAAGTTCATCAGAATTTCAAAGGACACTGACCATATTTAAATGCTGAAATTTCCAGTTTAAGATACTGAAGTGAGGCTGTCCCAGCCTGATTCTTCTTTCTGAAACTAACCAACAAAAATACAAAAACAGGAAGGAAAAACACATTTGGGTGAAACTAGAAAATGGCCACAATCCTGAACCATGATCTAGGAAGATGGGCTGCCAAAAGTAGTGAAAATTGGACCTGTTCCAGAGAAGAAAAAAAAGTGAACCTATATCACTGTAGCTCTCGGGCAGCATATAATCTTGAGTGCCAAGCCAGATCTTGTCTACAAAGACAAGATCGAGGTGTTTGGGCAGGTGAGCCTCTCATTAAAGGGCCACAGGGAGTGAAGAGCCAGATGAGAAAACGTATGTTCATGGACTCTCCAATACAACTTGAGCTTTTGATTTGTCATCTAGGCAGCTGTGTTTTGGTGTATTAGAGAAAAGTAACATGCAATGCCCAAGAACAGTGAAATGCAATGCATAAGTCACCGTTGTTAGCCCAGTGAACTCAGTAGCCAAGAGCAGAGGTGGTCTCTGTAAAGAGTGGAGGGCTAAGAAGGTCCAGTCCCTGAATCAATCAACTAATACCCCACCAGCTTATCTCCCTACGTACAAAATTGCTGGGCCAGTGAAAAGATAACCTCCACTGAATGATGAGCAGTATTCAGGAAGAAAATGGATCTTAACTAAAACCAAAACCAAAAAAAAAAAAAAAAGAAAAGAAAGAAAGAAAAGAAAAAGAGACACACACGCACACACACACACAAAGAGAAAATGACATGAAAAATAAAAGCAGATAAAAAATCTATAGAAGAAAAATTATGTTGTAAACGGACAAGAAACTATAAAGAGTCCTTGAAATATAAGAAATTGCAGAAGTTGTGACTTCTTTAATACATTAAAAAGAGATGAAATTTGAGCAGAAAAAGCCAGAGTAAAAATGAAAAAGAAAAAAAAAATAGGATCATTCCTCATGTTTATATGGGATTGGGATGCAGTTTGGTTCCTTAATAATTCAGCTAGACTATTTTCACTTACATTTAGGCAGTTATTTTTCTAAGATAACTGAAAAAGAAACATAACACACACTTCCTTATAAGATAAGTGTAAGGAAGCACCACACATCATTTGCACATATTTTGTTTAAATATAAACTCTATAGAAAGACTGGTCACTTCAAATCACAGAAGATAAACCTCTTCAAATGTGCCAGTAATATAAATTCAAGCTGAATCAGGAAAATTGTGTCAGTTCATGATGACCAAATTGCTGGTCCCTCTGCAGCTTGGCAAGATCTATGCACCAGAAAGCAGTACGTGAGTACACAGAAAGTGTTTAAAATAATATCTCCTTATTTTAGCAGACTAACACCAAACACCTTATCTTGAAGTCCCACTGTATCAGGTCAGAGTCTAGTATTCTGATGTTAAAAAATTAAAAAAAAACATATTATTGAAGTATAGTTGACATACAATGTTACATTAATTTCAGGTGTAGAGCAGAATGATTAGACAATTCTATACATTATGCAATGCTCACCAAGATAAGTATAGTTACCATCTGTCACCATGTTATTACAATATTGTGGACTATATATGCTGTACTTTTCATCCCCATAATTTATTTTATAACTACACATTTGTACTTCTTAATTCCCTTCACCTATTTCATCCACCCTCCACCACCCACCCCTGAGGCAATTACCAGTTTGTCCCCTGTATTTAACAGTTTGTTCCTGCCTTTGTTTGCTTACTTTTTTTTTTAGATTCCACATATAAATGAAATGATATGGTGTTTGTCTGATTTATTTCACTTAATATAATACCCTCTAGTTCCATTCATGTTGTCACAAATGGCAAGATCTCATTCTTCTTTTATGGCTCATTAAAATTCCACTGGGTGTATATATACCACATCTTCTTTATCCATTCATCAATCCATGGATATTTAGGTTATTTCCATATCTTGACTATAGTAAATAATGCTGCAATAAGCATAGAAGTGCATATATCTTTTCAAATTAGTGTTTTGTTTTCTTTAGGTAAATACCCACTAGTGAAATTGCTGGATCATACAATATTTCTATTTTAAATTTACCAGGAACTTCCATACTATTTCCCACAGTCTTTGCACCAATTTACATACCCAACATCTATGTACAAGGGTTCTCTTTTCCCTACATCCTTGCCAACACTTGTTATTTCTTGTCATTTTTTTTTTTTTTAAGATTTTATTTGTTTGAGAGAGAGAGAGACAGCACGAACAGGGGAGGCGCGGAAGGAGAGGGGAAGCAGACTCCCTGCTGAGGGTGGAGCCCTATGCAGGGCTCAATCCCAGGACCCCTGAGATCATGACCTAAGCTGAAGTCAGACACCCAACTGACTAAGACACCCAGGTTCCCCATTTCTTGTCTTTATGATACTAGTCATTCTGACTGGTGTGAGGTGATATCTCATTGTGGTTTTGATTTGTATTTCCCTGATGATTAGTGATACTGAATATATTTTCATGCATCTGCCATCTGTATGTCTTTTTTGGAAAAATATCTGTTCAGGTCCTCTGCCCATTTTTTATTTTTTTTTATTATTTATTTTTTATTTTTATTTTTTTAAAGATTTTATTTATTTATTTGAGAGAGAGAATGAGATAGAGCATGAGGGGGGGAGGGTCAGAGGGAGAAGCAGACTCCCTGCCGAGCAGGGACCCCGATGCGGGACTCCATCCTGGGACTCCAGGATCATGACCTGAGCCGAAGGCAGTCACTTAACCAACTGAGCCACCCAGGCGCCCCCTCTGCCCATTTTTTAATCAGATAATTTGTCTTTTTGGTATTGGGTTGTAGAAGTTTTTATATATTTTGGATATTAACCCTTATCGGATTTATCATTTGCAAATACCTTCTTCCATTCACTAGGTGTCTTTTTCATTTTGTTGATGTTTTCCTTTGCTATGCAAAAGTGTTTTATTTTGGTATGATCCCAGTAGTTTATTTTTGGTTTTGTTTCCCTTGTTTGAGGGGACATATCCAGGAAAATACTATTAAGGCCAATGTCCAAGAGATCTCTGCCTATATTTTATTTAGGAGTTGACAGTAATTTTTTTTAACTTTCTCTTACAATTCTCCTCTAATAGGGTATGTCAAATATTTTAAGGATTAAGATTACATAAATAAATAAGTTTGATAGTTTTTAAATGACCTAGATTTTGGTTTTCTCAACTCATATATTTTCAATTTAACTAAGTAATAATTTTTAGCTTGAGAAAAAATATTTATGCCTGATTTGTCCAAAACTTAAAGGCTCAAGGTCTGACCCAGATTCTTCAAAATAAAGTCTTGAACTCTATTTTATAAACAGTATTTCACATACCCTGCTCAATTTGGGCATGATCTTAGTACTTTCTTGCTTTAGTGACTCATCAGATTGGAGTTAGAGGCCACCCATAAACATATTCTTCTAGACTCTCTCTACACTGAACAGATGGATCATCCATGAATAAATTCAGCAAACCTAACTGGGGATATAAAAGACTACAGAAACATCAGGTCGAAGTGTTCTCCTGAAGAATTTCAGCTTGGCTGCAATCTTCCAGATTCCTGGTTTTTCACACTAAGTAGTTGTTTTTTCAAGTTGCTTTGTTCTATAACTCTGAATTCAACTCAACTAGTTACATATATATATATATATATATATATATATATATATATAATAACTATATAGTTTTATATATACACATATATGACTTTGTTATTAGCTTTGTGCTCATCCACACATACTTCACTTGGTCCAACTTTTGAAGTCTATATATTAAGAATTAAAGAGAGCAGAACTTTGGATATTGTATAGACTGGAATATTGATCAGAGTTGTGCGAAATGATACCAAAGAGTTTACTCTGTAGTCTGACTTTACATGTTCTTGCTTTTCTTTGTATAGCACAATTATGTTGATTTATAAATAGGAGTTGGTTTCCAGACTATCAGATTCACTTTTCATTCATTTAACAATTCATATCAAATATTTGTATATATAAGCACTATTACTGGTGCTAAGGATATTGCAGGGATCAAAGCAGAAAAAATCCTTGTCTACATAGAGCTTACATTCTTATATGAAGAAAAAGATTTCCCTCTTGACTTGGCTATCCAATCAAACTGACATTTTCTTTTTTCATTCTTTATCTTTTCTAATTCCAGAAAAATACTTGCTTTAATTTTTTGGGGGGGTAATTAATATGAATTTTTTTACCAGTAATACTAGAGTTAAATCATAATCATTTGTAATTTCTAAATTGCTTTTAGAAGACTAAATGTTGAGAAAAGTTATCTTATCTATTTTAAATAAATTCACAATAATATTAATGAATTTTTATTTTTTAGTAAGTTAAATAATATTTAGCTAATTTATATACTGATATCAGGAAAATAGAAAGATAATGAGGATTCAAGTTTAAAAACAGTTTTGTTTTTTTTTTTTATCCTGGGGAGCCTGGGTGGCTCAGTTGGTTAAGTGTCTGACTCTTGATTTGGCTCAGGTCATGATTTCAGGGTTGTGAAACTGAGCACCACGTGGGGCTCACACCCTGGGCATGGAGCCTGCTTAAGATTCTCTGCTTCACCCTCTCTAAGAAATTTTTTTAAAAAATAAATAAATACTTTTTCATCCTAAAAGATATACTTATCTAGTTAAAAGAGATTTTTTCTTTTAACTACTTGAAAATACAATGTATTAATACTTTAGTTCAACAATTAGATTTTCAACTTTTAGGCTTGACCAAAGCCACAAACTGAATGACTTATATACTGTGCTCCTTTGACACTGAAAGGCCTTTATAGTACCTAAGTAATAGTATAAAGTGAATAACTATAATATTTTCAAGCTCCTCTCCCATACCCACTATTGTTTTAGTTTCTTTTAAATACACTACATTAAGACTCATTTTTAATGAAAAAATTCTGCATCCTATCTAATAATTTCTTTCATTTCTAAAATAATTTTCTTGAAATAATTCAGCATAAACAGTTACAAATATAAAACTGAATCAAGAAACAGTAGGGTATCTTGAATTTTTAAATTGCCTACATATGCTCTTTCCTATACAGAATGGAGATGGCTATTTTGGTTTAAAATCATAAGCCTTAGAAATAAACATGTCTTTTAAAAGTCCTCCTGAGACAGGCTTATATTCCTTATGTTTGGGCTGATTGTACTTCTGAGCACTGTGCTGGTAAGAGCACATAGGAAGGTACACCGAGGGTGGAACCCAACAGGTCAATATCAGAGGATCATCAATACAGGAGATTCAGATCTTAGGGCAGAGCAAAGAAAATGTGCTGTCCCTTAAGGACAAACATATTACTAATCCAGACAGAATAGATAATGTTCTTTGAACTCATTTTCCAGGGATATAAATGGATTTGTAACGATTTTCCCACTTTTGTCCACCTACTTCCCCTTTATTTTTACCCAATACTGCATAGTTGCAAAGGTGTCCAAGGTTAAGAGTGAATTTGTGGCTCTGAGAAAGACAGTTAAAAGTCCCACATAAAATTCAAACCTTCAGGAAATCGTGTTAGTATCATACTATAACCAATCTAATAATCAGTTAATGACATAATGAGAAAATTAAAGAAGATAATTTGAAGAACTATAAAACACAGTGTGAGCTGTTATCATTGAGGTAGTACCCCAAATTAAGCTCATCAAACCAGATATATGGTATATCATTTTTGTCAATATGATATATTGAGAAAATATTTTACTGTATCTCTAATTTTGTACTTTG
This sequence comes from Mirounga leonina, assembly GCF_011800145.1. Taxonomy (NCBI): domain Eukaryota; kingdom Metazoa; phylum Chordata; class Mammalia; order Carnivora; family Phocidae; genus Mirounga; species Mirounga leonina. The sequence goes on along the minus strand of NW_023270807.1, from coordinate 29,910,402 downwards.
GGTCTGGAAGCAAAGCAATATGAGAAACTCAGTAATGAGTCAGATATGAGTCCTCTCACTAGGTAAATTAAGAGTTTAGTTGAAGAAGTGAAATGGCTAGAAAAATAATTATAAAACAAAGGGGGAAAAAAGGTAAATGTCTTTACTGAGACTATAATGATAAAGACTTTAAAAGCAAACAAAATCATCATGATACTTTATTGTTTACAGAAGCATAGCTATTTTAATGAATGAGCCTGATTTAAATGCACCATTATTACTTTAAAATCCTACCTAGGATTGCTGGAAAAGATGCAAGAGTAGGAGGATCCTAAGCCCACCTTGTCCCACAGACATACTTAGAACAGCCACCTCAGTGCAACCAATCCAGAAAATGACCCAAAGACTGGCAGAACAGACTTCCCACAACTAATCATAGAGAGGAGGCTACATCCATAGGGTAGGAAGGGCAGAGATGCAGTCAGAAACTAAACTCCCAGCAAGACTAACTACAAATATGAGGGTACTACAAGCACAGAGAAGGAAGAGAAGCAGACATCACACCAGGCACCCCAGACATGGGGGACCTGCACTGGGGAGACAAGTCCCCATAACATTTGGCTTTGAAAATCAGTGGAGCTTCACTTTAAAAGAGTTTTCACAACCAATGGGACTTAACTCCAAGTATTCAAAAAAATCAGCTGGCTTAGCTCTGGGGGAGCTGAGAGAGCCATAGGAAACTGAGTGCCCCACCCTCAAAGAGACAGCATAACAAGCAACCCCTCTGAGTATAGCATAGAAGCCGCAGTTTGAAAAGTGCCTAGGATATACATGAAAGAGATTTATTTACTAATCTCAGAGCATGTGTTGAAGAGGCAGGGATCTTCAGGAAGGTTTTCCAAGAACAAAAGAGCTGACAGGTGCCATCACCCCCCACCCCCCAGTGCAGCCTAGATAGTGAGACACTTGTGGGAACCAGCACAAAAACTCTCCAGCTACCTTGCTAACATAGTGCACCTCACCCCTGTGTTCTCTTGCAGATCCACCCCAGTCCCTCTAAATTGGCCCCTGCCCAGTCTTATCCTGCAAATCACACCAAAGTGGTGCCTGCCCTGGGAAGAGAGGAAAATAACCACACATACCAATTAACTGCAGCACCAGTAGCCCAGGGAACAGGCATCTGGTCTGACTGCTAACACCACTCAAATACAAACCCACAGCAGCCCCAGACTGGCCCTAACAGCTCAGGGACCAAACCCAGCCCAAAACAGGCAGAGTGGGCCACTGCAGCCAAGTGAACTGAAGGCAAATAAGGCTCAGCTAAAATAGTAGGGCACACGCAATCCATATTAGGAGACACCAATGAAGCAATAGGTTCTGGTGAACAGCGGGCATTGTGCTACAGGGCACCACAGGACCACTTCTTTATAAGGCCACTACCTTCAAGATCAGGAAACATAACTGATTTCCTAATATATAGAAACAAACACAGAGAGTCAGATAAAATGAGGGGACAGAAAAATATGTCCCAAATAAAAGAAAAGGGCAAAACCACAGCAAAAGAGCTAAATGAAATGGAGATAAGCAATATGCCTGATAAAGAATCCAAAGTTATGGTCATAAAGATATTTATTGGACTTGTGAAAAAAGGGGAGGATGTCAGTGAGACCTTTAACAAAGAGATAGGAAATATAAAAGAAGAACCAATCAGACATGAAGAACTCAATAACAGAAATTAAAAATATACTAGAGGGAATCAATAGTAGATCAGAGGACACAGAACAGATTAGTGAACTGGAAGACAGAGTAATGGAAAGCAGCCAAGCAGAACAGCAAAAAGAAAAAAGAATTATAAAAAAATGAGAATAGGATAAGGAAACTCAGTGACATCACCAAGCATAATGTAATTCACATTATAGGGATCTCAGAAAGAGAAGAGAGACAAAATAGGGCAGAAAATTTGTTTGAAGAGATAATAGCTGAAAACTTTCCTAACCTGGGGAAGGAAACAGACATTTAGATACAGGAGACACAGAGAGCCCCCCCAAAAATCAACCCAAAAAGACCACACCAAGACATATAATATTTAAAAAAGCAAAAAGTAGTGATAGAGAATTTTAAAAGCAGCAAGAGGAAAGAAAACAGTTATATACGAGAGAAATCCATAAGGTTATCAGCTGATTTTTCAGCAGAAACTGTAGGTCAGAAGACAGTGGAACGATATATTTGAAGTTCTGAAAGGAAAAAAAAAACACATACAACCAAGAATACCCTATCCAACAAGGCTATCATTCAGAATACAAGGAGAGATAAAGAGTTTCCCAGACAAAAGTTAATGGAGTTCATCTCCACTAACACAGCCTTACAAGAAACATTAAAGGGAATTCGTTAAGTGAAAAGACTATAATCAAGAGAAAGAAATTAGGAAAGGAAAAAATTTTCACAGGTAATATAAACATAATAAAAGTAAGGAGGGCACGTGTTGTGATGAGCACTGGGTGTTATACACAATTAATGAATTGTTGAACACTACATCAAAAACTAATGATGTAGGGTGCCTGGGTGGCTCAGTTGGTTAAGCGACTGCCTTCAGCTCAGGTCATGATCCTGGAGTCCCGGGATCAAGTCCCGCATCAGGCTCCCTGCTCAGCAGGGAGTCTACTTCTCCCTCTGACCCTCCCCCCTCTCATGCTCTATCTCATGCTCTCTCTCAGATAAATAAATAAAGTCTTTAAAAAAAATAATAATGATGTATTATTATATGTTGGCTAAATGAACATAAACAAAATTTTAAAAAATAAAAAATAATTAAAAACTTTGTCAAAAAAAAAGTAAGATTAATCACTTATTAAACCAGTATGGAGGTTAAAGCATAAAAGCAGTAAAATCAATTATATCTATAAAAATCAGCCAAGGGATTCACAAAATAATTTAAGGTATGACATCATACACATAAAACATGGGGGGTGGTAAGAATTTAGTGCTTTTATAATGGGTTCAAATTTAAGCAATCATCAACCTAATATAGACTGCTATATTCATAAGATATTATATATGAGCCTAATGGTAACAACAAATCAAAAAAAATGTAATAGATATACAAAAAATAAAGAAGAAAAATAAAAGCATATCATTAAAAACAGCCAATAAACCATAAGGGAAGACAGCAATAGAAGAAAGTGACAGAGAAGAACTACAAAAACAACCATAAAACAAGTAACAAAATGTCAATAAATACACACCTATCAATAATTACTTCAAATGTAAATGCTCTAATCAAAAAACCTAACAGATATATTCAGACTATTCCATCCAAAAGCAATGGAATACACATTCTTTTCAAGTGCACATGATACATTCTCCAGAACTGACTACCTATTAAGTCACAAAGCAAGTCTCAATAAATTTAAAAAGACTGAAATCATATCATGCATATTTTTCAACCACAATGGTATGAAACTAGAAATCAATCATAAGAAAAAAATCTGAAAGGAACACAAATACATGGAGGTTAAAGAACATGCTACTAAACAATGAATGGGTCAACCAGGAAATCAAAGAGGAAATTAAAAAAAAATACATGGTGACAAATGAAAATGAAAACAAACCAGTCCAAAATCTTTGGGATGTAGCAAAAGCAACATAGGGCTACTTCAAGAAGCAAGAAATATCTCAAATAAAAAATCTAACTTTATACCTAAAATGCTAGAAAAAGAACAAACAAAGCCCAAAGCCAGCAGAAGGAAAGAAATAATAAAGATTAAGGCAGAAAGAAATGAAATAGAGACTAAAAAATAAAATAAAAAAATAATAAAATAGATCAAGGAAACAAGGACCTGATTCTTTGAAAAGAGCAACAAAATTGAGAAACCTCTAACCAGACATATTAAAAAAAGAAAAGAGAGGACTCAAAAAGTAAAATCAGAAATGAAGGAGGAAAATAACAACCAACACCACAGAAATACAAAAGATTATAAGAGTACTGTGATAAATTGTAGGCCAACAAACTGGGCAACTTAGAAGAAATGGATAAATTCCTAAAAAACATATATGCTTCCAAAATGGAAATAGGAAGTTGAACAGACTGATTACTAGTGATGAAATTGAATCAATAATCAAAAAACTCCCAAGAAATAAAAGTCCAGGACCAGCTGGCTTCACAGATGAATTCTACCAAACATTGAAAGACGAGTTAATACCTATTCTTCTCAATCTATTCCAAAAAATAAAATAAGAATGAAACCTTCCAAATTCAGTCTATGAGGCCAGCATTACCCTGATACCCAAACCACACAAAGACACTACAGATAAAAAAAACTACTGGCCAAATCTCTGATGAACATAGATGTAAAATACCTCAACAAAATATTAGTAAACTGAATCCAACAATACTTAAAAAAAATCATTTACAGGCCTGGGGGGGCTCAGTTGGTTAAAGCATCTGACTCTTGATTTTGGCTCAGGTCATGATCTCAGGGTTGTGAGATTGAGCCCTGTGTCAGGCTCCATGCTGGATTGTGCCAGGGACACAAGGGTGGTTCAATAGTCACAGATCAGTCAATGTGATACATCACATTAACAAGAGAAAGGATAAAACCATATGATCATATCATCAGAGGCAGAAGCGTTGGACAAAGTACAACATCCATTCATAATAAAAACTCTCAGAGGAGGTTTAGAGAGAGCATACCTCAATATACTAAAGGCCTTATATGAAAAACCCAGAGATAACATCATACTCAATGGTAAAAACAAAACAAAACAAAAAAAACTCAAAGCTAATTTTCCTCTAAGATCAGGAACAAGACAAGGATGTCTACTCTCACCACTTCTATTCATCATAGTACCAGATCCAAGTCCTAGGTGCAGTAATCAGACAAGAAAAAGAAACAAAAGGCATCTAAATTCATAAGGAAGAATTAAAATGTTCATTATTTGCAGATGACCTGATACTATATATAGAAAACTCTAAAGACTCCACCAAAAACTACTAGAATTGATAAACGAATTCAGTAGGGGGTCACAGGATAAAAAAATTAATATAGAGAAATCAGTTGTGTTTTTATACATTAATAATGAAGTAGCAGAAAGAGAAATCAAGAAAACTCTCATTTACAACTGCACCAAAAAGAATAAAATACCTAGGAATAAACTTAACCAAGGAGGTAAAAGATCTGTATTTTTAAAACTATAAAACATTGATGAAAGAAATTGAACATGACACAAACAAATGGAAATATATTGCATCTTCATGGCTTGGAAGAACAAATATTGTTGAACTGTCCATACTACCCAAAGCAATCTACAGATTTAATGTAATCCCTATCAAAATACCAAAAGCATTTTTCATGGAACTAGAAAAAATAATCCTAAAATTTTCATAGAACCACAAAATACCCCAAATAGCCAAAGCAGTCTTAAAAAAAGAACAAAACCAAGGTATCACATTCTCATTTCAAGATATACTAAAAAGCTATAGTAATCAAAACAGTATGGTATTGACACAAAAACAGACATATAGATCAATAGAACAAAATAGAGAGTCCAGAAATAAACCCACACTTTTATGGTCAATTAATCTATGACAAAGGAAGCAAGAATACATGATGGAAGAAACAGTGTCTTTAATAACTGTTGTTGGGAAGCTGGACAGCTATGTGCAAAAAAATGAAACTGGACCACTTTCTTACACCATACACAAAAATAAACTCAAAATAGATTAAAGCCCTAAATGTGAGTCCTGAAACCATAAATTCCTAAAAGAAAACACAGAAATTTCTTTGACAATGGCCCTAGAAACATTTTTTTTTTAATTATGTCTCCTCAGGCAAGGGAAATAAAACCAAAATTAACCTACTGGGACTATACCAAATAAAAAGCTTTTGTACAGCAAAAGAAACCATCAACAAAATGAAGAGACAACTTACTAAATGGGAGAAGATATCTGCAAATGATACATCCAATTAGGGTTTAATATCCAAAATAAATAAAGAACTTACACAACTCAATACCAGAAAAACAAATAATCTGATTAAAAATGGCAGAGGAGCTGAATAGACATTTCTCCAAAGAAGACATACAGACACATGAAATGATCAACATCATTAATAACCAGGGGAAGGCAAATTACGTACACAATAAGCTTTCACTTTACATCTGTCAGAATGGGTAAAATAAAAAACACATGAAATAAGTGTTGGGGAGGATGTGGAGAAAAAGAGATCCTTGTTCACTGTAGGTGGAAATGCAAATTTGTGCAGCCACTGTGGAGAATATTATGGAGGTTTCTCAAAAAAATTACAAATGAAATTACCATATGATCCAGTAATTCCACTATTGGGTATTTTGCCAAAGAAAATGAAAGCACTAATTTGAAAACATGTATGCACCTCTGTGTTTACTGAAACACCATTTACAATAGCCAAAATATGGAAGTAACCCTAGTGTCCATCAGTAGACCAGTGGATAAAGAAGATATAGTGTATTTATACAATGGAATATTACTTAGCCATAAAAAAGAATGAACTCTTGCCACTTGCAACAATATGGATGAAACTAAGGGATATAATGCCAAGTGAAATAATCAGAGAAAGACAAATATCATATCATTTCACTCATATGTGGAATTTAAGAGACAAAACAAGTGAACAAACAAAGAAAAAACACACTCTTAAATATAGAGAATGAACGGGTGGCTGTCAGAGGGGTGGTGGGGAGGATGAGCAAAATAGATAAATGGTATTAAGAGTACACTTATCTTGATGAGCACTGAAGTACACAATTGTTGAATCATTATATTTGTATACCTGAAACTAATATAACACTATATATTAATTATATTTGAATAAAAAAAATACTTCCAGAATGTTTGTTTTTTTTTTAACAATATGTTTATGTCAAATAAACTTAAGGATTTTATGTTAATTTTGTTCAATCCTAGTTATTTCTGTATACTTTGGATACAGAGTTCGATTTAGAATATATGCTTTAATGTATAGGCAATTTAAATTCCTCAATATTGGAACTTAAAAAAAAAAAGGCAACTGCTAGGTTCATACTTAATCATTGCCCATGATCCTGTTAGCAATGCCATCATTGGCTCTGTAAGTCCATTAAGTCCATTTGGGCTCAGATCACTGTAGGGAGAGTCAAAGAGTTAAATATGGTAGAAGTTAAAATAGATGTGTGCTCTGAAAGAGTTTAACACTCTAATGATGGGTGGATGGACATTCCATTTGAGGCAAGAGGATGTAATTTAGAATATAGTTAGGATAATTATATTCCCCAATCTTTAGGGCACAACTTATTTTTCATTTCATTTGGCTTCCTGAAGAATCTGATCCTTTTGACTATTTCTTCTTAAAACTTATTTCCCCCTTGATTTCCAAGTCTCTCTTTTCTCCTTGTTCTCTTCTTAGCTCTCTGATGACTTTCCCAGCTAATGGTTTTCTCAGTGTTCCACACTTGACTGTCTTCTTGCCTCAGCCCATAGGCTCTCTCTAGGAGATCTCATCCACTGCTCTATTCAATACTATTTATATTCAATGACTCTGAAACCTTAAGAAAATAGACCTGCATATCCCATAGACAGAAAATCACAGTTTTCAGTAATCTAATAAATACACCCCAGTTTTCCCTCTTGAGTTCTATACTCATTTTTTTTTTCAACTATTGAATGACCTTGCACCTAAAGACTCCATAAAAATCTGGAATGCTTCAAATTTAACATACACAATATCTTTAAAACCAGTCTTTCCTTCTGTATTCTCTGCTTTAACATTCATTATTTGCCCACTGAGTAAATGAGAAAGAAGCCTTGTGGTCATCTTTGGCATCTTTGTCCTTTTTATACTCATATTTAGTTCATTACCATTGTTCCTATTGTGTCTCTATAATATTTGCAAAAGTGTCCCTTCTCTAATATCCCTTTCCTGTCAATTCCTGACATTTTCAGCTCTGTGGTATTTTTACATATATAATTTCTGGCCACCTGGGCACAAAAACTATCAATGAAATTTAAATTAAGAGAATTTACCTTACTTTTTAAAATTTTAATACACCAGTTGTTTTACTTTAAACTGAAAGACATTATTGCTTTAAGACATCTCTTAAAGCAAATAACATGTACCCGAGAGAAGTAGGAAGGAAGCTCCTTTAGACAACAAATTTGTAGTTGGGACTGAAACATTAGGTTATAGGAAAAGTTGGTTCACATTATAAATTCCAATTCTGAATATGAACCTTTGCTTAATTTGAATTTTTCTCCTTTTTTCTTTTTTATCCAGCATTTCTTTGGTCCACGTGACAGTAAAGGGCAAGGAATTTTCAGTTCCTATACCATCATAGATCTGAAAATATCAAAAATAATACTTGTTAATGAAGACTGTTAACTGGCTCTGATTATGGAAATACTTGAGATTCACAAGAAATCATGATTTTCCTTAAAATGAGCCTTTTCTACCACAATTCTGTTTGAAGGTGGAAGTTTAGACAGCTCTTATTACATCTGCTGTGATAGTAAGATCCTAGCAGTTTCTTGCTTCTCTTGAACAATGTATAATAATTCTATTCGCTGATAATTTTATAAACTCAGTATGTCTGAGAAAAGCAGATGTAGCTATTTCAAATACTAACTCTTCTCATTATGTTCTACCTCATATGAGATGATCTCATTTCATCTTCTAATAATAGTAAATTCCATTCAGAACATTATTTTCTATTTTAATCAATATGCAAAATAGGACTTCTGTTACGTGATAGTCCTTTATTATGAATGTGGGAAAATTAATAACAATTAACCTGAATCATCTGACTTTTAAGTGAGCTCTTTTGAGTACCCTTCAATTCAAAAGCAGATCCTGAGAAATAAGTACCTGAAGTTACTACCTGTATTTGTCAATAAAATTTTTTCCTGTTTTATATTCATCAGAAATAGGATATTGGGTATTAAAACAGCTCTATCAAAAGCATGCTAAATAATTTATATTTTCTCATCCTTATGGCTCATTAACTTCTTTTCCAACAAGAAGTCACAACTAAGCAAGGTGATTTGGGAATTTTGATATTCTTTGCTTTGAGTCAACACAAGTCAAAGAATTAAACCTGGCACATAACCCACCACAATATTCATCTTGCCAAAATTAATACATCCTTGAAAAAGGATAAATTATTTCTAAAATATTGAATTAATTCCATATTGCTCCAAGTAGGAGTATACCATTTTTTCTTTCCTTCCCTCTATTAATGCTAACATAATGCAGAGTACTACATTAAAGATCCAAGCAATTTTATACAATACTTCATCCTACCTTAATTCCTTCATTCCCTTGACTTTGCATCATAAAATTCTCCACTCATTTTAGCCAGAAACTGTTAGGGGTAAATTTCATTTCAGTACTGCAGCAATGATCTTATAACAGTTATTTGGAAGGTACATAAAACCTTGTCTGTTCTACCTGAAGTATGAGATACTTGGAACATCAACAAAAGGGATAATACGGACCTTGAGGCTGCACATTTATTGATGGAAACCTTTTAAAATTATAGGGTAGTAATAGGCAATCTTCTTCTGTGGAACTCCAGAGTTGTAATTTCCACTGCTATCTTGTAAACTCGCCATCCAGTGCGCACATGGAGAGGGATCCTGTTGTCTCCCTCGCTCGGTTACAGAACTGCAGTCCCTAAACTCTATTTCTAATCATAGAAGTCAGCGTCAGGACCAAACGCTCATTTTATTTGATCCTTCATTTGATGAAATAGTTTATGGTACTAGGTTTTAATTATTGTTGAAAGTCTTTTAATTTTGGAGTGTCAATAAAATATTTTAGCCACACAGTTTTACTCCTCATTTCCTTGACTGCATATGCATTTGAATCTACATGGAGCCACAGATTCAGTTTTATCTTGTTTAAATTTTGACTTCCGATCCTCTGCTCCCAGAGTCCTGCACAAACTTCAAATTCAACATCAACACACTCCATTAAAAACATGCTTTTCGAGACCAGTGGACATTTTATTTTAGTGAACAAGTATTATGCACAATGAAGGCAGTGTTCTCTCTAAGTTGCAGAAGCACAATTAAAGGTTCTTAAATGTAAGCTTAGTTTTGGATAGCTAAATACCATTTTCTTTAAGAATCATCCTGTTCTTTTGAACAAAGTGCCAGAATATCCTGTTACACTGTAAACTACTTACTGCTCTGTTGGTATGACATTTTCCTCACTAAACTATATTATCCAGACAGCAGAGAACTAATTACAATTACCGCAATTATCTTAGTCTATATACCACCTAGGCAGACAAACTGAATAACAAAAGTACCTGCATTATTTACTTTGTATCACATAAATACAAATTAAGTATATTTTTGGAATAAAATTATATTTATTTCATAACATGCTTGTCAATCCATATATAATGAATGTTACTGTTTGCCACTCAATATCCTACGTGCTCTTTATACATTTTAAGAGATTCGGTCCCAGCCTCGTGAACTTAAAGCCTAATGGTAAAGACTGATTAAATCCTAATTGTAAAGGCTGGTGTTAAAGTTACAGCTATGAAAAGTGCTCTGAAGGTCTGAATGGAACCAGGGAGAGGGTGACCTTAGAGGCAGGTGTAACAACATGTGCAAAGGCTCTGTGGTAAAGGGAAGCATGACGCTTTGAGTAATTGAAGGGTCACTGTGGCGGGATCATGAAGAAAGGGGCTAGAGGATGTGGGGCATTTTATGTTACATTGACAAAGATGATGCACTGTGTTTGTAAAAATATATGGACATTTCTGACAATCTTGTAGACTATATAAAAAAAACCGTGAAACACCTTAAAACAAACATCCTTGGGGTGACTGGGTGGCTCAGTCAGTTAAGCCTCTGCCTTCAGCTCAGGTCATGATCCTGTGTTGGGCTCCCTGCTCAGCAGGGAGTCTGCTTCTCCCTCTGCCGTTCCCCCCTGCTTGTGTTCTCTCTCTTTTGCTCTCTCACTCACTATCTCTCTCAAATAAATAAAAATAAATAAAATCTTTGAAAAAACAAAAACAAAACCAAACACATCCTTTTACTTTTTTTCAGGGAAATTTTCTTTGATAATCTCTTCCCTGTCCCCCCCGCCCCTTGGGTTCAACATTCTGAGACTTTTTTTTTTTTTCCAAACTTACATTGTTTTTAAGTTCTCTTGATCATATTTTTAATTTCCAAGAGCTTTTTTGTTTTTATTCTGTGAATATTGGTACGTGTTGTGATGAGCACTGGGTATTATATGTAACTAATGGATCATTGAACACTACATCAAAAACTAATGATGTACTATACAGTGGCTAACTGAACATAATAAATAAATAAAACAGCTTCAGAGAACTACGAGAAGATGTTGCATCCATTAAATAAAAACAGGAGGATGTAAAAAACACAACCTTTTAAACCCGAGGCTCTCTAGGCACTTAGCAAAGGCCAACTCCTCCAATTATGCTGCATTAGATTCATGCCTTCTCATCCATTCAGAGCGAAGCCCCAGAAGTTTCCCCTTTTTCTCCTGCATCAGCAAATTTCCCCCCTTGCAAACATGCTATTCTTTTCACCATCTGAAAAATACCTTTTATCTGACTTTTCTTTCTAGTTATGGCCTCATTTTCTTGCTTCACTAAAAAAAAAAAAAGAATCACTTCTCTTTCTTCTCATTCTCTCTTGAACTCACTCCAATCAGCCTCAAATTTGCCTTCCAAATGACAAGTCCTATGGTTAAATCTACAGTCCTCATCGTGATACTGTGAACACCACTTGGTATACTTGATCACTCCTTCACCAACTCACTTCTAAGACACTACACTGACCTGGTTTCCCATCTTGTAAATGGCCTGTTCAATTTCAATCCATTTTTCTGGTTTCTCTTCATCTCCCAGAATCACAACTTAGCGCTCCCCAAGACTCAGTCCCTAGAATTTACCTTTTTTCTAGCCTTACTACGTTAGTTGCTCATCCAATGTCAGGGCTTTAAACAGAATCGATGTGTTGATGCCACCCAAATGTATAGCTCCAGTTCTGACCTCTCTCCTGAGCTAATGTTCTATTTGAAATCTCCACCAGGATGCCTAAAAGGCATCTCCAACCTAACATCTCCAAAACTGACCTTCCTCTCCAAATTCCGGTCATCCTATTATCTTCCCCATCGCAGCTAGTGGTAAATCCATTCTTGCAAGTGTTCAGACCAAAAACATTCTTGACTCTTCTCTTTCAGAGCGCACAACCAGTCCATCACAAATCTTGTAGGCTGTACCTAAAACATAGCTCTAGAATCTGACCACATATCACCACCTCCACCTCTGATCAAAACCACAACCACTGGTCATCTGGGTTACTACAGCAGCCTCCTGGAAGATCTTCCTGCTTTATCTTTGAGCAATTCCAGTATATCTCAACAAGCAACCAGGCAGATCCCTTTAAAACAAATCAGATGACATCAATTCTCTTTTCAAAACCCTCCAAAAGCTCCCAGTTCCACTTGGAACTGAAGCCAAATTTCTTCCAATGTCTACACAGTCTGGCCCTTGTTACAGCTTTGAATGTCTGCATCTCCATAATTGCTCTGCTCCAGCCAAACTGACTCCCTTGCTTTTCCTTGTGCATATCCTTCCAATAGGGCGTTTTTTCTTTTAACTGTTCTCTTGACCTCGACTACTCTTCCACATAACTTCACTTTTCATTTCCTCAGCTTCTTTAGGTCTTTCTTCTCAGAGAGGCCTTCTCTGACTACCTTTTTCAAAGTCTAATTCCTGTCCCCACTAACACTCTCTATACTCTTTTCCTAATTTTTTCCTCTATAGCATTTATTGCCATCAGAAATATGATGTATGTTCTTATTCTTTTTTAATTATTGTCTTGTTTCCACTAGAATGTGAACTCTCTAAGGGCAGAGGATTTTGTCTGTTTTGCCAACTCATGCATTCCCAGCACTGAGGACTGTATCTGGCACATAGTGCACATTCACTATTTGCTGAAAAATATAAATGAATGGTTTCCTCATAAGAAAAACTTTCTGGCACAAAAATTTTCCTCATAAGAAAAACTTTCTGGCAGAGAAAAATTACCAGAGCAGAGAGTTAGGTGCCGAGAAGTTATTGTAAAAAGTGGTAATGTGAAGTTATGTTTCTTAATCTACGGGGAGTGAAAAAATATATTAATTTCATTATTGTTTTATTTCCATATGACATATTTATGTATATATGTATGTATTCCCTTATATATATGAAAATCCTGCTTAAATGTGAAATACTACACAATAAAAACTTTTAAGTAGTCTTGGATACCTGTGGAGCATCTAGAAAAAGCAAATGCAAATCTTCCCTTGAAGAACATACAATAAAGGTCATTTCATCATCAGATGAAATTGTGCAAAAATATGCACTCACAGTGCACATTTATTAAATATATAAGAAGCAAAGCTACCATAAGCATAGTTTAATAAAAAACAAAACAAAACAAAACATAAACTGTAATTAGACCACAAGAGGTTCAGATTATAAAACTAAATGGATGCACATCATAAGATAAACACAATTAAATGACTAAAGACACAAATAATGAGAAAAATATGTGAAAGCAATAATATACTATCAAAAAAGATGAAAAATATTAGGAAGTAAAACAAAAAGGACTGACAGAAATGTTTTCCATGATGGTAGCAGTTGCATGACTATACATATATATGAAAACATAATGAATTGTACACTTGAAATTAGTAAAGTTTATTTTATGTAAATTATACCCAATAAAGGTGATTTTAAAGGAAGTTATAGAAAGAAAATAATATTGAAAATAAAGATCCAAAGGATGGTGTAAACAGTAGGTTAATGATGATATGAAAAACAGTGACTTAGAAGATAAAGCTGAAGAACAACCCAAAATTCTTCACTGAAATATAAAGAAATGGAAATAGGAATGAGAGGGTAAGGGACATGGAGAGTGGGTAAGTCCCACCTAGCTCTAACAAAAGATTCACAATGAGAAAACTAACACAATGCAGGACGGGACGTGCTCAAAGTGAAAATGGATACAAATTTCTCTTAACTGATTAATGACTTCAGACGTAGGAGGCAAAACCTACAGCAGTCAGACAAATACAAAGATTTTACTGCTAGGTGCATAGCAGGAAAACTTCACACCAGGGCAATGAGAGGAGTATTAAAAGCTGTTATAAAAATACTCTAAAGGAATAACTATTAGACAAGACAGAAACAACAGAAATCAGAAGGTCATGGAGTAAAATGTTTAGTTTTCAGACAAAATAACATAGAACTGAATACCTAAGTAAATGATCATACAGAAATGAGGGAATTACTATGACATTTTTATAGGAAATCTAAGAAAGTTTACCCCTAACAGAAACTCACTGAAGGAACTTCTAAGTGCTAGAAAGACTGTTATGTAAGAAGTAATGAATCATGGAACAAACACTACATCAAAAACTAATGATGTAACGTATGGTGAGTAACATTACACAATAAAATAAAATTAAAAAAAAAGAAGTAATGATTAGTTTCATAAAGCAGCTAAATTCTATTTCCTATTTCATAACATGACTCCCATAATCCAAAGATCTTTTCAAACTTCTACTTGCATCATCTTACAGAGCACACCAAGCATGAATGGTTTTGCATCGATTAACCAAAACATGAGTAGTTCTAAGAAAAATCTCCCCATGTACAACTAGAAATAATAACCATGACAGGAAAAAAAATGTTCATCATTATTTATTGTAAAGGTCTCAAAAAATGAGGACAAGAGCATACAAAGGAAAACATACTTTCTTCTGCATTACTTTAACAGGCATTTCCACTATTAAAGAAATCACAGAATATTAGTATATATTTATCTTCCTCTCTATCTCTGTCTAGCCTGCAAGCTCCCAAACAGTAAGATGGGAGAACTTGCTATAACGTTTGGAAGTAACTTCATTTTTTTATTGCAAAAGCAATAATTTATCACTCAAAATGTAGAAAATTTTTAAATATAAAAAGTATCCATACTTGACTTGCTCTATTTTTTACTATGCACAACTTTTCAGAATTATGATCATACTGACTCTAGAACTTTGTGTTCTAAACCTCTCAACTAAGATGACTAGCACCTTTTACTGGCGATATAATACTCCACACCAGCTAAACAAAACCTGGCTCCGTTTGCCCCTGTAGAAGACCTCTTCAGTTGCTGCAAATTACTTGACAATGACTATCATCACCATGTGCCTAAAACTGTGCTTTATGTTTATATCTTCCAGTTAGATTCCTACAAGTGGAAGGACATATTCTTTAGCTTGGAAAGCCATATAGCTTTCTTATAGGATGTAAAAGGAAACGATGCTTCCAAAGACTCTTAACTTAGTGGCAGCGCAGCCTCTTCAAATTGCCACTAACTTTAGTCACAGAGAGTCATTTAATCCAGAGTCTAAAATGAAATGCCTCATAAAATGATTGGATGACAATTCTTACTTCTGTGGATCACTATAGAGTTTCTTAAGGTATAGTCCAAGGATCTAAAACTGCAACCTTATAAAAGAAACATATGTGTGTGTATATATATGTGTATATATATATATTTTTTTATATTACTTCTTACATAACAGCTATTCCTTCATGATGAGATCTGGCAGTACAAATAGACATCAGATGGACCTTGAATGGCAGCTCTTGAATTTTTATAAGAAAAACAATATGAATTTCGGACTTCAGAGGACACAATAACTCTATTTGAAGAAAGCTTTTAAAACACTCTCCTAAGACAATGCATCTCAAGTGTATTAAATAATGGGTATTATAAATGGAACAGAATATGAGAAAAGGAGGAGCTAGTCAAAGAGGAACCATATTCTCTAATATCAAAAAGATCTCAGGGTGCCTGGGTGGTCAGTCGGTTAAGCTTCTGACTTCGGCTCAGGTCATGATCCAGGGTCCTGGGATGGGGCCCTGCTTAGGGCTCCACACTCAATGGGGAGTCTGTTTGTCCTTCTCCCTGCTCGTGCTCTCTTTGTCTCTCTCTCAAATAAATAAATAAAATCTTTAAAAAAAATGATTTCACCAGGCAGCTTTTAATCGCTGTGTTCTGATAAATTCTAAAATTGTATGCATCGAATTATAAATAATTATTTCATTTCTCCCTTAATTTCTTCTTTTTATGCCTTCCCCTTAATTTTAGTATTCATCATTTTGGGGATGATGGGATTGGTTCCTTAAGAAGCTGTCTGTTAAGTTGCATTTAACATATTTAGGAAGATGCTTGAGACTAGTCTCTCTTCCCTTTATTTTCTAAATGCCTTCAGAATTCCTTTTTCTTGTCCCACCAGCACACACGGATCTAAGAGAGCCACTGCAATAAGAGTCTTCAGGGCACAGAATCTGTAGTCAGACTTACCGAATTCACTAGCTCTCTGATGTTGGACAATTTACATAAACTCTTGGGTGCTTCAGGTTCTCTACCTATAAATGTGAATAACAACAGTGCCGTTTCCCATGGTTGTTGTAAAATATTAAGTGGATTAATACCTGTCTTAAGAACAGCATTAGATGCATACGTAATACTAGTATTATCCGCAGCTTCTCAAATATTCAATTGCATCATGGAACTAAATTTAAATTCTTTTATTTCTTAATAAGATACATGTCAGGAATTTATACATAACTTCACTCATGCAACCAAAGTTTAAATAAAATGATGCAATTTTGCTGTCATTTGAGCTTATTAATATTAGCAAGTCTTTTCCTAGCCCTATGATGCTATGCTGGATTTTGTAAATATTTTAAAAAATAAAACGCAGATTATATATAGTCCATTTCACTCAACACTTAAAATTTTTATAGAAACAAGTAGGTGAGGCCATTAAGTCGTGCCATTGAAATATATGTTATCAAATGGCAAAATGAGGCCACTGTCAATATGTGAGTACAAGAGTGTTTGACTAACATTTGTATTTAAATAATAAATATACCAATTAAGATAGTTTTGAATGAATAGTGTTTATTCAACTCAATAAATACTTCAGAGTATTGTACATTGAGCCAGCCATCGCAGGGTTAGAAAAATAAGTAAAATGTAGTCCCTGACTTTTGGTGCTTACAGATAAACGGAGGATAAAATTAATGTGCAAATAAACATGGCATAAAACATGGTAACGTAAATGCCCCAGGACAAGGTAAAAACAAAGAACTAGGAGCTTCAATCATTTACCCATTTGATTAATATTTATAGAGCACTCACTATGACTTAACTTCTTAAGGTGCTTAGAATATAAAAATTAAAAATGAAAAAAAAATCCTTGTCTTAATAAAGTTTGTATTTTTATGGGTATACAAAATTTATATCCTGGCCAAGTAATTAGAAATGGAATCCTGAAAAAAGGTGATAGTTGAAGGGAGCCTGGAACAAGAGACCAGGTCTCTAAAGGATAGCTCCACAGTCTTTACTGTCCTTCATATTCTCAGTACTGCCCACCATGTATGTGACTATTTGGGCATCATCTGTATCTTGGTCTCAACTGTGAGAGACAATAGAGTGTGGTCTTTGTTTTGTTCTAACATTCTATTCACAATATCCAAAACTATGCCAGGCACACAATAAATGCTCAGAAAATTTTTGTCAAATAGGTGGACATAGAAATAAATAAAAGGATAGGCAACTGAACTAAAAAAGATAGAGAGAGGAGGAAAAAACAGGAAGAAAAGGAGTGAGGGAGGAATGAAGGACAAGAGGGAGAGAATTATTTTAATGAACTATTGTAATGGGAAGGAAGAAGAGTTTTATAAAGAAAGAAAAACATGAGCAAGATACAGAGATGTGTACAGTGCAATAGAATTAATTGGGTTATAGTAAATTAACAGGAGGGAGAGTAGTGGATATAAGGTAGACCAGCCCTTCTGTGGAAGGCCGTACATTCCAGGTCAATGCATAAAGCAATGGAAACTTTTGAAGAAAAATTATACAATCAATGTGAATGTTTCATAACTCTATCGTAGAAGAGATATAGATGGATTGGGGCAAGAAAAGAGATGATATGGAATATTACAAGAGCTCAGGCTAACATAAAGGTAATCAAAGTTGGATAGTGATAGTGGGGAAAAAAGTACATAGCGACTTTGAAAAAAAGTCATGAAGAAAAATCCGATAGCACAAAACAAACAAGAAGCAAAAGGGAATGAGAAAGTAAAGTTTTGCTTTATAATTTCAGAGCTGATCTCTATTAACAGAATAAGAAAGAAAGAAGAAATAAATTTCCATGGGCAGTGAGTTTTGCCTTGGGACTTGGGACTTTGAGGGGCCTGGTGGTACATCCAGGCGGAAATACCCAACAGCAGCTGCATATATATGGAAGATGTCAGCACTACATATAGAGATTTGAGAGTCAAGGCCCTAGAGGTGCTGACTAAACTCAATTTATGAGAGTGAATGAATATGCCAAAGAGAGTTATACAAAGAGCAGTCTTCTGAGGGTGCAATGCAGTTGCGGACAGAAGAAAGCAGGCTAATAAAGAAGACAAGGAGTGGAGGGTGCATACAGGATGGTGCAGAGGTATTCAAAGGCACACGTATAGTGGAAGAAGGGCAGAGAAAGCACCAAAGAGCGCAGGGATTGAGGAGGGGAGAGGTGAAAAATGGTCAGGCAGTTAGACGGTCATTGCAATGGGAATGAGCAGTTTTAATGGGGTGAAACAGGTGAAAGTCAAGATTTTTAAAGGGGTGAGTGAGTGAGTGTCATGGAGAGCACATCCAACCGGCAATGTGCAGCTGGTTACAACTGAAGATTGGCGTGTTCCACTGCTGTCAGATATAAAGGTGAGAAATATGAAAGAAGTCTTTTTATACGGAAGGCTGGATAATTTCCTTAGCAGAATAAACAATATTCTGCTCCTTCAATCATCATTGCTACAACAGATGACAGCTGTGAAATTTCTAGATAAAGAAGCATCTGCCATGTGCACTGTTCCTTTTAAGTCAAATGTTTTATATACTGAAACATGTACTTATCAATCTTTTATAGAAACACTGTAGATTTCCTTGAGATTTATCTCTCCTCAAAGAGTTGACTTTCCTTAAGAATTTGAAAGAAAGAAAGTTTGGAAGATTAAATAACGAATGGAGAGGATTTCTTGTCCTTGAACTTTCTGTATTTCAGATTTTTGTATTAGCAAAATATCATAACATTTCTTGGGTCCAACTACCTGAGGCTAAGAAGACTTGATAGTTTATTCTGGAACTGCGGATAATTAGAGCTGCAAGTGATAAATAATTAAACCTGTATTTTTATGGGAGAAAAATGAGGTCCAAAAGTTTTGAGAGCCAAGATTACATAGCTGGTGGGACGTAGCCAAGACTTGAACCTTTTCCTCCTTTCCAATAAAGCTTTCACATTAGTTATGCCACTGACTCTAAGTTAAAACCTCCCCCTCTTACTGTTGCAAATTGTTACATTTCTCCAATGAATGTGCTTTCACACATCCCAATACCTTGGATGGGGCACTGGGAAAGGAAGGAGGAGGGAGGAGGGACTTGAGGATCTGCTGTGGGCCATACATGCTGCTGGATATTTATCAGTCCCGGGCTCCATCAAACCTCATTAAAGGAGGTGGGCACGGAGCTTCCGATTCTACATGAAGGTGTGGTAACACTGAAGGTGTGAGCCAATAAACTGTTATCTAATTCCCACGTCTGTGCTTATTTCCCATCCAGACCGCAAAGAGAGTGAGTGGATGGAGCAGTCTGAGGACCATGTGTTTGATTTGCATTTTCTTCTCCTCTAAAGCCTCTGGTCTGTGAGCCCTCACCTAACAAGCAAAGGAGAAGGAATTGGTCCCGGTTACAAAAAGCTATTCTATTCCCTCAGTTTGGCTGCTTTAGAAAAGAAAAAGAGAGAGAAAGAGAGAGAAAGAGAGTAATTCAGTTACTCATTTTCTTTTCTACCTCCTTTCACCTCCAGCCAAAGACACAAATCATGACACTACACATTTAAACTACAAGCACAACAGTTATTTTACAGTAATGAGTAGGCACATGGCAACAAAAACTGTGAAACCAGATCAGTTTTATTCCTCAAAGTTCTCTCATACAACCTTCCTACATGGATCCTAACCATTCTTTTTTTTTTTTTAAGATTTTATTTATTTATTTTGACAGAGAGAGAGAGAGACACAGCGAGAGCAGGAACACAAGCGGGGGCAGTGGGAGAGGGAGAAGCAGGCTTCCTGCTGAGCAGGGAGCCTGATGTGGGACTCGATGTGGGACTCGATCCCAGGACCCCGGGATCATGACCTGAGCCGAAGGCAGATGCTTAACGACTGAGCCACCCAGGCGCCCCCTAACCATTCTTTTTTAATTGCCTCTCTGCTACTCACAAATGCATTTGGCTTGAAAATCAGCATGAAATACAATCATAGCTACAATTTATTTAGGACTTCCCATGGAAGCCAGGCACTATCCCAGATACCATACAAACATTTTTACCAAAACTTATAACCATCTTAAGGATTATCAGAAGGCCCATTTTACAGAAGCATTTTGGATATTGCTGGGTGTTTCACCAGGTATTGGTCACATACGGTGTTTGTAATGCTTTAACTGATAAGTACTCTTCTAGCATTCTAGTAGCATTTCTACATTAAACGGGCTTTTTGTACTGTACAGGGTACCAGCTGGAAAAGAGTATTCAGATAGGGGAGGTGGAAGCTATCTAGAGGAATAAAACTAATGCCTTAAAGGGAAGGAATGTGAAATAGAGTCACAAATTTCACACATATAAGGACAAATAGAAAAAACAAGTGTCTTTTCATCATTAATTACCTCACAATTGAATAATCCCTTGACTGTTGGCATTATCTCAAGTTACTGAAACACTGAGATACTGATGCTAGATACTAAGTTTTTATTGAACCATTCCTTCAACAAATAGGTATAAAATGCCAAGAGCGGCCAAGCACATGGCACTTGCTACTGGGTTAGCCTCTAAGAAATACAGAGGTGAGTAAAACAAATGTTCTACATTCAGAAATTATAGTCTAGCAGGGGAGAAAGGTATGGAATACAAACATATACAAGATCTTAGGTGTTGTGAAGATGAAAGCCAAGGCTTATGAGACTTGTGAAGACAAGTCTCTTTGGGCTAGGGAATTTTCTCTACATATTTCCCAAATAATATTTGAGAGAATAGCACTTAGCAGTTTCATATCGGAGTAGTGAGTTGCCAACAGGAAATTTAGAAAGACATAATGGAATGGTATCCAACAGAGCCGAGTTTTGGTGAGGCATGGGAGTCATGAGAAGCGAAGCCTAGGTCTGGGCTGAGGAGGGCAGGCTGGGTGCCCTCCTGAAAAGCTTAATACTGCCCTAAAAGGGAGGGTGCTGATGCTGACAGTGTCCCTGAAGGCTCCCAATACTGGAAGGGGGTTGGGGTACATATTTAAAGGGAATAAAGGGAGCACCAAACAACATTCAGAAATAATCCACACACTGGTTTTGGGTTGGGTCTGGTTTTTTGCCCTTTGTTCTTCTCAGTAGCTAGCTGTACTCTTTGTGTGATTACATTAATAACTTCAAGGCAAAGTTAAGGAGAACACAACTGAACCTTTCATGCAGTAAAAAAGGTAGCTCAAAAGCCATAAACATTTAGAGGAAAATAAATATTTATTTCATAAATAAGAATTTGCAAGCCAAACTAATTAGAGCAAGGAGGAAAAAGCTTTCCTCCTTAATCTGGCTGTCATTAATACTGCAGGAATTATTTTTGCACTCTTGTAGAGCTAATTACAAATCAATTTTCTATAATTAGATATTAATACTGTTATGTTTTCTAATAACTCTCCATTTAATAGTGTCATAACTCAGTACAGATTCTTAATCATTTTCATGATAATAAATAATCATACTTTTATTTCAATAAGCATTGGCTATTTGTTCTAAACTAAATATTTCTAGGTTTATTTCAGATTTAATACATCTCAGGATATTAATGAGTACCTAAATTGGTTATTCAGAGTCAATTTAATTTAGCTTGCAAATTTAAAATCAATGAAATAACATTATTTTCCTCTCATATAATATCAACTAATGTTTTGTACTTTCAAATGGAAGCTTTTGTCCACTGTATTTAATTTTATTTGATCTTTTATTTTATTCTATTCTTCTTCCAGGGATGGATCCTTGATTGATTTCTCTGGGACCTTTCAAAGCTAAAAACAGAAGAAAGGATGCTGGAAGACTTCCTCCCCATATCTGCCTACACTATCAAAGATTTTCTTTCACGATATACAG
This sequence comes from Mirounga leonina, assembly GCF_011800145.1. Taxonomy (NCBI): domain Eukaryota; kingdom Metazoa; phylum Chordata; class Mammalia; order Carnivora; family Phocidae; genus Mirounga; species Mirounga leonina. Next base: position 29,888,138 of record NW_023270807.1, on the reverse strand, counting down.
TTTTATAATAATCAGATTAAAACCAGAGCACATATGCTCCATCAAATAGAAAAGAAAGCTGAAAAACATGAATGGATCCTATTTTAAAGGCTTCTTAATTTTATTAGGTAAACTATAATGTCAAAAGGCAATTTTCTCCTGTTGCCATATTCTTTTTAAAAATATTCTGTTCCAAAGTATTTTTATAGTCTAAAATTATGACATGGTGGGCCATTATTATTTCAGAGAAATTGCAAAACATTTTGACAGTTCTTTATTTTGAGGAGGATAATATTTTGTAGCTGAAAAGCTTAATACTGCCCTAAAAGACAGTATGTAAAATGATTTTAAGAGTCTGGTGACTAAATCTATCAATCTGAGTATGATAAATATGTGCATTATTATATTTTTTTGTGTAAGAATACAGCATTAACATAACCAAATTATTACACTGTTTTAGGAAATATGTAAAGCAATGCAAATGTTAAAATTTTGTGGAAGATTTCTGGTTGTATATCTTTAACATATGTCTATTTTTTTGCAATTATATATGCAAAATGTGTCAGACCTGTGAGGTTTTTTTTTTTTCCCCTTTTGCTGAACTTCATTATTCAGGAAGAGTTTCATGGACCTACTATATCAAATAGGGACTGTACACACACATGCATATTCACACATATATAAGTATTCTTGATAATCAAATCAAATCAGTCATATGTGGGTATTCTGAAAGATGAATGTTTAGCACTAAAACTATTTCTGGGTTAATAAAAACAATACCTAAGAAACTAAATATTCTCTTTGGGAAATTGCTAAGAAGGGTCTCCTAAATCAATAAAATTACAGAGAATGCTGTTTTACTTCTTTCATAAATATAGACAAGTTCAGTTTACTTTGACAAATTTAGCCCATTGGCTAATTAAACCAATGCTCTAATTACCTGATATAAAGATTTACAACTAAACTAGGCCCATGTGTTGAGATTCAGTGTTTAGTTTGTGAATACCAAAAATAAAGGAAAAGATTAAGAACTAAAATTTAAGTTCTAACTCAAACTCTGTATTGAACACTCAAAGCATCTGAGCAAAGGTTCCTAAAGGATAGGCTAACAGATGTGGAAACAAAACATTCCATTATTCATGGCAAGTCCAATTCTTTTCACTGTCTGGCTCCTGCATGCTGTAAGTTAATATGAGCTTACATACGTGCTACATGGTATTATCAGGTCCAGTATCTGTTATGTTTGGAAGCCTGTTTGTATCTGTGACTATTTAATATATTTAGCTGATGCTACACCAAGCACAATTTAGCCCAGTTATTACAAAAGTGGTGTGCTATATTGAGGATGCTAAGAACATTTAGAATCCCTGGACTCAATTCTTAAAGAACCCCTACATAGCAATCTTTGTACATTGTCTGGTGGGAGCAACATTCACAACTAAGCACCTAAAAATGACTGTGATGAGAATAAGCCTTATTGTATTATACAGACCACTGTCTTGTACAATCATTCCCAAGGGAACAGGTCACATTAGGCAAGACACAAAGGATAAATAACTATGACAGTGTTACTATTATCTATAAAGTACTGTTAAAGTACTTAAAATTCTTCTATTACCATTGGCAATTAACAAAATCATCCAATATACAGAAGTATTTAAACTCTCTGAAACACACATATTTACAAAGTAGATATTCTTTTTTAAAAGTTAAATCAGAAATAAGAATTAAGATAGAATTATGCTACCCTCAAGCATATTTAATGATGTAAATATTTCTATTATCTATAAGCTTTCTGCTGCCCACAGGATAAATGCCAAGCTCTACTAGTATGGTATTTAAGAATCTTTATAATTGGGTCCCAACCAGTTAGATGCAGTATATACCACTACTCATGTGAGGTTTGTGCAATAGCAAGGTTAGTCTACTAATTTGTTCAGCGTCTCCAAAAACCACTTTGCACATTGCAAGCTCATACTTTTGCTCATGCCTTTCCCCCTGCACCTCTTGCATCTGCTCAAACCCCACAAGCCATAAAAGTACTAGCTAAATCATTCTAACTTTACCATTATAATCTTTCTTTATCTACTACAACTAAAAATTATCTCTTCCTAACTAAATTCATATTCACTGACTCGATCACTCAAAGAATATTTATATATTTAATAATACATCAGTTTTTTGTGTGTCTATCTACCATCATCTATCTCTATCTCTATCTCTATCTCTATCTATATTAAATCACATTTATGCTATAGCATACAGAAAAGTGCCTTGTCCATTCTGATGTTCCATAAGCAACTGTTTAAAAAAAATGAACTGATTTGGCATGATGAAAAGGCCAACACTAATAATATAAACATGAAATACAAATCCTAGTCAGATCCATTTCATATTGGTTTATGCCGTATATGAACCTAGGTAATTTTCTCTGTTCATATATAGATGTAAAAAACTCCACAGATTTCTAATACACAGAAAATGCAAGAGTCTAGGAATTAAAATTATCCCAGATTATTATTACATAAATAAAAGGACATAGTTCAAAAAAATGGAAGGAGATATAAGTGTTAAGTTGATATTAAGGTATAGAAGTATATTTAGTCATTAAATGTCTATTGATCATGTGAGGTTAAATCAATTTTGGAAAATATCTTCATATTTAAAATAGTCCTCATAAAAAGCAAAGGGTGAGGAACTATAGAATGAATCCACATTGTTATTTTTGTGAAATAACTTTAAAAACATGGTTAAAATTCCTAAAGCAGATGTGCTGAAAAGCACATTTTAAAATATTTTATTAATTTGCTTTCTAACTACTCACATACCAGTTTAGAGAAAAATACTGTTATTCTTTCTTTTTTTACCTGATCCTTTTTACCAGTGTCTATTTCCTTCTTACTTTTAAAGATACTTTCATAATTCCTTCTTTTATTGTTCTTACTCTACCTATTTTATTTCTGTCCCAAACATGTTCCATATTTAGACTTTTTTCATAATATTTTCTCTAATTATTCTTTCCTAATATTCTTTCACTTAACTTCATTGTGATCTAACCATTGTCTATTTCATCACCACGCATTATGTTTTTCTTTTCACCTTGTGTGTATTGTGCATCCAGAAAAAACATTCAAAATCATCTACCTCAAGCCACTTTTCCTCAAAGGAGAAAACTGAAGACTGGAAAGATCAGTGGACTTTCTCTGAGTCAAAGTGTTAGTGACAGTGTAACTGCACATCATTCTCCTGACTTCCACTAATGGTCTTTCTACTGCATCATGTGCCCACTCTAGCCTCAAAAATCAACAACTCAGTCATTTTTGGATAAGCCCCTACTTCATGCCAGGCCATGTCCATCGTAAGTAACTAAAGGTCTTATTATCATTGCTGTAGTGTTCATGGCAATGATTCTCAATGGGCTGGCATTGGTGATGGCTGTAGTGATTATTTCAGAAGCATTTATGTGACATTTTTTTTCACTGAAACATAATTGACATACTACATTTTATAGAACATTTTAACTGCAGACAATCTTATTTCCTTTCCACCCTAATGGTTCTGACATGTCTTTCTCCTCACAAGAATCACAATCTTCCAAACACAGCCTAAGTTACTGACCTGGAGTAAGATGGTTGTCGGTCACTAATCCCTTGAGTGATTTTTCATTTATGCTCTTACATAAGATAATAACAATAATAACAGAATGAAAATGAAATTGGTGCAATGCCAGAAAATATTTAAATATTAACATCTTTGGGTACCTGTGAGGAAGCTAAAACTTCTAAAACATATGGTATAACCAGGCACCCACAAAATTCTCTTACTCCACAGCTAAGAGCACTTTTGCAGAAAAAATAAAAATGAACTTTTCACTAAATAATATATGCTAAAATATGTATTTTTTGACATTAAATTTTTCAAAGCTTTGAAAAGAATTGTCTTGATTTGCATAATATCCTTGTGTTGCAATTCAACTTCAAACATTAAAGGGAAAAGAGGCAGAGATTAATATGTTTTTAACACAGATTAAAATGTACCTGTCAAAAAGAGCTCCATAGGAAATGTGTTTTTTCATTAATAATCAATATTTTCAACACTGATATTGGTAATATTTTTTTAAATGAAGGAAATCCAAAATTAGCATTTGACCTTTGGGACTGTGAATTCATCTCCTGCTTTTTATGCTATTTTTTTTTCTTAAATGAGAAAATTTATTTAAATTATATAAATAGAGAAATAGGATTGTGCTCTCAGAAGTCATAATCAAAATATGTCCCCAGGGGCGCCTGGGTGGCTCAGTCAGTTAAGTAGCTGCCTTCGGCTCAGGTCATGATCCCAGGGTCCTGGGATCGAGCCCTGCATCAGGCTCTCTGCTCAGAGGAGAGCCTGCTTCTCCCTCTCCCTCTGCCTGCTGCTCTGCCTACTTGTGCTCTCTCTCTGTCAAATTAATAAATAAAATCTTTAAAATAAAATAAAATATGTCCCCAAATGTATTTTTTTTAATTTAAGGAAAATCACTATTAACAATGATCAAGCACCAACCATTATCTATTATTCAGATTGTATTTACAATATTTGCCTGAACAAAATATGTTTCAACATCAATAGATTTATAGTAAATATGCTGGCATGCAAACAGTGTTGGTATTCAAATACTTAATTTTTATGCTTCAGAAAGTCAGAGAGAGGCTGTACCTACACAGCTTAATTATTGTGTTACTTAAACATTAATTACAGTCATCATGTAGAGTCTCTTGAAATAAAATCATTCTGTAAGTAAAAAGTCATCTTATCCTAAAATTCTCCTGCTGGCGTTTTAAGAATGCACCTTCCAAAAGTAGTGAACAGAACAGGTAAGTAAGTCTTTAGCAGTTTCTGCTTTTCAGTGTGTTCCCCATAAAAAGTTTATTTTCTTAAGAGTGTTCAGTGTTCTACACTCTTCTTAAAGCTTAAGGACAGGCCATAATATATTAATAGATTTTCTAAGCCAATACAATTTTTTTTAATCAGGCCATAGGTTAGAATTTTCAATTAACTTTACATTTTAATTGAATAGATTTCAAACTTCAGTGGCCACAAGATCATTTCTGTTGCTCATGAAAAATACTGATCCTTGAGCCTCATCCCAAGAGAATCTGACTTAGCAGATATGGAGTAGCATAGCGGAAGCTCACCTTTAAAAAGCACACAATGTTACTCTTTCCAGGTTGTCTTTGGACCACACTTGGAAAAATCCTGTCAAAGTTAATTCTGTGACAACAGCTACCTATGCAAGGATTTTCTGTTATTCATTAAGCATTCATTATATTTCTTTCTCTCCTTTGTCTCCTTTCCATCTCCTCTTTTTCATCTTTCCCTTTCTCCTCCTCCTTCCTGATGATAGTCTCCATTGAATAGATACAAAATGTACTTTATATGAGTTATCTTGTATAGTTTCTCTTGTTTGTTAATGCATGCTGAGAGATACTATAACATATACAATTATGACATCTGAAGTCTACCTTGATGTTCCATTTATCCATCCATAGCCTATAGTACTTATGTGCAAAATAAGGACTGTTTGGAGGATAAAAAAAGATACCATCTGGATAGTATTGAAAATGAGCTAGATTTGAAAAAATCTTAAATGTACATGCTAGTTAGGAGTAGCAAAAAGGTCTTGAAATTTTTCTCTGACCAATGTATATGGGTAACAAGCCTGTCAGACTGAGAACTGTTCCAGTAACATTATCTGGACTAGAAGCCAAATCTCTACTTTGTATCCAGCTGACAAGGTGATAAATGACATTAGCAAAACAGGCGCTCCTCCCTTTGATTGTACTTCTGACACCACTAAATGTCAGGTCAGAAACTACCATACTAGAAACCACGGAGCCTGATTTAATTTTATTTGGCTTTATTTTTCCAAGGATAAAAAGGAAATTAGATTCATCCGGCCTTGAAATATTCTTATTGAACTAATTTTACAAATATTTTAGAGCTTTCTTAAAAGCACAACAAAGTTATTGTGATTAGATATTAAAGTCAGGAAAAGCAAAAGGGAAGTAGCATACTTAATAAATGTTTTCATAACTCTCAGTCCATTTCATAACTCTCAACTATTAACTAATGATAAATTTAACCACTGCGCTGTTCTCAGTGGTTGTACTTATAAAGTGGCACAGTATCTCCTAGAAAAAAACTCTAGTAGGTTTTCTTAATGTTTCATAGATTTCTGAACCCTCACTTAAGTGAAATCTACATAAACATTTTTTAAATGCTGTAATCTGAAAGGATTCTGTCTACAAAATACTGGTAATAGGGATGATGCTGCCTGCGCATCATTATTACACTGTCTCTACTTTTATTTTGAAGAGAGGGCGCCTGGGTGGCTCAGTTGGTTAAGCGATTGCCTTCGGCTCAGGTCATGATCCTGGAGACCCGGGATCGAGTCCCGCATCGGGCTCCCTGCTCGGCAGGGAGTCTGCTTCTCCCTCTGACCCTCCCCCCTCTCATGCTCTCTCTCTACTTTTATTTTGAAATTTATGATTAGGTGACAAACAGAATATATCACTAGTCACTGTCATACTAAGACGAATTAATAACCATTTCAATGTGATATGAAAGGTACATTTTCAATATAACCATTGTCTCAAATTGTTTATAGCTAAAACAGTTTTATTTGAGATATTTTATAATGTGCTTAAGCAAATTCAGCAAATTATGCTAAAGAGTTGGGGGTTTTTTTGTTTGTTTCTTTTGTTTATTTGTTTTACTGAGATACCACCTCATACCTGTCAGAATGGCTAAAATCAACAACACAGGAAACAACAGGTGTTGGCGAGGATGTGGAGAAAGGGGAACCCTCCTACACTGTTGGTGGGAATGCAAGCTGGTGCAGCCACTCTGGAAAACAGTATGGAGGTTCCTCAGAAAGTTCAAAACAGACCTACCCTACCATCCAGCAACTGCACTACTAGGTATTTACCCAAAGAATACAAAAATACTAACCTGAAGGGATACGTGCACCCCAATGTTTATAGCAGCATTATCAACAAGAGCCAAATTATGGAAAGAACCCCAGTCCATTGACTGATGACTGGATAAAGGAGATACACACACACACACACACCATGGAATATTAATCAGCCATAAAAAAGAATGGAATCTTGCCCTTTGCAATGATGTGGATGGAGCTAGAGAGTATTATGCTAAGTGAGAGAAGTCAAAGAAAATACCATATGATTTCACTCATATGTGGAATTTAAGAAAACAAACAAACAGATGATCATAGGGGAAGAAAAGAGAGAGACAAACCAAGAAACAGACTCTTAACAATAGAGAACAAACTGATGGTTACCAGAAGGGATGTGGGTAGGGGAATGGGTTAAATAGGATAAAGGAGTGCACTTGTTATGATGAGCACTGGGTGTTTGTTGTATGTAAGTGCTGAATCACTAAAACTAATCACCTGAAACTAATATTACACTGTATGTTAAGTGGAATTTAAATAAAAACTTAAAAAAATAAAAAAATAGTTTTTAAAAAATGTTCAAAAAGTCTAAGTTGTGTTATGTCACTGCTGTTAGGAATGTAACTCTGCATAACCTTTTCTTGATGTTGTCCAGTCAACAAATATCAAAGCCTTAAAAATATACATACCTTTGACATCATTTTAGAAATTTATTTTGAGTAATTAAAAAGGCAACTGCAAAATGACAGAGATGCTCACCATAGTATTGCAATGAATTAAATACATTCTTAAAAGTGCAATAATAGGGTGCTACTTTAAAACTATGATATATTCTGGGAATGCTCAGTGGCTCAGTTGGTTAAGTGTCTGACTCTTGATTTCATCTCAGGTCATGATCTCAGTGTCATGGGATCCAGCCCCGCATCTTGATCTGCACTCAGCACGGAGTCTGCTTGTCCCTCTCCTTCCGTTTCTCCCCCTGCTCTCTCTCTGTCTCTAAAATAAATGAATAAAATCTTTAAAAAAAAAAAGACAAACTAAGATATATTTGAAAAAGGAAATATTATACTGATAACTCTGATTTATAGATGTGAAGATTCATCAAAATATACTATTATAAAATGTCTGATTATAATTTGTGTACTCTTATTATGTGTTATGTGGTCACATTTTTACAAAACAGATTTATATGCACATTTGTATAAAAAGTTAGAAAGGAAGATAGATATTTAAAATATTCAAGAATTATTCTAATGTAGTAATAATTATTGTGTCTGGGAAATGGAGTTATAAGTACTTTTTCTTTTTAATTCAGGCTGCTTGCTGATTTATAGCTCTGTGACAAACATGAGTATTTTGTAAATAAACAATATTGAGAGTATTGTGTAAATTTTAAAATACCAAATCTCTAGACTATAATACCACAACTAAAATAAAAATTTAAAAGATTTTATCAACATATCATTGATATGAGGAACTCTTAATCTCAGGAAACAAATTGAGGGTTGCTGGAGTGGTGGGGGGTGGGAGGGATGGGGTAGCTGGGTGATAGACATTGGGGAGGGTATGTGCTATGGTGAGCACTGTGAATTGTGTAAGACTGATGAATCACAAACCTGTACCTCTGAAACAAATAATACATTATATGTTAAAAAAAAAGAAGAAGAAGATAGTAGGAAGGGAAAAATGAAGGGGGGGAATCGGAGGTGGAGGCGAACCTTGAGAGACTATGGACTCTGAGAAACAAACTGAGGGTTCTGGAGGGGAGGGGTGGGGGGATGGGTTAGCCTGGTGATGGGTATTAAAGAGGGCATGTTCTGCATGGAGCACTGGGTGTTATACGCAAACAATGAATCATGGAACACTACATCAAAAACTAATGATGTATGGTGATTAACATAACATAATAAAATTAAATTAAGAAAACAAAAAAGATTTTATCAACATAAACAATTCTGTTTGGAAAAATGTGAATACACAAAATTGTATGCCTGCTAAGATTTCAACTTTGTGTTAGAAAAGTTATCTGGAATGGAACATAAGACACTGATGCCAATGATTTAGTACTAGGTTCTGGAATTATGAGGGTTTTTTTTTTTTTTTTAACATTTTAAATGTTAATACTATTGTCAAGCTGTCTGAAAAAAAGTCTGAGCTCAGGTATGTACATCCAAAATCATAATTTATAAATATGAAAGGCCTGTCCTAAAGTTCACATATTCAGTAGTTCTTTATTTCTGAATGTCTGGTAAATGGGTAAGGTCCTTACTGACTATAAAACTAGAATGTGGGCAGTGACTACATGAGCCTAAGTATTTAGATTAAAAGTTAACAAGTGTAATCATATGGATATTTTATTTATATTTGCGTATAGGCAATGACATGATGTCTGTATATTTTTAAAAGGACAAAAGCAAATCCCAGGAGTTGAAAAGTAATCCATTAATATCTTAATTATATCAATCATAAACATTGAATATGAAAACACTCTTAGAATCCTAAAACTACACAAGAAATATCATATAATGAGCTTAAGCATAGAAAATAATTACCATGGCATCATTATTTCATTTACAAACATCCGTAATACACAATCATTGTGCTAGACTCTGGCACATAGTTTCTTATTCAGTCACTTAAGACATAGTCCCTGCTGATTGAATGGTATGATCTGGTTCTCCCACAGTTCAATGACCATAGATAATATGAACTTTTACTTCTAGCCTCAAGGCCTTCAGTGAATGAAAATTCCAGACTGTTCCTTGTGGAATGGAAGGTTATTTCACGGGTTAATGTAAAATAAGATGGAATTTGCCCCATAGGAGGCTTTCTTAAACATTTAATTGCACTCATTAGTGGGATGGAGTTCAAGAAAGTAGATAAAGTAAAATGAGACTGAGGAAAGAAGCAAGCTATCAGATGAGTGATCAATGTTTTTGGGAGATTAAGAATTTGTAAAATGTTCACACTCTATATTGGTGCATTCAGGGTATCGACTCATTTTAAGATGGCAGTTTTTCAGAACCATGGACTACATACTAAAATAGAATGAGAAATCAGAGAAAAGTCAGAGAAGACAAATCATTTAAGATGAAAAACCAGGAGCTACAGCTAGTATTAATTGAATCGGAATGATCTGACAGGCAAAATAAACATTGTGAAGTATTATACCTTAAAATATTGATTTAAAATATTTAATTTTGTTCTAGTAATTATGATAAATAATTTCCCATAATTACAGCAAATTCACCATTTAAATTGCAGAGAAACTATTTTTAATTCAATTTCCATCATTAATTTCTTTCATGGAGATATGTCATATGAAGGAATATTAATAAAATTCCCCTCACCAAACACTTTGATGGAGTAAAGACTATCATCAAATAAATCAATACTTAGTGATCACTTACACTGTGCTAAGCACAGTGAATGAAAAGATTAATATAGACCCTAACCTAATTGAGGGAATAGTATAATGGGAAATAGAAAAAGTTTTCAAAAGACTTCCAATACATGATGTATAATTACTACAAATTATAGCGCACTCCAATGGTGCTAAGGCAATGCAGAGGCAGTTACTAATTTTCCATGTAATAATCAGGGGAAGCAAGTGGTGCAGTGGGAATGACATTTGGGAGATAATTTTCAAGATAAGCATGACTTTCTCAAGTTGAAAAGTGTGAACAGCACTGTAGACAGAAAGCAACAGCAGAGTCCAAGGCCTGAAGGTATGAATGTGTGTGATATTTTGGAGGCCTTCTAGTCTGGCTACTAAAAAGTCTGTATGAAAGTTAGACTGTATTAAGACTGGGAAAGGCCACGAAGTTTGTATGTAGGTAACAAGGGGCCATTGATGATATTCAGGAAGGGTGTGAATTATCAGACCTGTCCAATTGAACTTGCGCTCCTAACACACAAGGAAAAAAGAAAAATAGGAGAGGATACTAGAAGATCCATACCCTTAAAACCAAACGTTGTACTTCATGAAAGAACAGGTGCTCAGTGGTACTGAATGCTGAACAGTGAAGAAAATCAGAACAGAGATGAAGACCACTAATTTAGACTTCAGCACCATCTCAGTAGTGCGGTGGAAGTGAAAACCTGAGCGCACGGAACTGAAGAATAAACAGAAGTAAAGTACAGTCGTGTGTATCAACGAACATTTCCATACACTTGCTCATCAAATAAAAAGCAAGCAATGACCAAGGTGGCAGTTGTCTGAGAAAGAGGCAGAAATACTGAAAGACACTGTTGTTTAAAATGAACAAGAGCAATAAACCAGATGGCAGGAAGGAGGCAGTGGAAAAGAAGATATCAAAGGTGTGAGACAGAAATATGGCAAAATCCCAGGTGAGGAAAGGAAAGCAACTGAGAACACAGTAGTAAGATTTGGAAGGTGATGCTGCTTTGTGAGAGAAAGAGAAGCTGGAGTGGGGACATGGGCATATTTGGAGGTTGAGGGATATAATTTGGTAGAGTTCATACCTAACAGCTGGTTTTTCAGTGAGTTAGTTGAATGATTGGTAACAGTAGTAGGACTGAAGGGTTGAAAAGAGTAGTGAGATTTGAATTGGCTGCTTGGGGAATGAAAAATGTATGCCATTCTGGCTAGGAAAGGGGACAGCTAAGTGGCCTGGAAGGCCCTATGAAGACAGAGATTACAAGTTGTACTAGAGTCAATAAGTAGTTACTGGATTCTCAGATGAGCCGACATTTGATCTGGGTCTTTGAAGAAGTCATAGGATTTCAGTAAGTAAAGAAAGATGACAAGGACATTTCAATAAGAGAGAGAAACATAAAGGGCTAGAGGCGACCTAAGTATGTGAGGTTTATAGGCAAAATAATTTGGGGGCAGTTGTCCAATAAAAGGTATATAGTAGAATATTAAAAAGAAGAGAAAAAAGATTATGGCTAGAAAGGAGAATAAGAGATACCACTGGAAAGATAAATTGAGGTAGATGGAGGACCCTGACTGCCGTATAAAGAAACCTAAAATTCATTCTGTGGCGAACAGGGGGAAGGTTTTAATAAGGGGATTGAATTAAACAGGATTTTAAAAAGGTAACTCTGGTAGGAATGTGGAACCCACACTGGATTGATGATGACCATATTTATGTAACCATTTACCTGGGAAATCTGATTCCTAGCCATTGACACGAATAAATTCTAAAAACTCTAACATACTTCACAAAAGCCATCAGTTTAACTGATTGAATTGATTCAACAGTCCAAGGCCTGAAGGTATGAATGTGTGTGATATTTTGGAGGTCTTCTGGTGTGGCTACTAAAAAGTTTGTATGAAAGTTAGACTGTATTAAGACTGGGAAAGGCCATGAAGTTTATTATGTAGGTAACAAGGGGCCACCGATGATATTTCAGGAAGGCGTGAATTATCAGATTGATTCTGATAATGAATTGATTCATTAATCAAAAATTAGTTCAATTAGATTTGTATTTCAGCTGATTCAGTAAATACACACCACTGTGAATTTTTTGTTACACAATGCTATTCTCCACAAGATTCATGAACATTCAGAAATGAAATATTAAGATTTTACATTCCTTGTCAACATTTTTTGAGTTCCCCATCCTCTAAGCAGATGTAGTCAAAACTATTGCTTCCACAGTACAAGTGAATACAATTTGAAACTTGAAACACAAAGAGAAATTAACCAAAGCATCCTACTTTTCTTTCTGCATCCATAATGTGACACAACCACATACTGCCACGTTTGCTTCCCATCTCAAATAGTGCTCTTGTTTCCAAGAGTATGGTAAAATTAATCCACCTACTCAATGTATTTAGACTGTATTCAATATTCAGTTACTGTAGCATTTGTGTGTGTGTGTGTGTGTGTGTGTGTGCGCCCGCATATTTACTTTATTGGAAAGAGAAACAGTCTGAGATTTGGAGATTTGGGTACATGTCTGAGTTCTACAAAATTGAGCTTTGTGTCCTTAGAAGAATCAGTTAAGTTTATTGTATTTCAATTTCTTCAAGTGAAAAATGAAGGAGCTGGATTATTTCCTTTTCTTGCCTGAGGCTCTAAGATACTATTCATTTTTAAAAATCTGCTTCATTTTTGTGGGCTTTCAATGTCTTGCAAATCCCATAATCTATGTGGCAAAAGATTCAGCTTAATCGTAGGCTGTGTCCTTTGTGGTGGTTCAGACAGGTCTGGACACATTTGTCAAGCTAATGGGACAGACTGGAGAGGAGTGGATTTATGTATTCCATGTGAGTATCCTTCTTTGGCTTAACGAAGAAAGGGTGAGTGCTACGTTTTTGGTTAATAATTACTGGGGAGAGCAAAAATGGAAAGGATAGGATAGAGACTTTCTTTTTGCTGAGTTTGAAATCTGTTTGAAGTCCCAAACTGAAGGAGAGTGATGCTTACAGCCTCTAAGAAAAAAGCATGACACTGAGCAGGGGAGAGAAACATTCCTGTTAAGGACAGAACGTTTGATGAACCCATGCCCTGGGAACTCTTAGAAATAACACAGGGCAGAGGAGCAGACTTTTCCATTATACACATGGGCAACAAGCAAGCAAAATAATTAAATTAATGTTATACATATTAATTAAGCCTATACACACAACAATGGAGCTAGAGAAAACTGAAATTAAATTTGGTCATGATCTCATCAGCAGCACAGAATCCTTTTGGCTTCTGTCTCAGAATAAAGTATATTACATGGTTTGTGGGGCAAGTAAGTAAGCAAGCCTACTTGTCCAAAGGCATCTCTGGCTCTGAAGTCACCTGCTTTCTCCTGTTTAGACACACATTTGTCTCTGGGGTCCCATGGCAGCTGTTTGCACCCATAATAATATTCTTCCTTTTGTACAGTAAGTTCATATAAACTAGTCTTAATTCATAATTTTTGAGGTAGTTCAAAGGCAGAATCCTGTTTATTTTTAAAACTCTGTACTAGCAATGTTTAACTTCTCTGACATGTCAGCAGCAATCGACAGAGTTGGTCCACACCCTCTTCCTAGTAAAATGTTTATTACTGAAATTCACAGCTAAGATTCCCCAAATCTCTCCCTGTTTCTTCTTCCTCTCCTTACTAGTGCCCTCCTGATCCTGACTTTTGTAGCATGCCTGCAGGCTCAATGCCTCTCTGCCTATTTCCATCATTTGTCCTCCTCTAATCTAGGTGATCTCAATTGAAGATATGCTGATGATTCCCACATTGTCTCCAGTTGGAACTCTCTGCTAACTCCAGAGGAAGATAACAAACCATACACCCAACCTCTCTATGTAAATGTCCAAAAGGCATCACACGCTAAACATACCCAAAAACGAACTCTTAATTTTTCCTCCTCCATATTCCCCCCAAACTTTGCTCTTCCCACACCTTAACTGCTCAGGCCAAAAATCTAGTATTCCTCCTTGATCTTCTTTTTCCACATGTTGAATTGAATCTGCCCATGTATCCATATATCGATACACACTGAATATAAACACTCCTCAACTCCTCACCGTCTCCCTAGTCCAAGACACCATGATATCCCTCCTAAAGTGCTGACGGAGCTTTCTCACTAGTCTCTCTGCATCTACTCTTGCCTCTTGCAATCAATTCTCTATGCCCACATGATCTTTTAAAGACACAAATCAGAGCCTGTCACTCTGATGGTCAAACTCTTCAGGATTTCCTTTTCAAATGGCATAAAATCCAAACTCTTCTCTACTACAGGGTCACTTCCTACTTCTCTGAAATTCATTTCTTACCCTACTCCCCACTTTGACACTCTGCATTCCATGCCCAAACTACTTCTATTTCATGGTGTTTGTAGTCACTGTTCACTCTGCTTAAAATGTTCTTCCAAACCTTCACGCAGGTGTCCACTTCATTCATTTCTCCAATTAAATATCACCTTTTCAGAGAGGCCTTTTTCTAACCATCTTACCTAAAATAGCATTCCCAGTGTACATCCTCTCTCCATTTGCTTACCTGCTTTAATTTTCTTTTTAGAACTTATCATTACCTGGAATTATATAGTTTTTTTTGCACATTATGTTTTCTCTGTAAGTGTAAACTACCTAAGAACAGAAAATCCGTTTTTTTTTTATATACAGCACCTAGAGCAATATTGACATATAGTAAATATTCAATGGTATTTGTTAAATTAATGAATAACTATTTCCCCCCAAACCTCTTTATTGTGCATTCCCTCTCTTGGTGGATGGTACCACTTCTTATTTTTCCTCCACGGCATGAAATCTAGAAGAATGTTTGGCCTCGTTTCCTCACTATTGAATCCAATGAGCCACAAGTTTCTAGTAAAATTCTCCCTCCTAAATAATCTTCTCCTTTCTCTATGGCACTGCCTTAGTGTAATGGTGTGTATGCTTGTGAGTTTGTGTGTTTCTGTTTTAATATTTTATTACCTGTGTTTGGATTTTGTAACTATATCCTCACTGGTCTCCCTTATCTAAATCTGCACTCCTTCCCCCTCCCCTTACCCATCACTATGTTCTTGAAACTGCACAAGTATTCATGTTTTCTATGCTGTGAGTCTGTTCAATTATCTTTCCTGCTCTGAACCCTCTCCTGTCTTCTGACAGCCCAGAGGGGGATGTCTGAGGAATCAGGTGGATGTCCAAAGCTTTTCACCTCTAGCCTGGCCAGGACCTTACCTCCTCCCGAGCTTTCACGCTGGAAATTTAAAGCTGATGGACTTAGCATTCCTGAGCCACACATGACATTTCACCTATCAACATCTTTGTACAGAATATTCTTTCTACTTTGAATATCCTGCTCCCATTATCTTCCTCCTCTTGGAAAACTCTCACAGTTTTTGAATGCAATTTTGAAGTTTCTTTCTCCAGGAACCTTTTCCTTAGTCTCTGGACTGAGTCTCTCTTTCCTCATGACAATTTCTGTATTTTAAACGTGCTTCCACTGTTGCACGCTGTATTTGGTGTTCCAATTCATTACCTTAAATGCTTGCCTCTCCTACTAACCTGAGAACCCTTTAGAGGTGAGACCAATGTTTTATTCATCTTCTAAACCTCTAGATGAAGACCTAGAACAGACCTGAAGCACAGAAGTCTTGTGAATACATGAATATTTGCTGAACTCAATGAAAATACTTCCGTAAACTTATGTATAGGTTAGATGTTTTTCAATAAACCATTCATTTTAATGAGTTTACTTTAAATTGTATTTAAACGTCTCATCCCTTGACTTGCAAAATAAGTCTGTCACTAAGAAGGGGGTAGCAGGAAGATGTTCTTTAATTTTAAAGTGCATCCTGTAGAGAATTGCTTCACACTAGAAATCAGAACAATAGGAACATCACAAGAAGAAAGTATAAGTAGGAAGAAGGAAAGCATGATAAGTATAGAAAAGGCACATAGGTACATTCACTGGTAACAGGTTAGAACCAGTCAAACTGAAATGCTTTTACATGGTTAACTAATAAAGCAACTATATTACATGATTTCAGCTTTCCTGTTTAATGTCTACTGTTCAACAGAGGTGAAAGCATACACAACTGAAAAAAATCCAAATCCAGATCCGAGGAGCGGGACTTGAGGAAAGGAAGGATGCCTTGTCTCCAGAGAGCTAAAGCAAGCAGAAGCATTTGGAAGACCAGGAGCTGGAAGCCTTCGGCTCAAGTCAGTGATGTAATTTAATAAACTGGAGCCTCCATGCCAAGCCCTTAACTACTCTGAAGCTCTATTCTCACTTCCGTAACATGGGGAAATGATACCTAAAGGCCAAGGGCCCTGCCCTCCAGTGGGGCTGGAGAACTGATAGGTCTTCGTGAGCGCAGGCATCTCTCTGCAGATCTGCAAGTGCAGCTTTTTCTGCTTGAAAGGCCCTACTTTGTCCCTGCTCCTCAGCTGCTGAGACTCAAATCAAAAATATTCCCAGAAAGCTTTCCTTTGCAGCCCCAGGAGGCACTGAACATTTCTGCACATAGTCTGTTTTCTACAACTTATTTGTTCATATGTCTGTCTCCTCTTACTAGAGTGAGAGAGTAGGAGTCATGTTGTTCTCCTCCTCTATGTACCAGACGCTTCTATCATGATGTTTGACTGATGTTAGACACTTAATGCATATGTGTGAAATAAATACAGAAATGACAAATATAAGGGATTACCATCATGGCTCATTCATTTCTACATACTGCCTTGCTTTAGCTGCTAGATAGGCCTTGAGATAAAGTAGACATTCTAGTCATAGAATGTTTTCTCCAAAAAAACCCCTAGGAACTTGAGGAAATAGATACACTTCATGTCTCTGGAAATATTTTTCAAATAGCTTCTGTCATCACTTGTGAGATTCTTTTCTCTCAGTTTTATAAAGGAGGATATATAGCACAGATACAAGGATACATACAAGTTATGGGTTTTTTTCTTTTTCATCTACACTATTTTTTGCCCACAAAGGCTACCTACAAATAGACGCCTAAGGAATCTCACCCTAGTGTCTGGCAATTCATTCTATTTTATTTCATTTACAGAAAGAATTGTGCCTAAATTGTTATGAGTGGGCAAAGGTATTCCCTGGACTGATTGTATCAGAAGTTATAGAAGCAGACATTTCATTTCACAGTTTTCTGAATGTGGGTCATAATAGTAGAACTGTCACCAAGACAACCTGAGACCTATGCAGTGAACCTCAAAGATGGGGCAAACATAGTCCCAGAAGATCTGCATTCATAAAGTGCTTAACTGAAGCTTTCAGACAAAATAGGAAATTCTCAGAAATCACTTGGAAAGTCTGATAGCAGAATGAGTACAGACACTCTGGTTTAAACATATGAATAATTCTCAAAAGAATGGCAAAGATAATGAGAATACAAAGAATGGAGGAGTTGTCAGACTAAGATTTAGATTTGTATGAACACAAGCCTTCAAAAAATTGAAGGAAAATTACATCTAGGCAGATTCCAGTCAATAATATAGTATATAGAAGAATATGCTAATAAGTGGTAAAACACAGAATGTAACATCTTGGACTAATAAGGAGTTAGTTCTACTTAGATGCCAAGTGGTATATATATGAGGTATATATACTTCTTCATTTAATTCACTACAACCTTATGATATATAATTATCATTATTACAAGTGAAGAACAAGAAGATTCAAGAAGTTTATGAAACCTGACCAAGTAGCAGAGGAAACCGAACTCAAATCTCCCTGGCTCCAAAGCTTCTTTTTACACTTTTCACACCAGTGATTCTTAAGCACAGGCTTATCATTTACTTGGCACCCAAACCAGAAGAGATTCCAGAGGATGGAGCCTGAGATTCTATGAATCTAAGATTCTACATTATATAAAGCCATTAACACACATTAGGTATGAAGCCTGCAAGCCTGTCTAGTTCATGGATAGATAAGAAAAGAAGATAGGTAAGAAAAGAAAAAGAAAAATACTGCTCTAGGGAAATAATTATTAAGAATTTTTGGACTCTGTTGGGAATTTGATGAAAGGTACAAACTTTCTCTTCAGAATGCTTTGCATTTTAATTCAAGGTGTTCATGGACACTTTCAAGCTCATTCATGAACATTTCATGCTTACTTAATGCTTAAATCTTAACCTTCTTCCAAGGACTTGTGACAATTTTAGCTTTTAGATTCCCCATAAATATTCAACCTTTAAAAATTAAAACGTGGCTGAGGAAAAATTCTGATGTTTTGATTTAAGGAAAACCATTGATTTTGACCTCTAGCTAGCTAAGAGCACCTTACCATTTGCATTTTTATCACTGTATCCTGGCATCTGATTATTTTAAGAAGAAATATATAATTTCTCCTGTTTTTCATAGCAACCTTTAGCTTCTTGAATGTTTTATCAATCTTTGTTTGGAAAGAAAATCTCTCCTTTGTTTTGGACCTCTGTGCCTTTCTATATTATATACTTTATTTCATAACAGATACTTTTTTCCTCCAGGATAACTTCATTTACCCATAGTTTATCAAAGATAATTTTAACTTCCTATTTTTATCTGTCTTCTTTTGAAATGACATTGGCTGATTACAGGACTTAGGATGTGTGGTTGTTAAAGTCATGAGTTTCCAATGGAATATACATGAAAGAAAGGTGAACAGTGTCACTGGACATACCTGACAGTTCAGGGGGCCTGGAGTTTTAATGGCTATACATGCCTTCACTTTCACGTTCATGAACATGTTACCACAACTCCCCCTTACTTGGCTCCACCTAGGTACCTATGGCATTTGTCAGTATTTTACATAATCTCAAAATTAACAAAAATAATTATGGTTAAGATGAACAGAATTTATGAAAATTTTCATAGAACTTCCCAAGGAAATCAAGAACATTCTGGTTGATCCATGTGAATTGAAGGAGGATATACGATATTCTGCTATCTTAGGACTCCAATATTGCCTGGCATTAAAACTTTTAAATTATCTGGGCACAGCTAAGTCACATAGAGGACAAAATCAAGCTGGATTTAAGCGACAGAACTCCCATACTTTGTGATCCTATCTGTGATCCTATCTGCACACAGACCTCTCAGGGAGGATTATTGGTTGGAGAAGAGCTTCCAATCCTTGATTCAGCCTCTTACTGAATTGTATCCCTAACAGGCATCACTGCAGCTCTCATTTCCTTCAAAACTATGAAGGAAACAAAGCCACTAAAGTAGACCACCAGGTTGTAGATGTGCTAACTGCCACATCTTGGGTAAACTACTTAATTTCTTCAGGCCTCACCTTATATGTAAAGTGGGAATAATAATACTGCTTGCTTTATAGGGTTGTTGTGAATATTAAGTAGATGAGCATATAAAGTGATACATGATATGAGCTCAATATGCTGCAGCTAATACCACAGCATAAATTTCTTCCCCACATTGCATCTCATTTTACAGAAGAATAAAACGAGCTGGCTTGCATTTCAAACTGATTCCACAGCTTTAATAATTCTTATATTTTATTAATCTATATTTATGTATTAGTATGAAATAACACACACACACTCTCAAAATATAAAGATGGGTTAACATCGCATGGTTCTCCCTTAAGGGATTATATTTTGATAGCCACATTTGCTTTGGCTATAGCTTTGAATCATTTCCAAATTTAAAGGATACATAAAATTTGCTAATATACATAATTTTACCATCTAGGACTCCCACTGTTGGTTTGGTTATACTGTAGAAAGTAAGGAACAAGGTATTTAGGCTGAAATACTGCTTCTCACATGCAAGTCCCAAACTGCACAGGCGATTTTTAACACTTAGAGTTCTAATGAGACAGCTTTACATGCATCTTGAGAAAGCAGTGGTGGAAAGGCTCACTCTGTCGTGAATGGAAGGGCAGTAAATAACACCAACTGTACATAGTTGGCAGATTTAAAATAGGAAGGATTGTTTCAATGATGAATGAGATGGTAACTCATATAAACTAATTTGTAGATAGGGTGATAATTTTATCCAATTAAAAATTTAAAAGACAGAGTATAACCTTGAAGAAAATTATGGATGTCCTAAGAACAAATGCAAGCATAGAGCTAAGAACGTAATTCACACTGTACTATGTAGCTAAAGGGATAATCTATGGCTATAAATAGTGTATATAATGCACACACACACACAAGAATTCAAAAGATAGAGTAAATTTTAAAGATCGAAATCCAGCTATCACCCCACAAGGGTGGACTATCCCAGTGGCACAGCACCACAATATACAAACAGCCTAGGAGACTTGTGCCTTCTCCCTCTACTTACTTACAAGTAAGTGCCCGTGACGTCTAGTTTTAGGCTTATTAAGGATCCCCAACTGAACCATAAAGCAAATATTTTAAAGAAAATGGAAAATAAATTACCAGAAATAATTCCGAATGTTTCATAACAAGAAATGAGGGAACAAAAACAAACAAATGAAAAGAAGCAGCTATCTAGAATGGCCAGAAATGTGCTTCTTGGAGGTAAAGAATGGTATTTGTGCAAGGATTATTTTTCTGGGTCTTCTTGGTGATGTAGGTATTACGTACTGTCCATGGGGTAAGCCCTAGGCATTTTCTCAGGTATCTGAATGCAAACACTGCTAGCTGGGGTGCTAAATATTCCAGTTACTAATATAAAGCATTCTATGCAATACTTCTGTATTAACATTTTAAGATCAGAAAAGGGGCTTTTTGGAGGTCCTGGGTCTAAACAGAGGGAGAGAAAGAGAGAAAGAACACTAGAACAGGATGGGAGGGGCAGCCCCAGGTGAGAGCATGTGGGGACCCTTATGATGGACTATACAGTGAGGGATTTTCATGTCTGTTTCACTCCTCCCCACGCTAGTGGTCGTGGAGCTCCGCGTAGACCATTTGAACATCTGACCTGTCCTCCTAGGTGACACAGAGGCATAAAAGGAGAGCAGAGAGCAAAGAGTGCTTCAACTGTGATCCATCTGAGCTACTGCAAGGGTGAGGAGTGGGAGCATGAGTGGGGGGTTGTTGACTGTTGATGGAAAATAAGCATCAGAGTATCCTTGTTTCTGCCCAACAAGAGATATATTTACAGCGAAGACTCCAAGCTTAAACTGCTTCTGCCAAAAGGGGTTTAAAATGCCAGGGCTCTTGACGGTGAGAGGAAACGTTGACTGTGCAGAGCAAATAAAGCTGCCAGGACAGCATAGACACAGACGTGAAAGAATTCGGGTCAGAGAGACGGAGGGCTGCAGAACGACAGGGCAACCGTCACTTTAGATAACAGGGAAGGAAAAGCAAGACCTTACACAGAATTTAAAGACCACTTAAAAAAGAAGCTAGGGACCTCCTGTGACTTAGCAATAAGGGCCGTGAAATAAGACCGAGCATTCTAGTTCTCGGGACAGGATCACTGCTGGTCACTGGTAAGGATCTTCAACGAACCAGAACTCAGCTCTCCTGCTCGTAGGTTATGGTCTATGCTAGCTCCTCAGGGAGGAAGGCACATACGCATTTACAGCCAATAAGCTGTACTCCCGCATCATTACTGTGTGGAATTTGGTCAGTCATTCTCACCAATACACAGACTTTTAAAATACTTTTTTGTAAAATAATTTTTAGAGATACCTGACTCCGGAACACCCTATGTAACTCCTTCAGCCAAGATTCTAGGGCCTACAGGTGGTAAAAGAAGGAAAGCAATATTCACCTTTTTACCAAATTTTTTCTTAGTAAAGATTATTTCTCTGGCTAAGCTACAGGTTATGTTAACAGTGCTCTGGTTGATCACTTGTCCAGTCCTATAGGGATCTCTCAGACTTTGGACTCAGAACTTGCCCTTCTGGGCCTTCCAAATCATCACTTAGATTTGTTCACAAACAGTATTTTAATATCCTTGGCTTGGCTAAAAGGTATATTGTCACGTTCAATGGACTTCTAATTTACCTGATTTAAACATAAAAAAAAAAAAATCACTTCCAACATATAATTTGAATAATACTTTTACCCTGTTCATCAAAATCTCTTGCAGGCTTTGTTTTATTTTATCTTCAAGAAACCATTTCAGATTGGGAAGACATGCTCACACTCTTATATATGTGGAAAATGAGGCACAGTTTCATCATTCAAAGCCAGCAGCTCGCTAATGGCACAGCTAGAAGCGAAGCTCAAATCTAACTCGAGAATCTGCAGTGTCTGTACACTGCCCAGCATTCAATTTTTCCCAGTAGGAAACTGAATTTTCCTAAATAGTCAATTTCCAGAGAAACAACAGCAGCCAAAGGAGTGAAAAAAAAAAAAAAAAAGGAATAAAAATCATCAACTGATTTCTTTAATATTTTATATTGTATATCTTCATCGTACTAATATTGCAAAGATATGTATTTCACACACACACACATATACGCCCAATCTTCTTACTCTTTTTAAGAGCAACAGTTCTAGGGGCACCTGGGTGGCTCAGTTGTTAAGCGTCTGCCTTCAGCTCCAGTCATGATCCCAGGGTCCTGGGATCAAACCCCGCATCCGGCTCCCTGCTCCTCAGGAAGCCTGCTTCTCCCGCTCACACTCCCCCTACTTGTGTTTCTCTCTCTCTCTCTCTGTGTGTCAAATAAATAAATAAAATCTTAAAAAAAAAAAAAAAGAGCAACAGTTCTAGTCGTTACCTGCACAGTCATGAATCCCTCTGGGAATAGATGTGCATGTGACCACAGTGTGGAAAGACATAAATGAATATTCATTTTAGAATCACGATACTGATAATTTTAACTCTTTCCTCTGAATGAAGCCTATTGACAAGTTTGAAGATATTACTAAGAAAACTACGTTGTCATTTAAGGATCGAAGATTTTTTTCTTTCATCGGGCATAAGTCAATTCTAATACAAGCTCATCAATACTAAATTATTTGGTGAACTAAATAGTGGTGATGAAGCTCTATGAGAATCAGAGGATTTTCCATCCCTTCATCATGTGCTTATTAACCATAATTAAATTAAATTCAGCCACTTCTCTACTCTTTTCCATTCATCTAAACTGCTTTAATCACAAAACATGGCAGTAATCTAGAGAATTTTGACACTTAAGTAAATACAATGAACGCTATTAAACTCTGTGAAGGAAAAGAAAACAAGAAAGGGACACAGACTATTCCAGTATCAAGAATTCCTTCTGTTCTGCTGATACAAAGCTAGTTCCATTTCATACAGATGATGTATAACTCAAATGAGTGCCTACAAGAAAGTAAAATCGAAGAAGGCAGGAAAATAATTTTTCACCTGTTAGTGAGCAGACCAAAAATGCGTTTCTACCTCTAAAGCACCTTGCAACATAATGGAAACCAGGTGAAGCTAAGTTTAAGGCTCGTATAAAAGTATTAAATAGATTTCTATTTACTGAAGAAATTGATATACTTGACAGGTGACATTTCTGAGAGGTAGATGATTGCCAGTGGAAAAAATTAAATCCATCATAAAGCCTATTACTGAGAAGTAATAAATGGTATATGGATACGAAAGGGAAACACAATATATAGAAAAATTGGGGGAGTTATATAGTAACAATTCCTATAAACATATACATAGCATAATTATGACAGAATAATGAGAGATAATTTGGCTTACCAGGAAAACTGTGAAAATATGCAAAAGTAACACCAGGTTGAACAAATAGGCCAGTTGATAGTCTTGGCTTTGTTATTTAGTTGGTCTGTGGCAAAAAATTCACCTTGCTGCTCTTCACTTTCTTCATCTTCAAATTGTAGCAAATACAGCTATGCTACTAAACTCAAACAATTATTTGAGGACTATATGTGAAAATATATGTGAAAGTTTTGTGGTAAAGTATAAAACTCTATAGCTACATTTACTCAGATATCATTGTTTCAATTTTAAATTAAATTAATAAAGGGCCCAATCAGGCATTTAGAGCGGAAGCCTGCCCAACTATCAACTTCTTATGTAGAACATCAAATTTTCCATAATTGAGAAGTTCAGAAAGAATGGTAAATGGTTGGAAAGAGCCGGTGGCACTTCGAGGGTACCATTTAAACTCAAGTCCATTTTTCAGCACATTCTCCTAATACTCACTTGGTATCCTAAACAGTGACATGTGCTCTACCAACAGTTCATAAAAGCCACCTAACTCTGCAGGCAGGGTCATATTCCTAAAACAAAACTGGCTACGACTCTCTCCCAGCACACAGTCATCAACAATTTCCCACTTTCTTGCGCATGAAGTGTCTCCAGAGTAAGACAGGGCTCCCGCATGATTCTTGTCTTCCTTGCCCTTTCTCTTTTCAAAATTCCTCCTTCCAAACTGCACCTCAATAGTTCTGTATTATCTGCCCGTTGCCATGTTTACCAGACTCTTGGAAAACATTATGCAATGTTGATACTGATGCTCTGCTCTGCTCTGACTATGCTTGCCTTCTGGTCCACTTAGAGAAACCCTCACTTCTCACTCAAGTTCAGCTTGAGTGTATGGTCCCCTCTGAAGTCTGCCTCCCGGGCAAACTGGTCACTTCTTTTGTACCTACACTACGTCCTAGATGTAGCAGTAATCCCAGAACTTTGAACACTTATAATACTTAGGGAAGCAATCAATATAGAGCAGGGTAAGGAGCATGAATTTCAGAGCCAGAGAGTCCACATCAGAAGCTTGGCTAGTTAGCCTTGTGACCCTTGACCTCTTAAAGTCTCAATTTTATCATCTGTAAAATGGGAATAATAATAAACTGAATTCAAAGAGTGAAATGAGAAACTGTATTTAAATAATGCATTATAATTCCTGGCATTTAAGTAGTGCTAAGAGTTAGCAGCAGTAATAGCAACAGTGGTTGTCATTTACATGATCATCTCCCCTTATAAAACGGAAAATTTCTTCATAGCAGAGATAATGTCCATTTCATCTTTATTCTCTGTTCTCTGCAACATGCCATCATGTAGCATGTCTATTAAAAATGAGTACATCCCGGGGGAGGAGCAAGATGGCGGAGGAGTAGAGACCTAAATTTCGTCTGGTCCCAGGAATTCAGCTGGATAGGGATCAATCCATTCTGAACACCTACGAACTCAACAGGAGATCAAAGAAAAGAATAGCAGCAACCCTCTGAGCAGAAAAGCGACCACTTTCTGGAAGGGACCGAACAGGTGGCAGATCCAGGGAGATTCCCCTTCCTCCTCCGGGAGGAGTGGCTCGGGAGCACATGCAGTGATCTGCTGGGTTTGGAGACTCCACACGGGGTCGGGTGCCAGAGATAGAAATGCTCAGTCACAAGCCGGGTGAGTACGGAGTTCGGCCAGAGACTGGGGAGACGGGAGTGACTGACTGCTTTTCTCTGGGGGCACACTGAGAAGTGGGGCCCCGAGTTGTCGGCTCCTCCGGGCGGAGATTGGGAGGCCACCATTTTCACTCTCGTCCTCCAAAGCTGTATGGAAAGCTCACAGGGAACAAAACTCCTGAGAGCAAACCCCAGCAGATTACTTAGCCCGGACAGGGCATGGGTGGGGCAATTTCGCCTCAGGCAAAGACATTTGGGAACCACGGCAACAGGCCCCCTCCCAGAAGATCAGCAAGAACAGACAGCCAAGACCAAGTTTACCAATCAATGAGAACTCAGAACTCCAGTGCTAGGGGAATACTGCACATAGAATTCATGGCTTTTTTCCCATGATTCCTTAGTCTTTCAAAGTTAATTTTTTTAATTTTCTTTATTTTTTTCTTTTTCTATTTTTTAAAAAATTTTTCTCTTTCCCTTTTTCAACCAACATCCTATCAATCCCTTTTTTAAAAATCTTTTTTTTATTTTTCAGTTTTAGAGTCATATTCTATCCCTTCATAGTAGTTAACCTTATTTTTGGTATATATGTAAGTTGTTCTCTCTTTAAAATTTTGGGATACAGTTTCTTCTAACAGACCAAAATATACCCTAAATCTCTAGTGTATGGCTTTGTTCTAGTCTCCTGACTGATCACATTCTCTCACTTTTTTAAAAAAATTTTTCTTCTTTCTTTTTTCAACAAACTTCTTATCGATTCCTTTTATAAAATCTTTTATAATTTTCATCTTTACAGTCATATTCCATCCCTTCATAGTATTTACCTTTATTTTTGTACATATATAACCTTTTCTTTCTTTAAAATTTTGGGAGGCAGTTTTTTCTAACAGATCAAAATATGCCCAAAATCTAGTGTGTGGCACTGATTTATTCACCAGCCTGATCATATTTGATCATATTCTTTTTTTTTTTTATCTTTTTCTTTTTCTTTTTTTTTCTTTTTTCTTTCTTTCCCTTTCTTTTCCCCCAGTTTCAGGTCTCTTCTGATTTGTTTAGTGTATATTTTTCTGGGGTTGTTGTTACCCTGTTAGCATTTTGTTCTCTCATTCATCTATTCTCCTCTGGACAAAATGAAAAGATGGAAAAAAATCACCTCAAAAAAAAAGAACAAGAGGCAGTACCGACTGCCAGGGACCTAATTAATATGGACATTAGTAAGATGTCAGAACTAGAATTCAGAATGACGATTATAAAGATCCTAGCTGGGCTTGAAAAAACCATGGAAGATATTAGAGAAACCCTTTCTGGAGAAATAAAAGAACTAAAATCTAACCAAGTCGAAATCAAAAAGGCTATTAATGAGGTGCAATCAAAAATGGAGGCTCTAACTGCTAAGATAAATGAGGCAGAAGAGAGAACTGGTTCTTTGAAAGAATTAATAAGATTGATAAGCCCCTGGCCAGACTTATCAAAAAGAAAAGAGAAAGGACCAAAATAAATAAAATCACGAATGAAAAAGGAGAGATCACAACCAACACCAAAGAAATACAAACAATTATAAGAACATATTATGAGCAACTCTATGCCAGCAAATTAGATAATCTAGAAGAAATGGATGCATTCCTAGAGATGTATAAACTATCAAAACTGAACCAGGAAGAAATAGAAAACCTGAACAGACCTATAATCACTAAGGAAATTGAAGCTGTAATAAAAAATCTCCTAACAAACAAGAGCCCAGGGCCAGATGGCTTCCCAGGGGGAATTCTACAAAACATTTAAAGAAGAATTAATACCTATTCTTCAAAGCTTTTCCAAAAAATAGAAATGGAAGGAAAACTTCCAAACTCATTCTATGAGGCCACTATTACCTTGATCCCAAAACCAGACAAAGACCCCATCAAAAAGGAGAATTACAGACCAATATCCCTGATGAACATGGATGCAAAAATTCTCACCAAAATACTAGCCAATAGGATCCAACACGTACGTTAAAAGGATTATTCACCACGACCAAGTGGGATTTATCCCTGGGCTGCAAGGTTGGTTCAATATCAGCAAATCAATCAATGTGATACAATACATTAATAGAAGAAAGAACAAGAACCATATGATCCTCTCAATAGATGCAGGAAAGGCATTTGACAAAGCACCATATCCTTTCCTGATCAAAACTCTTCAGAGGATAGGGATAAGGGGAAAAAACCTCAATATCACAAAAGCCATCTATGAAAAACCCACAGCAAATATCATTCTCAATGAAGAAAAACTGAGAGCTTTCCCCCTAAGGTCAGGAACACAGCAGGGATGTCCCCTATCACACTGCTATTCAACATAGTATTAGAAGTCCTAGCCACAGCAATCAGACAACAAAAAGAAATAAAAGGCATCCAAATCGGCAAAGAAGAAGTCAAACTCTCACTCTTTGCAAATGATATGATACTTTATGTGGAAAACCCAAAAGACTTCGCCCCAAAACTGCTAGAACTCATACAGGAATTCAGCAAAGTGGCAGGATATAAAATCAATGCACAGAAGTCAGTGGCATTCCTATACACCAACAAGACAGAAGAAAGAGAAATTAAGGAGTCGATCCCATTTACAATTGCACCCCAAACCATTAGATACCTAGGAATAAATCTAACCAAAGAGGCAAAGAATCTGTACTCCAAAAACTATAAAATACTCATGAAAGAAATTGAGGAAGACACAAAAAAATGGAAAAATGTTCCATGCTCATGGATTGGAAGAACAAATATTGTGAAGATGTCAATGCTACCTAGAGCAATCTATACATTCAATGCAATCCCCATCAAAATACCATCCACTTTTTTCAAAGAAATGGCGCAAATAATCCTAAAATTTGTATGGAACCAGAAAAGATCCCAAATAGCCAGAGCAATGTTGAAAAAGAAAAGCAAAGCTGGTGGCATCACAATTCCGGACTTCCAGCTCTATTACAAAGCTGTCATCATCAAGACAGTATGGTACTTGCACAAAAACAGACTCATAGATCAATGGAACAGAATAGAGAGCCCAAAATGGACCCTCAACTCTATGGTCAACTAATCTTTGACAAAGCAGGAAAGAATGTTCAATGGAAAAAGACAGTCTCTTCAACAAATGGTGTTGGGAAAATTGGACGCCACATGCAGAAGAATGAAACTGGACTATTTCTTTACACCACACATAGAAATAGACTCAAAATGGTTGAAAGACCTAAATGTGAGACAGGAGCCCATCAAAATCCTAAAGGAGAACACAGGCAGCAACCTCTTCGACCTCAGCCATGCAACTTCTTCCTAGAAAGATTGCCAAGGCAAGGGAAGCAAGGGCAAAAATGAACTATTGGGACTTCATCAACATAAAAAGCTTTTGCACAGCAAAAGAAACAGTCAACAAAACCAAAAGACAACCAACAGAATGGGAGAAGATATTTGCAAATGATAAAGCAGATAAACAGCTAGTATCCAAAATCTATAAAGAACTTATCAAACTCAACCCCCAAAGAACAAATGATCCAATCAAGAAATGGGCAGAAGACATGAACAGACATTTTTCCAAAGAAGACATCCAAATGGCCAACAGATACATGAAAAAGTGCTCAACATTGCTCGGCATCAGGGAAATCCAAATCAAAACCTCAATGAGATACCACCTCACACCAGTCAGAATGGTTAAAATTAACAAGTCAGGAAATGACAGTTGTTGGTGGGGACACGGAGAAAGGGGAAGCCTCCTACACTGTTGGTGGGAATGCAAGGTGGTGCAGCCACTCTGAAAAACAGTATGGAGGTTCCTCAAAAAGTTGAAAATAGAGCTACCATATGATCCAGCAATTGCACTACTGGGTATTTACCCCAAAGATACAAATGTAGTGATCTGAAGGGGTAACCTGCACCTTCAGCAATGTCCACAATAGCCAAACTATGGAAAGAGCCAAGATGTCCATCGGCAGATGAATGGATAAAGAAGAAGTGGTATATACATACAATGGAATATTATGCAGCCATCAAAAGGAATGAAATCTTGCCATTTGCAACGACGTGGATGGAAGTGGAGGGTATTACGCTGAGCGAAATAAGTCAATCAGAGAAAGACATGTATCTTATGATCTTACTGACATGAGAAATTCTTAATGTCAGGAAACAAACTGAGGGTTGCTGGAGTGGTGGGGGGTGGGAGGGATGGGGTGGCTGGGTGATAGACATTGGAGAGGGTATGTGCTATGGTGAGTGCTGTGAATTGTGTTAGACTGTTGAATCACAGACCTGTATCTCTGAAACAAATAATACATTATAATGTTAAAAAAAAGAAGAAGATAGTAGGAAGGGTAAAATGAAGGTGGGGACATCGGATGGGGAGATGAATCATGAGAGACTATGGACTGTGAGAAACAAACTGAGGGTTCTAGAGGGGAGGGTGGTGGGGGGATAGGTGCCTGGTGATGGGTATTAAAGAGGGCAAGTACTGAATGGAGCACTGGGTGTTATACGCAAACAATGAATCATGGAACACTGCATCAAAAACTAATGATGTAATGTATGGTCATTAACATAACATAATAAAATTAAAAAAAAAAATGAGTATGCCCAGCACGACACTCTTCAGTACATTTGCTGTCAGGTCAGTTCCCAACACTTCCCTTCTGCTTAGGAAACTGTTTCCTGGCTTCCTTGACTTTAGGCTTCCAGGTAGGTTTGGCCAGTGGGTGGCACTGGTCTAACAAGATGTCTGCTCACAGGGAGTCAGCAACCACACCTCTTTGTCCCTCCAGCAACAGGCATGGAGACAGCAATGTGGTGATTATTAACCTTAGGATTGCTTCACTTTACTCTACTTGTTTGTTCACCTCTTCTCATTCTCATTCTAACTACCATATTAAATTTTCCACATTACTTTCCTTCTATTGATTTATCTGGCAGAGAATGTCTTTCTGGCTGAACCCAGGAAATTTTTTTTTTTTTTTTTGGATCTGTCCTTTAGTCTTAGTGATCCACAGAGTTTAAGAGGAGATAAAAACACTTGCTCTGCCTATTTCACAGAAAATACTGGACATGTAAGTATTTTGAAAGTATAAATTGTACATAAATACAACATTTTGCTCTTAATATTTTTGATTACAAAGGAACAACTTAGTTTCACTGATCTATAGCAGCGATGTTCTAAGTGATCCTGATGTCTTCCAATGACACCATGTCTGTAACTTACATGGTTGAATAAAGGGGAGGACAAAGTCCAAAAGATAACTGAGTTTGGCATAGCAGGAATTTATGAGCTCATAAGTCAGAAGACACTGATAGAAACAGTGAAAATTATGATTTTACTGAAGACAAGAATCCACTTGGACAACAGCCACCTTAGACTTTCCTCCAAGTCTTAATTTTGCAGATGAGCAACCACATTAAACCCCACAAGAATTCATGCAATGGCAGGTTATATTACCCATTTACTTGAGAACAACACAAATAAAAACAAAAGCAAAAAGCAAATGCAGATAGGAAGGCTTTGCTTTGCTTAAGAAATTCCAATTTTCAAGTAAATTTTTGAGTTTGACTAAAGACATATTACAGAGCAGCTATCTGAAATAAATTAATAAAATAATCTAGACAAGATTATTAATCACAATAAAATAATTAAGACAACAATTAAGACCTAAGACATGTTAAATAATGTTTTTTTTAAAAACTGCATAATGGTGAAATACAATAACGTCTATAAGTTAGTAGTGAACCAATGTCAATGTCAATTTCCTTGTTTTGATAATGTATTCTGGTTATATAAGATTTTATCACTGGGGGAAGCTAGGAACTCTTCTGTACTATTTTTGCAACTTCGTGTGAATCCAAAACTATTTCAAAATAATTTTAAAAAATACTGTGCTTAGTATGTCAAGAAGATGTATAATATACCAGAAAAAAATCCATTAAAAAGTTGAAGTGCAAATTTTGAAGCCTTAAAAGGACTTTTTGCATGAAATTAGAAATGCAGTTCTTACTCTGCCACACAACTAATATACTTATGCATTTTTTAAATCACTCCACAAATATGTACTGTCAAGCCATTATGCACTGGATATGCTGTCACATTTTCCTCCTGATGTCTCTTATCACTTAGGTGACGTTCTATCTTCTTTGCTGATCCGTTCTTCATTTGGCCATGGGTTTCAAGTAATTTAAACTCCTTTGCTTGAGCTTTATTCATCCCCCACGAACATCCAAGGACAACAAGTTACCAAATCCTCCACAGCTCACTTTTCAAAATGACAAACAGGTCAGATAACTATCAGTCAAACAAGAGGCTCTGATCAGTTCCTCATGATATTTACCTCTTGGTTTATATGTATGGTTTGTCTGAGTACTAGAAGTAGAAGAAACATCTGGGCAAAGAGAACAGTCGCATTCTTAATTCTGTACATGTTTGCAACTAGACTTGTAGATATCTGAGGGATGATTCCACCCCGAGTCTAGGGATCCCCACAGTTACGCAGGATGATACCTCAACCCCAGCTCTAACAGTGAGTATGATAATGTAATTTCGCACAACCATTTTGACTTTCCTCCAGATGGAAACCATATATGCATTCTTTTCTTTGAGACAATGAAATTTGTTAACTTCAAAGAACTTCCTCATAAGAAATCTGCTCTATAGGCTAAGAAAGAGTCTGTCCTGGGACTATATCTCCTTCTAAAATGTTACTTCTGTCACACCGGCACAGTTTGAATAAGAAGTGGGGAAAGTAAAAAGTCAATAGACTCTCCCTCTTATTTCTTCCTTCACATGTAAAAAGTTGCCTGGAGTGCACCATCTGTGACATATATGAATGCCGTCTGACTGGGAACATTCTTAGCCTCTCTATTCCTTATATAAAAAAAATAAAATACCTTATGTCTTGTGTCTGTGATTAGCTTAGATGAATTTGGAATGGTTTTTGGAACATAAGAAACCCTCTTCCTGAAAACTAGGGAGCTGGAGGTAGGCATATTATTCAGAAAAATACCTGGGCACTGACTCTGCTTTCTTCTCACTGATGGTTCACACTAACTTTAATTCAAGAGCAGGTATGCCAAATATTGATAAATATTCCCTCTAGCAGTACTTCATGGTTTGTCAAAGTCTTCTGCAACGGAGACATTCTCCCTAAGGGTAATAGAGCTGTAGCACAGCAAGAATTGAATCTTCTAGATCTCCAGAGACCCAACATTGCCCAGGCAGCATCATGTGGGCAGTGTGTGACCCTGTTAGGGCCTCTAGGGAGTGGACATGAGGTGTACATGTTTGGGGAAGTGTCAGGGGAGAAAGCTAGCTCTACCACATCTGCTCTAACTTTCAGGGCCACTTTCTTTCTGTTGTAGTTCTTCTTTACCTTGTCTAACACATACCCACATACCCACAGACACACACACACACATACCCACATATATATGTGCCCATAATATATGTACATATACATAATGCATGTACATGTGTACACTGTGAATAAATATATGTATACACATATATGTTTTTTAAAAGAAATCTTGACTAATAAAATTGAGTGATCTTGCCAATTCGTTGCCCTTATAATTGGTGCAGCTCCCAGACTGTCAGCTGCTATAATAATCATCATTGCCTCCTCTCTTCACTGTAAGCTTATCTCCATTTGAGACCCGAAACAGGGTTCCCATTTGCTATACTGCTTCTTTGGAATCCTCATAGAGAAACCATGATTATACAATTTTGGTTAGGTCCAAACCAGAAGTGCCTTCCCTGTTCCACCAGATGGCAGTCCCGCATCAGGACGGAAAAAAAAAGTGGGGGGTGGGGTGGTAGTATTTTGGATATAGAAGTATGTAATTCTGGTATTTTCTGCTATGGGAAAAACTGACTAATATGCAGGTCGGTTTAGTAAGTAATGAAATGTAGGTGTTTTGTACAAACTCATCACAACTGCTCTACAAAAATAAAAAAGCAAACAATTGAAACTGCCTGAATTAAAATTATTTTGATGACTAACCTAAGCTCTGCTCCATGACACTGCAAGAGTTGAAAACAAACCCACAAAACACAGAATGTGTGCAAGTCTGTGGTTATAGGCACTATCTGCACGTGGTTTGTATTCTAAATATACCTCGGCTTCGTAGCTACTAATTGCCTCAACTTTCTCATTTGGAAAGTGGGCATAATGATGCATTGCTGGTAGAATTAAGTTAGAATGTGTGCACATGTATGAATAAGCTTCAAAGAATTGTCTTTTTGTGGTAACAAGGGGATTTAAAAACACCTAGTTTTGCCCAACAACCTGGGGTGTGTAAAGCTTTTTCATCTGTCTCTCATAGCATCTCTCACCAAATACCAGACTAGGTAGCTCTCATCCATTCTCTGGGGAAATCTAGTCAGTCCAGAATCACTTACACAACTCTTCTGTCAGTAGCTTGGCTCTGCTCCAAGACCATGTCATTTGCTGGGAGTAAGTGAGGCTAATGAAATAGCATCTACTTCAGGATGCCTGATGTGATGGCTATGACGGGCTAAATGGCCAGTTCCATAGACAAGAATGGGTAGACTCACACTTGTAGCCTTTTGACTCCTGAAACTAGCATCAACAGGCTTTGTTGCTTCTTTGCTTTAAGGATGTGCTAGCATATTAGATCAGGATGATTTTGCTTTACGTTGCTTATCAAGATAGCTTTTTTCAGCATGCTCCTGACATTAGCTAAATCAAAATTTAGCTTCAGCTTTCAGTTTAGAATTTTTGAAGCAGACAGCGTATATTTCTGCACATGAGTCTTCTGGACCTTCACCTTCTCTCCATTGGGAATCAGCTGTAAACACCTTTAAGAGATAGTTCAAAATCTTTCCCATAGATGCATGTTAGCAAATCTTTCTTACCTTTAGTAGTTTTCTTTGTTCCCGGAGAGATCAATTAATTGACCTCTATTCCCAATTCTGCTCCCCATTCTCTATTCTGCTCCCTATTCCCTTTGGTTCCATCAGCAATTTTCCAGTATTAAAAAGTCTTGAGTTTCTTTTTTAGCCACTTGCCACCATGTTCTATGTGTCCAAAGACATCTTCGCCTTGCTCCTGTGCCTTTTATCACTGGTCATTCCAGTTATCACTGGTCATTCCAGTTATCACTGGTAGGTAATATGAGTCTGTACTTGGCTCCCTAATATAAATTTATCTCGCATGACCCAACTATAGAGATATTCAGAGAAGGATAATAATTTGGAAAACATTATTTTTACATTCCTGCCAAAATTTGGGGCAGGCATATTTTTCTATTTAGGAAATACAATCAAAATGTTGATGTCTGCAGACATTTCCTAATTGCATCATTGTGCAAGTGAACTAAGGTCAATGAATTTAACACAAAGTTTGTTGACAATGGTAAAAATACTCTACCACCATGCTTTCAGAGATAAGAACACACACAAGGCATTACAATGCAAGGTTCAATTTCCTCTGCACATAGGAAAGGCTTAATGATGCAGCTTATCAAAATCTACATTTTATGATAGTTGGATTATATTACAGCACAAAAGCAGATTTCACATATTATATTCAACCTTAGCAAAACAAACAAACAAACAAACAAACATATGTAGGTCTGCTAGACTGTTTTGCAATATTTTCTATAATCAAGCACCTAAATGGGTCATAATGTAACACTTTAAATATTTTTCCTAACCCAAAGGCCATGTAGAAATTTGACCTAATTAAAGCTCTGTAAAGAGGTTTTTAATTTTTCCACTACCATGAATTTTACTTAGCTATGAAATGAAGATTAACAATTTCTTTCTGATTATTTCATATAAAAAACTTCAAGAAAATCAAAGTAGATTAATAGCTTTAGAAACAAAGGTGACACTTAGACTATAGGCTTTCATTGTGAGTACCCACTATAATCGGCACTATCATTTCTCTTAGATTTGTTTACTTTCCATTATTCATAACTGCTTCTTTTAATTGGACTGAGCTAGCTTCATTTAGACTCCCCCTGAGAATGATGTTGGCAGAAATGATTGGCAGTTCTCTCTCCCACACTGTGCCATCCTGAAATTGCAAATGTCAGTTAACAGGCTTCTCTCTCCAATGTTTAAGAGTGGGAGTCTGCATTTAGCAGAAAGTAGTCTGGGTGCACATATTTCTGAATAAATGCATGTGAAATTATGCATTCAAATTATGGAATCAAGGGACTTGAAAGGAAGCCAGAGAGGTCAACTACTCCATCCATGCCCAGTCTTTAAGTTCCTAGTCTATTTTTCAGCCACTCCAGGCAGGTGAAACTATATCCTACTTTTAAAAATCATTATATGTAATCCCTCTTCAGTTGTCTATCACTGAGGGTTAAGAAGAACATCACTGACTTAATTTTGCAAGTGATTTTTTCTTTGCATGACTTTTTGCACTAAGGATCTTAATAGAGTTTCTGACCAGGAATGAAATGGCAAGTCTCAGTCCCTTACCCCCTTATTTTTTGTATCCAACTAAAATTGAGGTACTATTAAGCAGTGAAATGGCCAATAAATGGGGAGTGGGATAAACAGAAGCTATCGCAGTAACAGTCTGTGTTTGTCTCAACCTCTGGATCATCACTGAATATGCACTCTATGCACTAATGTAAGAGAAATACTTGGCCACATTAATTGTATGCTGGAATGACACAGCACAATTCTACATTGACTTCCAAATTCTTACTTATAATACCACTCAACACAACAAAATAAAAATATATGATTTAATAAATACTGTATGAATACACTGTTTTTATAATAAATCAGCTAGGTATTTCTTTGAAAGAAAAAAAAGAAAAGAAAAGTAAGTGGAAAAACTGTTTTGGCAGCTAGGCTCCTGGATTCAAAATGAACTGAGGAACAGAAGAGAGGGAGGTTCTCATGGTTAGGTCATACTTGGTAGTGGCTGAAGTAAAGAAGTCTGTGGCTAGGGCATATAAAAGATGTAAGGCACAAAATACAGTATTGCTGTTTTTATGTGTTATTGTTGAAATCTTGGAGAAGTCTTGCATTATTTTTATTTTATTTATAACAGTTACATTGTTCCTACTCCGTATCAGACACTATTCTGTATTATAAATATTAATTCATTCAACCTTGGACATCAAGGATAAGTGCAAGACTTGGGGGCCACTGTTAAAGAGTATGGCATCAAATTTTTTCTGGCCAGATGCTGTCTGGTGGGTATTTGCACAAAGGAGTTGAAGTTCCTACCTTAATCTTACTGTCTTCTCCCTAAAAGAAGGCACTGTCTGCTTTCACCCCACGGCCATGTTCAGTGACCTGCAGAAGCCTGGGGCCCCTTAAATGGCACCCCGATGCACAGAGGTGGCCACATTCCATCCTCCTAGGCCAGCAGATAGTGTTCTCTCAAGTCAAAGAAATGCAAGATGGCGCTAACTCCCCCTGCCCGCTTCCTTCCTCATTTTGACTCCTGCTGATTACCCCCAGCTCCACCTCATGTCAGGAGCCACTGAGAAGTGCAGACTGGAGTTGAAGTGGGTTCAGGAAAGGAAACTAACACTACCCCCTCCCCACCAAGCAATTTGCTCTGAGAGATATGTAAGTAAGCATTTATGTGACTTGATTAATCCTCACAACTAAAGTTTCTTATCCCCACTTGATAGGTGAGGCAGTAGACATGAGCCTCTCCCCATCTCCTAGACCTCCATATCTTCTGCTCAATTACTCTCTTAAACAACTGAAATGCCTCTTGCCTATAAGAAAAATGCTCTCTTCCAGAACTCCTCCTCTTAAAACCTTATAGGATGAGGGCATATTTATAGATCAGGATTTTGCTTAGTGTCTGGAATACATTTGTTGAATCTTGAACAGGTTTTTGCTAGAAATGTGTTTGCTCCTGTGATAAACAGACTTGTTGATAAAATGCTACTCCTGTAATTTCAATTTGTTTCAAAATAACATATTTTGGGGGCCAACTGGGATGAATTTCTTGGCCTCCTATTGTATTTCCGATCTTGAGAAATGTTTCTCAGAAACAAATGTTACTGAACCATTACCTTTTTCTGAACAGAAGTATCAGTGAAAAAGAAAACAGCAATAAACATAAAAAGGCTGCATGTCACTGCATGCCCAGTGCCCATGATCTTTCTCCTGCAATTAAAATATCTGAAAATGTGTATAACTATGAAAACAAAACTGGCAGGGGGGATTAACCTACTTTAATTTGGGGGTTGTTAGAGCTAAATTCACATATTTCTGGAAGCAATCCTGGGAGACCCATATTAAAATAAGTCTGCTCAAGGGGTGCCCGGCAGGCTCAGTCAGTGGAGCCTGCAACTCTTGATCTTGGGGTTGTGAGTTCAAGCTCCACATTGGATGTACAGATTACTTAAAATCTTTTAAAAGAAAGTAAAGAAGTTCACCCAAAACTGCAGTGATTTTTATACCCACCCCAAAAAGAAAAGGAGGTAAAGTGGAAATTCAGCATTATCTACCTAAAAAGCCTCCAACGTGAACAGAAATAGATTATCAGAATTATTGAATCCAACTCTTAACCCTGCCCTCTCCACCATTTCTGCCCCTTTCTAAGACGCTGTGACTTAATAGATCATCATATAAAGAATCATAGGGCTACCTCACTTATTCAGGAAATCCTCAGTTCACACAAGGTAATAGTCCATAAAAATAAAAACTTAACAAGAAGCTTTACAAACTTAAAAATGATAGAAACCTGAAATGTATTTGGCATCACTCTGTCTTCTTTAAAGACAATTCATTGCATATAATTTTAGGCCTTCCATCGCCTTCCCCACCTTACCTCTTTGAGTTTACATGTGAACCACCCACCTTACGGTTTGTTCCAAAACATTCCCTCTTTGGGCCTTTCCATCAGCCTTTCTTTGTCCCTCTCTCTCACATCCAGATCTTCAGGCCTTATCGCCTCTTCAGTGAACCCAATTCATCCCACGCCACATTTCTGGTTTTAATTTAGACGTTACTTCCTGTAGGAAGTCTTCCCTGAACCTCCAATCTGGACGACATGCTCTTCCTGAGTTCTCATAATGCCACAGACCTGCCATGACATAAGTGGTCATATAATATTCCTAACTGCCTGTTTACTTGTCTGTATCCTTCCCTGAACACCAAGCAGATGAGGAAAGGATTCACTTCCCACTCATTTTTTAAGCTCTAGAGTTAGTATAGTGCCTAGGACACAGCAGAGGTAAATGTCTGTTGAAAGAATGGCTGCATTAGTGAACATAAAGACCTCACTGCGCACTAATAATGGGTCCTGTCAAGGTTCATGAACTGCCCGCCACTACAACGAGTTGGTTATTTTCAGGGTTGTCTCTGGATTCAGAGTTGGGAGTGTTTAGAACAATCTTAATTCTGTGAGCACAAAACAGGGTAGAAGATAGACCTGCATTTTGTTGTTGTTGCTGTGAAATGGTAGTAAGAGGAGTCAGACTTGAATCCTGGTGCTGCCATGTACTTCAGGAAAATTAGTTTCTCTAACCTCAACTTCCTTCTCTGTTAAATGAGAATACTAGTAATATTGAATCTACAGGCTGTTGTTGAGGAAAAAATGAGACAGGGTATGCAAAACTTTCTCATTCAACCTATAGAGAACTACTTATGTAGTGTTGTAATTACTAAGTTGAATAGAACCATTTTTGCCAACACTACCCAGCTGCCTTTTTATTTTTATTTTCAATTTTTATTCTGTTTAAAATACCTTGACTTTTCCCATTAGAGTAACTGACAGAATTACAGATCTTTCAGAACTGATTACCAGTATGATAATTAATTATTGGCATGTTTTAAAGTCACATGTTCCAGATAGGCCTTTTTTACACCGAACATCTCCATTCTTGAATCTGCATCTTGAATTTCACACTTTCTTCCAAAATTTGGCTTATAGTTGCATGATATTCCTGGATATCTCAAATAAAGAGCCCTATCATTATCTCAAAAGCTCAAATCTGAAATTGCCTGGCCTGTCCCAACTCCCGAGACATGCTCCTCTATCCATTTCTCATATCTCCCTTAACAGCTTCACCATCCCTTCACTTAACCTGGTTTGAAACTTCAGAAGAACCTCCAGTCCTCCCTGCCTTTATCCCTGCCACCTACCTCCTCTTGCACACAGATTAGGTTGTGGGCATTTTCAGTTTTGCTTCTGTAAAGATTCACATCAGTCTTCTCCATTACAATCTCACTACTCACTCAGATACTTGTCTGTATCCTTCTGGGGAGTTGCTAAATCTTAACAGGTTTACCTGAGCTGGGTTCTTCGCTATTCCAATTCCTCCCACAAAGTACCCATGGAGCAATATTCCCTGCCTAAGTACAACTCGCCTCAGAGTGGTCCTCTGCTTATACATAGAAGCAAGCAATAAACACAGCCATTAAGGGCTTCCCACTGCCTTTGAGGGACACACTCCTTTATCAAGAACTCAAAATCCCATACAGTCTGATCTACTGTGCCTGGGATATAACCTCTTCTTCAAGTTCTACTTTTTTTTTTTTTTTCAGTGCTACAATCTCTCTGTCCCCTTGCCAATCAGATGTCAAGGTGATCAGAGAACTCCATCTTTACCCATCCTATCTGGCCTAGTACACCCAGGACATGCCATTCTCAATCTCTTTATGCTGCTATGTTTTTCTACATGGCACTTGAAACTGCATGATGTTGTTAACTTGCTTACTTGTTAATTGTCTGTCTTTCCTTGTTAGAATATAAACTCACTGAGCACAGGGACTTTGTTTCATTTACTGTTGTATTCTCAGAACCTAAACTCAGATTAAGGACCAAAATAATATTTATTGGAGAAATGGATGAATAGGACTGTTATCATATTAGCCTTTAAAATACAATCAGAAACACACATTTAAATCTCTTCAATTAGATTGTAATCTATATACGAGCATAGTCACGTGTCTTTTTTATATCCCCTTCAGAACCCAGCATGGTCTCTGACACATTAGAGATGTTCAGAAAATGGTGAATCGAATCAAATTATGCTCATATATTGGGTATTTGATTTTTACTACCGCTCACTTTTCAGTTCCTTAAGAAAAAAAAAAAACAAAAACCTTTCTGTGCTCAATTACTTTGTTTTTGAAGTCACCCAAATCTGACACATGAAAACTGAAACATTTCCATAATCAAAGTAAAAGTTTATATAACAAAACTGTAAATGGAATATTAAGATCATTCACTATGATCCACTAATGGCTGCACTCTTCACTTGATCAATATAAAAGAACTTACTTAGTGTTGGTGGACGAAGAGAAAGAAATTGCACCTACTGACCACCCATGCTAGGCTAGTCACGCTGCATATAACCCCTCTCTAAATTTATATGAATGCTAATAGGGAGCTCAGAAGGAGTAACTAACTTTTTAATGCATAATAAGGAACTCTTGCACAAATATTTGCTGAAGGAATGAATTCCCCAATGTCACAAAGCAATGAATCTAGGATATAAAGCCAGGTGTGTCTGACTGCAGGAAGGACTCAGCTCTCCCCATGAAGCCACTACCCTATGCCCATTCTCAGGGATCACAACATATGGGTTCCAGCACTAGCCCTCGCCCTAACCTCAACTTCTTGGAACTTCAGTTTACTCTTATTTATAATTCATGGGTTGGTAACATTTGATAAATACTCTTCTAATTATAATAAAATGAGATCTAAAGAATACAGCTATGTTATATTCTTAAAACTGAGAACAAACCTTTATGTGTTCTTTTAGAAACACAACGAAGATATTCCTACATGACAGGAAGAACAGAAGTCCTCCTTGCATCTAACCACCAGTCCAATTTAGTAACAAGTTCCCACATGGAAAGAAAATTATTTCATCTAGATTGCTTGTGGGTATGATGTTAGCAGTTATGGATCAAGTAAAAAAAATATATAAAAGTCTACCAACTGTTCTATCAAAAAGTTTTAGTTCCTTTTGATTATTTTTAATTTTTTTTTGGGGGGGGTGTCACACAATACATTGCAGATGCTAATAAGAACCAAAAAGGCAACAGATAACACATAACGTGATGAGAAAAGGGTCTACATATTTTCAACTTTATAACTCAAGACAGAGATGTTCATTACCAAAATTACGACATCAGTGATTTTGGCAAACATTTGTCAGACAGTGTTGTTGTTCCCTTAATGTATTCCTTCCAGAGTGCTTGTTTTACTGGCCAAATAATCAATAAGAACTCTGGGATAAAAATGAGCATGGAGTCTCAGTATCCAATTACTGAGGTTTGTGCATAAAACAGCAGAAAACAAAGTATGCAGATTTCTTTTTCTCATTCTATTAGGATAATAAAGACAGTGATTGTCAGTTGAAAATGAACAACAGCCAGAGTAATTTAAAATACAGAAAGCATAAAGATATGCCATGCCATGTTTTTAAGGATTCAGCCTCAGTTAATTGCAATAGGAAATCATTAAAAATTTAGGGCATTCTCTCAATGGTGAATTCTCAGTTTCCTCTGAGTAAGAGGAGAAAAAGTCTAGAAATAAGTTCTTACATGATTGTTAGCTATGCTTCTCTTAATTTTTTTTTAATAAATACAATTTCAAATTTTTTATCAGAGCTCCATTTCCTAAATACAGCAAAAGAAATTTAAAGAAACTTAATTCTGAATATTTAATATTCTCAAAAACAATAATGCTATAATTATATTAGATCAAAATTCTTATCAATATAATAGAAATGATTTATGAACCTTTTTTCTAGAGTTCTTAATATAGGCTGAAATATCTACTGTAAGTTTATGCAGCATATTAATTTACTTTATTTACATACAAATTAGAATGGGGACAAAAAACTGGCATGTGTGTTTTATATATTCATTTTTATAATTAGATGAAGCTTTTTTTTTTTAAGATTTTATCTGTTTGAGAGAGAGAGCGCATGTGCATGAGTTGGGGGAGGGGCAGAGGCAGAGGGAGAGGGACAAGCAGATTCCCTGCTCAGTGCAGAGCCCAACCAGCTTGATCCCAGGACCCCGAGATCATGATCTAAGCAGAAGTCAGACATTTAACCGAATGAGCCACCCAGGTGCCCCTAGATGAAGCTTTTTAAGTGTTGACAATGAATACACATTTTTCTTCCTTACCTTCTTTAACCTAAAGGATATTTACATAAAGTAACTAAAAAATAATTTGAAATATTCTAGAATAAATTCAGCTATTATCTTTAGAAAAATAATTTAGTGTGAGATAGAAATCCTAAAATATACAAACACAATATTTTAAAACCTATTCTTTTTTTTAAATACGTCAGTATTTTTAATGTTACTTACTTTGCTCAAAATACATGTGCACTTTCTTCTTTTTTTTTTTAACCTATTCTCTTATTCAGTGTTATATGCTTCATGATGGAACTGCTGTATTTACTAATATTTTCCAATTTTGTTTTTCTCTTTATTGTTAATAACTAGAATAGGGGTGCCTGGGTGGCTCAGTCGGTTAAGCGTCTGCCTTCAGCTCAGGTCATGATCCCAGGGTGCTGGGATTGAGCCCTAAATCGGGCTCCCTGCTCAGCAGGGAGTCTGCTTCTCTCTCTCTCCCCCTGCCCCTCCCCCTGCTCATGCTCTCTCTCTCTCTCTCAAATAAATAAAATCTTTTTTAAAAAAATAACTAGAATATATTGACATATAAAATATAATAGCCATTTATTTTTATTATAAATGTTAACAATACAAATACTTAAGTTTAAGATTTTTAATTAAAACTTAAAACCCACTTGTTTTTCAGCAAAAAGTTATATTACACTATTATTTTAAAGGAAGCAATTATGTACAACTTTGCTCCTGAAATCTCTTAAATGGCAACTTCCTGATTTAACTGCAACTAAGTCAGTATTGTAATGTTATTTATTCTAATTCATAAAATGTGAAAAATGGGCCAACATACTCTGATTATTTCTACGTCAGTGATGTGAATATAGTAAAACAAACAACTGATGCCTCTAGAAACATACAATTAAGAAGCTAAAAGTAATGAGCCTTTAAAAAAAGTTTCTATTTTATTTATTTATATTTATTTATTTATTTATTTATTTTTTAAAGATTTTTATTTATTTATTCATGAGAGACAGAGAGAGAGAGGCAGAGGGAGAAGCAGGCTC
This sequence comes from Mirounga leonina, assembly GCF_011800145.1. Classification (NCBI taxonomy): domain Eukaryota; kingdom Metazoa; phylum Chordata; class Mammalia; order Carnivora; family Phocidae; genus Mirounga; species Mirounga leonina. The sequence goes on along the minus strand of NW_023270807.1, from coordinate 29,844,414 downwards.
CCAAGGAGCAGAGAGCCCAATGTGGGACTCGATCCCAGGACCCTGGGATCATGACCTGAGCCGAAGGCAGATGCTTAACCATCTGAGCCACCCAGGCGCCCAAAAAAGTTTCTGTTTTAAAGAAAGTCTAGAGTTATGGAGAAAATAGATAATATAGAAAGACTTTACTTCACCTGGCATTAGGACATATAACTATGTGAGTCAGAATGTATATGAGAACCTAAAGAAGAGTGTGCTGATACAATTTATCTTGGGAACAATGTGTTATAAACCAGTGCATTACAAATGGGATACTGTCCCTTAATCAGATGTCATTGAGTTGATTTCTATATCAGTAGTTGATTTGTTAATTTATCATTAACAGATAGGATTTATTTGCATCGCGAATAAGCTATAACATTTTTTTCTATAAAGATACACCTATGGATGTATCTCTTTTGAAGATTGTTCAAGTGAGACTAGTGACTATGAAGGACCAAAGAGGAATGGGACAAGAAATTTAAAAAGATGTAGTAACTTTTGATTGGGATCATTTAATGTACTTGTTAACAATAGTCTGTAAGAGGAACAGTTTATTAAAACAATCAAGAAAACATTAACCAAGTAAATATAAAATTATGTTCAAAATAGCCTTACTCAGAAAACTTGGTAATCACATTAAAGTAATAATAACATATTATTTTTATTCATTAAACTGCAAATTGCTTCTAAGATCTATAATTCCAGATCTAGAAATGATACAGTACCAAAAACCATGTGCTTTCATACATGGAGCTGATGTATGTATAAATTGGCATAGTCTCTATAAAATAATGGTCAACATGTGTATGGTCCTTTAAAAAGCTCGTACTATGTAGGAAGCAGCTAGTACAGTACCTCTGAAAAATATTTAGCCAAAAAATAATTTAACAGAAAACATGAAAAATTGAAAATAAATAATCTGAGCAAAAGGAAAAACATAATAAACACAAGAAATGTAGGGAAAAGAAATAATTAAGAGAAAAAAGTAAATAAATGAAATAGAAACTAACAACAAAAAATACAATTGATATGGTCAATAAAAATAATTTCTTGTTTTTTTTTCTGAAAAAGAACCCCCAAAATATCTGGCAAGACTGAACAAACATAAAATAAAAAGTCACATAATACAAAAGAATATAAATGGATATAACCACATATAAATTTATGATTCTAAAATTTGGAAGTTTTGATTAAAATATGTCACTAGATTTGAAAACCTAAAAGAAACAATACTTTTCAAGAAATTTGTAAGCATATAAGAAATACACAGATCATCAGAAACTGACCAAAGAATTAAAACAGGTGCCTAGTCCAGAAGGCTTAGCAGAGATTTTTTCCCGTAATTTCAACAGATAATCCTTATATACATCGTATAGGAAAAAATCCAAAAGTATCCAATTTTATGAAACTAGTATAACCTTGATCCTAGGACTACAAGGAATCACATGTAAATGAAATTATAAGCTTGTCAAACTTATAAATAAAGATGAATTAAACAAGACAAGAACCTTTCAGGGATCAATAATGATAACACACTGTGAACTATGGAGCATAATTAACCAACCTTCTGCTCCAGTTGTATATTTAAAATATTTATATATCACAGACAAGAAGGGTTTTCTCAATGACAGTCCACATTTAGAAAATCTACCAATTTAATTTCATCACATAAAGGACAGAAAATACGATCAATGTTAATAGATGCAAAAAACATATTTGATAAACTTCGATGCCTATTCATGACTAAAAAGCATTATATAAAACCAGAATAGAAAGTAACCTCTTTAATCTATTAAAAATAGTTTTCCCTCTTCCCAAAACAGACAAATCTAAAATAAATATGACCTTTTAATGGTATAACTTTACAAGCATTCCATAAGAATCAATGCATTAATACCAGCTATTATTTCTGCTAGGGCAAAAAAAGTTTTTAAAGTAAAGAAGGGGCATAAGAATCATAAAGCAGAGTCAAAATTAACATATTTTGCAGTAAACAAACATTTATGATCATGATGCGAACCGAGAAAATCTATAGAGACAGTATTAGAATAATGAGAGTTCAAAAAGTTGCTGGATAAAAGGTCAGCATGTTAAATAAAACAACATTCTATTAAACCAGCAGTAACTGAATATAAATTTTAGTAGAGAAAAGTTGAGGAATAAAATTTTATAAAATATACTGGAATAAAGCTTACCAAAATGTGAAACATTTTGCAAATGAAATTATACATTTTTATCGAAAGACGTAAAAAAGACATGAATAAATGAGGTAATGTAACATGTTGAAATATTTAAAGATGTTAATGACCTAAATTAATCAATGAATTCAATTCTAATCAAAATCTCATCAGGAATGACCAGAACATTTTTGTGATATAAAGATAATGTTGTTAAAGCAAAGAATGGAATATAATTTTAAAGGAGAGATTTTTAAAAAATTTGTATTACTGAAGTATAGTTGACATGGAATGTTATATTGGTTTCAGGTGTACAGCATGGTGATTAGACAATTCTATACATGGCACACGCTCACCATGTGAAGTGTAGTTACCATCTGTCACCATGCAACATGTACTTTTTTTCTTCTTTTTTTTAACATGTACTTTTCATTCTATGACTTATTTTATAATCAGAAATGTGTACCTCTTAATCCCCTTTACTATTTCATCTATCCCCATCCCCCCACACCGAGCCCCCTCCATCCCCCACAACCACCAGTTTGTTCCCTGTCTTATGAGTCTGTTTTGTTTGTTCATTTGTTTTGTTCTTTAGATTGCACATATAAATGAAATTTGTCTTTCTCTGCCTGATTTCACTTAGCATTTATGCCCTCTGGGTCCACCCCTGTGGTCACAAATGGTGAAATTCATTCTTTTTTTTATGGCTGAGAATTATTCCATTGTAAAAATATACTACATCTTTATCTATTCATCTATCGATGGACACTTGGGTTGCTTCTATAGCTTGCTATAGCAAATAATGTTGAAATAAACACAGGGGTGTATATATCTTTTTGAATTAGTGTTTTGTTTCCTTTGGGTAAATACTCAGTAGTAGAATTACTAGGTCAAATGGTATTTCTATTTTTAATTTTTTGAGAAACCCTTATTCTGTTTTCCATAATGGTTGCCCTAATTTACATTCCCACCAACAATGCGTGAGTGTTGCCTTTCCTACACATCCTCACCACCACTTGTTATTTCTTTTTGATACTAGCCATTCTGACTGGTGTGAAGTGATACCTCATTGTGGTGTTGATTTGCATTTCCCTGATGATTAGTGATATTGAGCATTTTTTCATGTGTTGGCCAATTGTGTGTTTTCTTTGGGAAAAAAATGTCTATGCAAGTCTTCTGCCCATTTTTTTGAGTTAAATTATTTGTCTTTTTGGTGTTGAGCTGTGTAAGTTCTTTATATATTTTGGGTATTAAACCCTTATCAGATATGTCATTTACAAATATACCCATTCAGTAGATTACCTTTTCATTTTGTTGATGGTTTCCTTCAATGTGCAAAAGGTTTTTATTTTGGTGTAGTTCCAGTAATTTATATCCTATTTTGTTTCCCTTGCCTGAGGAGACACAATTATTTTAAGGAGTTAATGGTTTCAGGTCTCACATTTAGGTTTTTAATCCATTTTAATTTTATTTTTGTGTATGGTATAAGAAAGTGGTCCAGTGTCATTCTTTTTTTAAAGATTTATTTATTTATTTATTTATTTATTTATTTATTTATTTATTGAGAGAGAGCAAGAGAGAGAGCGCAAGCGGCTGGTGGAGGAGGGAAGGTAGGGGCAGAGGGAGAGGGAGGAGCAGGTTCCCTGCTTAGGGGAGGGCTCGATCCCAGGGAAACGTAGGGCTCAATCCCTGGGCCCTAAGATCATCACCTAAGCTGAAGGCAGATGCTTAACCAACTGAACCACCCAGACACCCCCAGTTTCATTCTTTTACATGTAGCTGTCCAATATTCCCAGCACCATTTATTGAAGAGACTGTATTTTCACTATTGTAGATTATTGCTCTCCTTTCATAGATTAATTGACCATATAAATGTGGGTTTATTTCTGGACTGTCCTGTTCCATTGATCTATGTGTCTCTCTTGTGCCAGAACCATACTGATTACTATAGCTTTGTAGTATATCTGGAATTGTGATACCCCCACCAGCTTTGTTCTTCTTTCTCAAGATTGCTTTGGCTATGTGGGGTCTTTGTGGTTCCATATAAACTTTAGGATTGTTTAGTTCTAGTTCTGTGAAAAATACTATTGGTATTTTTACCTATAAAATTTTGTTGAATTTTTGAATCTGTAGATTGCTTTGGGTAGAATGGATATTTTAACAATATTAATTGTCATCAATACCACGAGCATGATATATCTTTCCATTTGTTTGTGTCATCTTTTTTTTTTTTTTTTTATCAGTGTCTTATAGTTTTAGAGTACAGGTCTGTTAATTCCTTGGTTAAATTATTCCTACACCTTTTATTCTTTATGCTGCAATCATAAATGGGGTTGTTTTCTTAATTTCTTTTACTGCCTCATTATTAGTGTATAGATGCAACAGATTTCTGCATATTAGAGGACATTTTTAAAAGGACTTCATCTCCATCATCCTGGCTCTTATATCTTCATTGAAAACGTGTGCCAAATTCATTTATTTTTTCTAGTGCTGCTGTTTTGGCTCTTCTTGGTGACCTCATCTTCATTTGATTCTGGTCCTGGAATTTCATAATCACTTTCAGAATCAGCCACAGCAATCTGATATCCTGTCGACCCTAGCTGAATTTATCATTCTTCTTTGTCTTCTGTTAATCTTTTGCTTGGTGGATTTTGATCCTCAAGTTGCTTTTATACCCCTGATAGGAGTTATATATACTTCTTTATTCTTTTCACCCTCATTTTGAATAATAGTCATAATATATTTGGCATCCTGAGATGTTACAGATCAGTTACCATATTCTTCATTTCTTTTTCTAACTAAATCTTGATTTACTCCAAAATTCTGACATGTTCTATCTTTTACTTGCTCCAGAACTTGATTCAACAGAACTAGAAGATCTTTGGTCAAAAAGGTTTTGTATTAGCATTAAACACTGATTGTAAGAATCATATGAGAAAACAATTGGGAGTAAAATTTTATAAAGCCAATGCCTGTTTGTGTCTAAAAATATTAGCTTTTTAAAAAGATTTATTTACTTATTTGAGAGAGAGAGTGGGGGGGGAGGGGCACAGGGAGAGAGAGAATCTCAAGCAGACTCGACTCCGTGTTGAGCCTCAGAACCTGACACAAGGCTCTATCTCACAACCCTGAGATCACAACCTGAGCCAAAACCAAGAGTTGGAGGCTTAACCGCTTGGGCCACACAGGTGCCCCTAAAAATATTAGTTTTGTTAAAAAAGAATAGAAACAACTTCCTCAACTAAACAAATAAATAACTCCTCCTCTAAAACAAACAAATCTAAAGTGAGATTAATGGTCAATGTTCAGATGCATTCCCACTAAATTCAAAAACAATATATGAGTTATAAAAATATATGAGTACCTGACATCATTTCTGATAACATATAGCTAATATTTAAAATGTACATTCCATTTCATCCAGTAATTTTAGAGAAAGAAATCCTTCAATATGTTTCAAAAGAGAGGTATAAGAAAATTATCATGCTAATTTATTTGTAGAGGGAAAAATCAACAAGCAATATAAATGTCTACCATTATGATATTAAATGAATAAAATGAGAGTAGTTTATTCTTTTGAATGGTTAAAACACAACAGTTAAAATGATATCTCTCTCTTAAATAAGCACGTGTGTGTGTGTGTGTGTATCATGAAGTTCATCTCAGTGGCATAAGAGCACTAAAGTGAAACCAACCTAAGTGACTACATACTAAACGTTTTCAACAAATGTAAGGAGTCAGGCTGAGCTTTAAATTAGGACTCAGAGTTTACTGAGGTATTTGAAATCTAAGCCCAATGCCCTTCTCCTGAAGATTATAATGATTATAATGTATGATTCATAGAGGATTAAATGTGAAATTATAAGTAAACCACTTATCAGAGTTCTTGACAGAATGTAAGGTTTCAGCAAATGATAGGTACTATTTATATATTTTTTATTACTATATTATTATAATAGTGTATATATTAATCTATATTATATTAGTACTATATTATTATTACTATTACTATAATTCTCATTTTATTATTTATAATTCTTCAAAAATTTTATTTGGGTTCCAATTATCAGTTACCATATGATAATATTATTTAACTTTAAATATATTCTATAGCACTTAAAATTTATGCAAATGTTTATGATTTATTTCATTGCTTTCTGTTTAGGTGAATGATGAGAAAGCAATCTTTCCCTTGTTACTTTTTTTTTTTTACTTTTCAAATAATTAATTTGCCAGTCCTACTTATTGAATAATTCTTTGATTTATCAATTTCTTTGGTCACATTTATCACTCTATAGTTTTATTCATACTTGGGCTTATCAGAGAGTGATTAATTTTCCTTTATCTTTTTTTTTAAAGATTTTATTTATTTATTTATTTTGAGAGAGAGAATGAGAGACAGAGAGCATGAGAGGGGGGAGGGTCAGAGGGAGAAGCAGACTCCCTGCTGAGCAGGGAGCCCGATGCGGAACTCGATCCCGGGACTCCAGGATCATGACCTGAGCCGAAGGCAGTCGCTTAACCAACTGAGCCACCCAGGCGCCCAATTTTCCTTTATCTTGATGCTTTAACCGTACAATGCTAATTTTTGTGAGTTCACAGTAAGGTTTAGCACTTAGTAGATCAAGTTGCTCATTATTACTCACTTTTTAAAAAACAAAACATATGCTATTTCTCACCTGTTTGCCCTTCCATATAAACTCCTGTATTATTTTTCAAAGCTCTTAAAAAGTGGGTAGGGGGGCACCCGGGTGGGTCAGTCAGTTAAGCGTCTGCCTTTAGCTCAGGTCATGATCCCAGAGTTCCAGGATCAAGCCCTGTGTCTGGCTCCCTGCTCATCAGGGAGTTTGCTTCTCCCTCTGCCCCTCACCCTGCTCGTGCTCATTCTCTCTCAAATAAGTAAGTAAAATCTAAAAAAAAAAAAAAAAAAAAAAAGTGGGTAGGAAAGGGAAGAGGAAAAGAAGAAGGAGGAAAAAAGAAGAGAAGGTTAAGGAGAAGAAAGAGAGAGAGAAGAGGAAAAGAGATTAAAGCAGACAGGAGGAGAAAGGGGAAGAGGTCAACTTTAAAAAGACTGCATCCAACCTATAAAGTAGTTTGGAAAACAGTGACATTTGTACATTACTCAGTTTGACCATCCATGGGCATGGCCAGTCTCTACAATATTTACATGTCTTTCTATATTTACTAGGTGGACATTTTACATTAAAGTAGACTTTCAGTGCGGTGTCATGGCTTAAGTCACTCTGAATAATAATGGGAATCTGTCATTCTTATATAAAAATATTATGCAATATAATGGTCATGTACACTATCTCCCAGATAAATGCAAACGACACAAGCACTATCTAATTGTCATCATAAGAACATTTTCCATTTTCAACTATCATGTTGGAAGACAGGCAAGTATAATGATGAGGTGAAAATCTGGCAGTAAAATATATTAGCATTTTCATATCTTAAAAACTTAATTGAAGGGAAAACAAGATTGCACTTGCCTCAAAAATAACGGAACCTAAAGAAAAGGGCGATGAGAAAATAGGCCAATATAATACCAACGACAGTCTATATGAGAGCACAGAAAAAAAATGGCTCCTGCATAATGTGGACCACCGAAGAAAACCAAGCAAAGACCACGCAGGTACTGAACCCAGCTGCCAAGGATGCCAAAGTGCAACCTTTGCATGTGTGAGAAATACCAGTGGATGGCCAAGTCTGATTCAGAGGCAAAGGAGCCAGCGCTGTGGGACTAACTGGGCATGCCAGAGACTGCCCACGAGAAGGTACTACCCGAGAACCTGTGCAGAGTCGAAAGAGGGAAACAAACAAAAAGGTTTAGGGCATTTGTATAAATACGTAAATAAAGCATCTTGTTTGAGAATATTTAGGGCACTGCCTGTCTCTTGTTTCTCCCCTTACATGGAGACTGGGAGATGCAGAATTCACTGCACCCCCAGGGCGCGCGAGCTGAACTGGGACTGCAGGAATTGCACAGCTCTTTGCTGCAGTGTGCAGCGGCTCTGTCCCTTAGGACCACCAAGAAGGAGGGAGAACCCCCGCTGTAGGAGGTAATAGGAAAGGGTGTCAGTGGAATCAACTTTATTTTCCCAGCATGGAAATAACCAAGCTCTTTAGCTACAAGGCAAGATTAAAAAGGATGCTAATATATTTTAGAAATTATAAGTTCGGCCAAAAGAAAAATTAGAGGTTTTGAATATTTCCTCTTGGTCACCACTATATGCCTTATAGCTAAATTGCACGTTGAAATGCAGCTGACAAATTTATGCAGAGAACTGGACATACTGCTATTAGTGTCCTGTGGTAGGCTCAGTAATTGGACATTAAATCTAGCTAGGATTCATACCCAGTTAAGTTTTGCTGAGGGAAAATTTATCCTGGCAAATGGCATGATTTTTTTTCTAGCTGGAATTCTAAAAGGGATGCGGTCCACCTGCATGGACAGCTGCTACTTCACAGATTCTTGGCCAGCAGCCAGTATAATAGAGTTGTGTGGACATTGTGTTTGCGGTTTTCCTTCGGACAAAAAAGCAAGATGAGCTGGACATGAGTTTTTTGCCTTCATTTGCTTTTTCTAGCTCCTCGTTTATTTTTAGGAAACAGTACTTGGTAGGGTCATTATATTTAGTTCTGTCCAAAAAATCTTTTGATACTTTATGAATTACTTATTTTAATAAGGCTTATTAACATGGAAAATTAACCTCCTATACATTCCTAATTAGCTTTTAATAGATTTTAGCTTCTCTGTTAGAAAAAGACCTATCCAACTAACTACTAGGAATTTAATTTGCATTACTGAAGGATATGATAACCACCCCTAGGGGAGAAATGTCCTTGAGATGTGTGTGTGTGTGTGTGTGTGTGTAACTGCCATTCTCAGAAATAACTCGAATACCAATTTTTTTTTTCCCTTCAACATTGACCACATAAGGAATTGGCATGATTTTCAACCAATCAATGACTTTTATTATGAAATGCTGTACAGGGACGCCCAGGTGGCTCAGTTGGTTAAGCGTCTGCCTTCTCCAGGTCATGATCCCACATTCCTAGGATGGAGCCCCGCATCAGGCTCCCTGCTAGGCAGGAAGCCTGCTTCTCCCTCCCCCACTCCCCCTGCTGTGTTCCTGCTCTCGCTGTGTCTCTCTCTGTCAAATAGATAAATGAAATGCTGTACATATACATGATATGGTGCTCAAATGTACTCAATTGCTTGTTTCTGTTTATATCTTATGCTTTCAATCAAGTTTTAATAAAAAATAATGTCCTAATTTGCAAATTATGTCATTTAGCATAATTTTCCAAGGTAAAAGCACTTTGACTAGAATGAAACCAAGGGTATAGCACCCAAACTGAAGTAAAAGAAATAATTTCAAACAATTAAGATATTCCTTTAGTTAAAGAATAAAAATTTGTGAAATTTTCTTACGTTAAATTTTATAATACATGATAATGTAATGAAATAATTTATTCTATCAACATTCATCTTCTTCAACTATAGCCCTTATTTTTCATCTCTCGATTGACCTAGTTTCCTTGACTTTGCTGGAAGGAAAATTATATTTTACATATTGAGAGGATTTTCATTAATAGAAGAAATATTCTATATTTAAATTGTGTTGTGTTTGAAGAATATACACAGTAAGGAAATACTTTTTTGGAAACATCTTGGAAACAAACGAATCAATTTGATATAAAGATTTCATGAGCACATTTGGTATAAAATTAGGTCATGTAAGGTAAGGATAAGGATTATTCGGTAAGGATATGTGAATTATCTTTCAAGAACTGAATAAAATAACTAAAACAAAAAAAATTCACAGTAATGTATAAATCCTTTTTTATTCATAAAGGAATAAATTAATTTACATATTTTAGACTATATCAATTATATTTTCTTTTCATTTTGCCTCAAATACATAGAAAAATAAAGGCTTTTTATTGGCTGTGAATAGCTATGTACTCTATATAACAATAAGTAGGCCACAAACTAATAAGTAACATAAATTGAAACAATCTAGATCTTCTATAATGCAGTATCTATTATTTTCTCAGCAAGTAAGGAAGTTATCAAGTCAGGTTGCTTGTTTTATGATATTTTACCATGGGTGCCTCTTCCAATGGGATGATCTCTCAGGCTCTTCAAGCCCACAAGAGTTCATGACCCAGAATTTCATATTCTGGACACTTAACGGTATTTAAATACACCTGAAATTGTGGTATATACTTAAATACCCCCAAAATTATGTGTATAAATCATATGCAGGCAGGTATATGTAAAACTGTCAGTCTCAGAAATCACCCATTTGAGGGGTAAGCTGGCTGTAATTCAAAAATGAATGAAACAATGTAGTTATCCTAAGCAGCTTTCAGAACAGGGAGAAGAAGGGTGGTCTGACAGACATATAAATAACTCATTATACTACAAAGCAGAATAACATATATGCCATAAAGCTGTAAAAAGTTCTCAATAAACATAACAGGAGGAATATTTAATCATTCATTCCCAAATGGGGGGGGGCTGTAAAAATTGCTCTAAGAAGGAGATAATAATTCAGCTGGACTGCATGTGCAGGAAGCATAGGTAAATAACATATTGCACTGCTAGGACAATGAAAACTAAGGTGCAGAAAACTGAAAGCATGTGACGTCCTGTGGCTGAAACATGACATGTACAGAATAGTATTTTATAGATGACATAAATGACATATTAGAAAGCAATGGGTTACAACTAGAAGTCTTTTTTTTGTTTTGTTTTTTACAAAGAAAGTGAGATACAATGAAGCTATTTTCAATACTGTTACAGTTGTTGTGCTACTGTTGATGGAAGCAGATGTGTCAAGAAAGGAATAACTGAGTGAAAACATGACTACAGAGGACCTTGCGGTGTGACAACGAAGGTGATGATAATGATTATATGGTCATGATGACAGTGATGGTGAGGGTGGAGTTAGTGACGTCAGGAACCAGCACAGCACTGACTACTTACCGAGTTCCTCACATGGATCATGAACTTGCTAAAAGTCAATATCCATTATCACTAGTCTTTTCCCCCCTTTATGCCTAATGTTAATAGCAAACCTCTGGGGACAATTTATCTCCCTCAGATGAATAAAGGAGGCTTGGAAGAATTATATAGCTCTGTGAAGGTCACATAGTATCAGAGGCCAGAATGGAAAGGCAGGTCTGTAAGGCTCCACAGTCCATATATATTTTTTCCATGTTTCAAGGTTTTATTTAAATTCTAGTTAGTTAACATGCTGTGTAATACTGGTTTCAGGAGTAGAATTTAGTGATTCATCACTTACATAAAACACCCAGTGCTCATCCCAACAAGTGCCCTCCTTAATGCCCATCACCTATTTAGCCCATTCCCCCAGCCACCTCCTTCCATCAACCCTCAGTTTGTTCTCTATAGTTAAGAGTCTCTTATGGTTTGTTCCCCCCCCCTTTTTTTCCCCTTCCCCTATGTTCATCTGTTTTGTTTCTTAAATTCCACATATGAGTGAGATCATATGGTATTTGTTTTTCTCTGACTGACTTATTTTGCTTAGCATAATACCCTCTAGTTCCATCCATGTCATTGCAAAAGGTAAGATTTCATTCTTTTTGATGGCTCAGTAATATTCCATTATATATACACACACACCAATATTCCATTACACACACACACACACAGACCACATCTTCTTTATCCATTCATCAGTTGATGGACATTTGAACTCTTTCCATAATTTGGCTATTGTTGTTAATGCTGCTATAAACATCATGGTGCATGTGCCCTTCAAATCAGCAGCCTATATATTTAGACTTTCACCATGGTGATTCCCATTTGTGATAGAAAAGGGGCACGCATTCTAAAAACCAGAGGATGTAATGAGGTTCTATCAAAGCTTCAAGTAGAATCAAGTAACAAGTGTATAAATATGATAAACAAATACTAAAATCAGTCATTTTAGAGGTCGTTGGTGATGTCAGAGAAGAGTTTCCCTAAGTATAAGGGACAGAAATATTGGTGGTAAGCCTCCAGGAGTTTTTAGGGAGATAAGGAGAGACAGGATGTTATTTTGAAGGAGGAAAGCAAAATCAAAAGGTTTTTTTTCCTCTTCTGCTTATTACAACAGAAAAGTCTCAAGCATCTTCAGGGCTTGCAGAAAAAACTGTAAGAAGTGAGAAGGAAATTTCTGGAGTATATAGGAAAATGAAGTGGCATAGCACTGGGGAAATGAAACTGTGTGTGATTAAAACACTGGTAATTAAGATGGCCAAAGCCACAGATTTAGAAACTAAAGCATTTTATTTTGAAATAAATAGTCAGGTAGAGAATGAATTTTAGGCTAAGAATTAGTTACAGCAATGGGGTGGAGATAAGGGAACTGCCAAGATTCAGGCACTAAATTCAGAGGCTCTGCTTAGAAAAAGGTAGTGTCCAAGAATGAAATCATTTTTCAAAGTGCAGGCAGATGAAGAGTTCATATGAAGTTGAGAGAGGTAAACAAAACACAGCAATGGGGAAATCAGGAGAGATAATACTCATACATCCGGGCAGGGGGAGAAACAGAAATTATGCTCCAAAAGGGGTTGCATACCTCTTTGATAAAGAATAAAGAAGGGGAGGGATGACCAAACTGGGAAGAAGTTGAAGTAATCCTCAACAAATGGTTTCTAACTTCCCAGACAGTAGGACTCTGGCAGAGTGGAGAAGAGAGTGTAAAGGTGTAAGAAGAACCAGAAGATATGTAACAGCCATTTTGGGGATATTAAGGCATGCTACAGATGTGAGATATGGAGCTGGTAACAACCCCATGAACTTGGCTGAATGCTACATGATATTTCACAAATGGAAGGCACATGTTATGTGATTAAATGTCCATTATCACACTGTGAGGAAAACTATACCCAAACAGTTGTAATCACTCCATAAATGTAAAAATGTGTTCTGTGCAGAAGCAGTGTATCTGCAACTATTAAAATACCAAGGGTTTTGGAATTAAACAGTCTCTGTTCCTTGAGGCAACTCCTCCAACACTGGAGGCCATATGATAAACAAAACAACCCCCAAGCTCCCATCTGGTCTCTGCTTAGCATGGACAGCCTGTGTAAACCCTCAGTGATTTTTGTTTTGGGGGGGGTATTGAATATGGCCTGCAGTAAAGTGAGCACCTGCACTACAGGAAAATAAGCCATGGCCATCCTATCAAACTGATTTTGAAAACAAGGAGACTGTGCTTTTATTTGCTACTTTGCGTATTTATTTAGGCGATGGCTTTCTTCCACAAGCATAGCTTTCTATATTGCTCTGCACACACCATTCCCCTTGGATTTAAAGTGCTCTGCACATGGAAAGGGAAGTACTGTATGCACTTGAAATATTATCTTATTAAATTGTTTTAGTTCTTAACTCTCATACCCATGGGGTAGATAGGAAGGAAGCAGTGTTATTTAATTATAAAGTAACTCTCTCCTTAACCAAATGTTTTAAATTATACCAAAACAATTTTTTCATTGGTGGCATTTAAATGGAAGTTATATACAGCCATCTCCTGGGGCATTAGTACTCTGTCCTCTACCCTTAATTTGACCTGAAGAGATTTCCCAGAGCTGAGTTAGCCAGCAGGTGAAGGAAGCGGAAACATGCCAACATGCCCATTAATTGGAACTCTAGACTTAGAGAATACATATATTAATGTTTTCTAAAAGCTCTTTCTAAAAGGGCCTGGAAAAAGGCAGAAGGGTTTTTCCTTTACCTGAGAATTATCTTCCTTTAAAGTACTTATTTTTAAAAAGAATTTTATTTTAGCGGGAAGCTAAATAAATGGACCATGTCTACATCAGACAGTTGACACAAAACAACAAAACACTGCTTATCAGAAAATGGAAAGTCTTAGGTGCAACATTACAAGGCAAATGCCCTGAGTAAATTCTTCAGAAAAATATTTCCCCTGCCTGCAACCTTTCCACTGCCTGACAAACAAAGCATTTAGTTCCTGCTCTTCTCTCCTCTATCATAAATATTTTGAATCTCTCTCTCATTCCTTCAAATACTGAATGTTCAATTTTCCCTGGGCTGATCTGTGCTCCCTTCAAACTCCCATTATCTTTGTTCATCTTTCATTGATCATCTCCCACAGTGTGGCTGTTCTCAACTGACCTTCATTTCTTTTAGGTCTACATCAACCTCATCCTAGGCAGATGGCCTCATCATCTAATTCTCCAGGAAAAATACAGATAGACAATCAAATATATCATGAGCTCATTCCTAGAGCTGCCCTCTACTTTGACCCATACTTTCTTTATCCTGCTTGGTCAGGCCAAAACTTCCCAGACACTTGACCAACATCTCCTCCTCCTGAGGTGGCCTCTCACCTATCCTCATCAATGGCAGCATATATTTTGTCTCACTCGTCTGTCTCCTTCTTCTATGTCTTTAAACATAGTCACATCTACAGATGAGGAAGGAGCATCCTCTACCATCAAAATGTACTTGACCTTACCGCTCATTCCCATAGCCATTCTGAGATGCTGTTCTTTTCTCCTTAGTGCCTTCAGACTGGCTTCTGCTCCCACTCATTTGCATCAAATGCAAACATGTTTATAGATCCATTCAACCACAAACACGTGTAGTCACACTCACACACAAAACCTCATATGGGCAGACATGCACACATCTCACCCTCTCAGGATTCTCTTTCTGCTTGACACCATTATATTCAACTTGTCTAGTTTTTCTCCAATACCTTCAATCCCTTGTCTGTTTGGCTGGCTGTTCTTGCTCATGATGTCACCCTATGTCTCCTTCCCCGACCCCAAGACCCTTCCAGTCAAGAATACTGCTCAGGACTCAGTCCTCAATCTTCTGCTCTGCATCTCAGTGAGAGCATCCATGTTCATATCTACATCTCAAATGGTGGTTTTTCAAATTTCCCTCTGCTTCCTTATTCTCCACTCACAAGTGACATCTCACAGGTAAGCATTCTAATATCAAATAAATAGTCTCATCTAGATTTAGGTTCTGAGGTACCTGAGTTTAGGAACCATATCTTCTATTTTATACACTTCTTACCTCTCAATTCCCCTGGAACAATACTTTGCAGACAGTGAGCTTACAGTGAAAATTTACTGATCTCCCATTAGTGCTATGTTAAATACTGAGAAGTAAAGAATACAGATAAAACACAGTGCTTAGTTTTCGGAGTCCACCAGCATAGGCACGAAGCTGAGAATGGTATAGAAGCATGAGCGCAGCATGCGATAGGAGTGAACGGGAGAGAGGAAGGCCTTGCTTCATTACACTAATGATACCTTTTTCCAGATTTCCTGCCTTTCTCACTTCCTGGTCTTCAAGATCCTCCTCCTCTAACCAGAGGGTTGGCAGAGAAAGAAAGTGTTCACAGACCAACGGAAGCCTAATTTTCCTAATCCAACATGGGGATAACATTGTCTATCCTGCATACCTCATGATTAACATGAGGATCAAATACACATTGCACCTGAAAGCAGATATATATATATATTTTATATATATATATATATATATATATATATATAAAAGATTTTATTTATTTATTTGAGAGAGAGAGAATGAGAGAGAGAGCACATGAGAGGGGATAGGGTCAGAGGGCAAAGCAGACTCCCTGCCGAGCAGGGAGCCCGATGCAGGACTCGATCCAGGGACTCCAGGATCATGACCTGAGCCGAAGGCAGTCGCTTAACCAACTGAGCCACCCAGGCCCCATCAGTTTATATATTTTTTAACCTTAGTTTTAATCTTTGACTTCTAGAGAAAAGTTAAACTTGCTTCCAAACCACAATGTGACACTAAGATTTCCCCCCAGGGACCTGTTCTTTTATAGAACTCACATTTCCTCTGGATTTATATTCACTTCATATTTTTAGCTGTTACCTCAGACGAATAATATAGCCGCTCTGATTCCCAAAGTCCTTCTATTTAAGGTGATTTAATTTCTAAATCCCACTTTAAAATGACCTTGTGCTTTTTAAAAATTGCATCTCTAACAGTCTAGCAAAAATTTCCAAGTTGGTACTCTTCCAAGACCTCAAACCAAATTTGTCATGTTGTCTTAGGGATTCACCAGCCCCTCCAATCAGCACCAGGCTCCTTTATTTTTGTCAATGACATATCATTTTAGAAATGTACCAGGTTAGGAAAATGATTTTTCTTTACTTTCACTATCCTACCCTCACATTGTCACGGATATTTTTGTGTACAAATTCTGTCCTCCCTATAAATCATGTATAGTGTATTATACCACAATTTATCCTATCATCTAGGGTGGTGCCTTTTCCATAGCAACTCTTCCTGGTTTTGATGAAAATGTTGATGATGTGTTGTCATTTATTCAGGCTTACCCTATTAACATCTTCCACGTGTACCTCTGTTTCTTGTGTCCTACTTCAAACGCTATCTCTGTTAAAAGTAAATACAACTCTGCAAAACAAACTGAGGGTTTTAGAGGGGACGGGGGTGTGGGAATGGGTTAGCCTGGTGATGGGTATTAAGGAGAGCACGTATGATCAAACAACGAATCATGGAACACTACACCAAAAACTAATGATGTAATGTATGGTGACTAACATAATAAAATTAAATTAAATAAAAAAAAAGGCATAGCAAAATACTAAAAAAAAAAAAAAAAAAAAGTAAATACAACTCCTTCGCTTTCCATCAGCATCTGCTTAAGGATTTCCAGAGCCAACTCCATTCTTTTATGGCCCAAGGCCTATCTGAATCTTCGAGGTTAATTTGCTTCCAGTTTCTCCCACCACTAAAATATTTCACAGGTCTATATCAGATGTACACACTAAAATATGCTTTTATCAACCAAAAACGATTACTCAAGCATGGAATGTAAGTGCCTTTACCCTCTGAAGAACTTACATGTTGCCTCTTAAACTCAACCCCAAAGGCTCAGTCTGACGCTTAAAAAGTGTCTATCAACTGGATCCATCTTCTCATTTCACATGTTTCCCTTATTTAGTCTTCATAGCTCTGAAACTTGCTAACTCATGCTTTTATATTTTAGGAATATTCTACCATAACTGAAAAGCCATTACTTTTTGGGGGGCTAAGCCAATTCCTATAATCTCTTAATAAGCTGATTCCATATCCCAATTTTAATTTCTTATAATACTCATAATGCATTCCCTTATAATTTATTTATATATACTTTATCACTTCAAATTTTCATACACAAATTTTTACCCAATTAGATCATATATTCCTGAAAATCTAAAACCTCTGTTATAAATGTCTGTATTTTTGACAGTATCTGGCATGGGCTGATGTGGGATAGTTCACTAATGATAATTGAGTTGAATTAACACAGAACTACAGGAAATATGTAATTAGTTCCCAGTCATTCATATTACTACATTACATCCTCAGGGCACTTTATGTTATTGTGGACAGAGGATTTACAGTGGTGTCACACACAAAGTTTGTGCTCTATAAATAATCATATATACTTAATACTTATGTGATTGAGATATGTCTTCTTCCATTTATGTTCTCTCTACATATGAAACAGGATTTTCTAGCAGTGAATGGACCCCGATTTTGACAATGGCTACAAACAGATGGGGGAGGGAGGATACGGTATATTTGTGTTTTCTTTTTAAACAATCAGTTTTTCTTATTTCTCTAACAGGTTGCATTTTGAATTATTTGCATGCAAAATGCTTCCTTGAAATGGGAGAAAATTTAATAAGCTTTTGGTTATGTAAATGTGTTAAAATACCTAGGAGACAACCATTTTGCATAATTATATATTTTTAAATAGGTTTCTTCCTGTCTCCATGAACTTATAATCCTGCCGCTTTGTTTTATTTTATTTTATTTGAATATGAAGGCGGGTCTGTGACTGGGCAAAAGGGAGATGTGGTGGAAGTGTGCTTTCCTCTGCTAAACTTTGGCATATTAAGGGCAGTGGGATGGGGTGGAAGTCAAGTGGTCATAAATTGTTTGGGAGATCTAGTTAAGGATAGCTTTATTGAGGTGAGGAAAACTGGCCTATGAAACATGGTTGAAGGCAAAGCAAGGGACCCTTGCTCAACAGAGGACCATGTCTTATCTTATGGAGCCTGAGAGCAATCAGATCTAGAACTGAGTTGTGGTCATTCTTGCCTGTGGCTGGCATTTTCAGTAAGTACTGTGAGATAGTCGAGCTTGGATTTAGCTGTGCTCTGAGGGACAGGCTAGAGGCGCAGCTTGTCCAGGTGGAGGAGAAGCCATCCTACGAGAGGGAAGCTGCACTTGAGGGGCAAGAAGCAACCCCAGAAAAGTGGGACAACAGTCTGAGCAACCCAGGGCAGATGGGTGGGAGAAGTACCAGTTCCTTGGGACTCCCAAAAATACATGGAAAAAGGAGCCTGGGAAAGGATGCACTTCTTGCAGTTCGGCATGCTGCAATCTAGGCAAATGGCTCTTTGGGCATTAAAGGTTGATGTCTGATGTCTGCAACATTTCAGTGAAATGCTTTAAAAATGTGCTGTTTTTCTGACCTCTATTATACATATCTTCCATCAACTCATACCACCCCCACCTCTACCCCACACCTCTAGCCCCACTCCATCTGCTGGTCACTGGTAGGTTTCAAAACACACAGCAAAAGAGGTTGTTAAAAATAAGGCAGAGATGAATGGAAGTCTTGCAGTATAAAGAAATTGTTGTTAAATGCCAGAAAGAAAAAAAATGTGATAAACAAAGTTGTAAGCAAGATAAAATTAAAAATTAATTGACCAGTTTCTTGTTATTATTTTGCTTCAGTGCAACTACATAGAAGAACTACATTTGGTAATATGGAAGAATAAGGGCTAATGTATTCTAATTTATGGATTCATTTATTCACAGGCTCTAAAGAAGAGGAATACAAGAACACTGTTCTTGTGCAGTCAATAATGCATATGCCCTATTTTGACTTATCCTCTCCCACAAATCCATCCTACCCCCAAGTCACATAGATTGAAACCGTGTACTCAATACTGGGTAATTCAGAAACATACAAAAGCTTTTATAACAGCTCAGCAATTACAAGAAATCCCAGTGTTTAATGAAAGGCCCTTGCTTTAATACTAACTTAAACATAAAAATATTCTACAAATTGCTACTTCTTTCTAGGGCAATACTTTTTATTCTCACCACAGAATATGTGGATACTGATGTTTATGGCAGCAATGTTAATTGTTGACTTTTAATAAACCCAGTTTTATAATATAGCTGCTGAAACTTTGATGTAATTTGTTTTCAATTATCCAGTATGATCACAAGGTAGCTGCTCATTAATCAAATATCCTGGTTTGCAGAGAGATGTTGTATATGGGTCACCAGTCATCCAAGAATTTGAGTACACTAAAATAGTTAGTTCCTCATTTGTTATAAACATTCTAAGTTTTTATTGATTCAGATTGTGTTTCAGGAGCTCATGTTATTATAGGGTCATGTATATCCTTACAGCTGTGTAGAAATGCTGCCTATTACACCAGGTACAGAAGGCTTTACTCTATGTTTGACTATTCTGACTTATTCATCAGTGGTCATAAGCCCTGACTCTGAATATCAGAGCCCTTTTTTTGTGTATCTTGCAACTATTCCACAGTTGCTGCTGCAGAAATGTTAGAATAGGTAACCACAGTGATTAAATCATGGTGATTTATGAAATGCAACAACACTCTATTCCTGACAACCAGTGTCATTGGACAGATTCATGCTGACATAAAACTTAATCGTGATGTAGTTATTTGAAACCATTTCTATTCCACATTACAATATGGGACTAATTTACATGCAGTATTGCCCATGAAATAGTAATACTGCTAATGACAATTTTTTGCCAAATGGTAATATGAAGGCTGCGGGCATTTTGTTGCCAAGAAAACTCTCAACTAGATGATTCTATTTCTAGGTTTTATAATCTCCTATAAACTATTCAGACGAGATTGGGCACGTTCAGGGTGGTATGGCCATAGGCGTCCCATAAACTATTCAAAGGTTCTTCCATTTCACACTTTCGTATCAACCTTGTTCCCTACTCCATGATTAACACCAAATTTACAAATGCAATTTGTTGAAATAATTTTATGTACAGTTCTGAGATATGCTGAAGTGTATGGAAATGGTATATTCAGATTCTGAGTCAATTCTAGAAGATTCCTTCTGTTGCCTGAGAAAGGATTCTATAGGTTCAAATGGATAAAAAGAATAATTGATCAAAAAGCATGCCATTTGACTGCAGACCACAAGGAGCTCTTTTTTGTTGTTTTTTTTTTTTTTTTCGGATAAGTAACTTCCTCCTTTATTTAAAATAAAGTTACTTCTCACTGGATTGGAAAGCCAAATAAGGTCCAAAAATTGAGTTCACTAGAGGCTGTATGTAAAGAAAGGTATGTGGCACCAGCTTCTATTTTCTAAAACTTAGATTTAATCCAATGATAGTCACTTAAAAAAAAAGTAAAATGAGTATTTGGAAGAGAAATAAAGGGCAGGAATGAATTCTCAAGCATGGAGAATAAATAATGATGATTCTATGACAGACATTTATTTTATTTAATATTTACATTTCACTCGTGATTATATTTACATGTTCTGTTTTAAATTTTTTTTTTTTAATTTTGATGTAGTGATCCAGGATCCATTGTTTTCGTATAATGATGTATGGTGACTAACATAACATAATAAAATCGTATAATGATGTATGGTGACTAACATAACAATTTTATTTTTATTTATTTGACAGAGAGAGACACAGCGAGAGAGGGAACACAAGCAGGGGGAGTGGGAGAGGGAGAAGTAGGCTTCCCGCTGAGCAGGGAGCCCGATGCGGGGCTCGATCCCAGGACCCTGGGATCGTGACCTGAGCCGAAGGCAGATGCTTAACGACTGAGCCACCCAGGTGCCCCCCAAAAATATATATTTTTTTATCCAGCACATACTCAGTGCTGAGGGAAAGAAGGTGTTTTCTAGCAATTACTCTGTTCATTATCAATCAGTTTGAAGCTTTTTCTTATGCTCTGTGCCTCTTGAAAATGATTTCTCTCAAGAAAGCCTAGTTCTGTAGACACGGTTCAGGAAAGTGAGGTCTTTGAGGTTCCTGTGCCAGGTCCTGTAGTTATGTTTTTAGACCCTAAGACCAAAATCTCTGAGGCCTGAGCCTTGTTTTGGATTCAAAAGTACCGCACAGAAGAAAACCTACAGAAGAAAAAATAACTATTCCAGTGTTACTTCAACAGCCCATCAGGGTAGAGATTCAGAACGTGATACCAACAAAGGGCCTAGGGGTAAAGTGCTCTGTTTCAGCTTCCGTGGGTCTGTTGACAATAATCTTGTTTATTTTGCACTAGAATCTGGCAGTTTTAATAACCCTTCTTTTTAAAAATTTTATCTCCCGTAACAAGGAGTTCTTAATCAATTGGTCCATTACCACAAACTCTGTCATGAATATGAATGTTATATAAATGTTTGCCTTTGAGTGATTTCACTATTTTTGCTGTGCACCATGCATGTACAGAGGATTCATTGCTCTCTGAGAAGCAGTGCAGAACATCACATCTACATGAGCCTATTTTTCTGTTCACACAAGGGTCTTCATTCAGATATATATATATACACACACTCAAACATATACTTATATATAAACAAATTTACATATTACATGTGGTTATATAATTTAATTCACAGAAGACAATTTAGTTTCCAATTTCCTGAGGGGCTCACTGCCTCTCGTCATGCCTACCCGAGCCTTGTGTGAACCATCACTAGTACGTGCAGCCTTAACAAGGTAGTGACTCACGGAAGCTATAAGATGACTCTGAGCCTGCTGCTTTTTTGACAGATATATTCTGTCCAAAAGACACAACAACCCAATAACGCCAAATCCAACAATCCACTAGGGAAAACAAGTGGACTCTGGGACTAAGAACATAGAGTGAAACATTAGCGCATATGAAAATCAAATTATCTTCAAAGAGTATTAAATAAAATTTAAATGTTAGTTTTAAAAGGATTAGAGAGTCAAAAAATTACAAAAGAAATCAAATGAATGCTTTTGGAGAGTCTGGAAAACCTACAGAAGAAAAAATAAGTAAATAAAAGACAGAAAGCCGAAGGATAAATAATAAAATGCTCTATGAGAAAGGAAGAGTGAAAAAGGAGAACAGTTTTACAACCAAAGAAAGGAATGCTCGAGGGCCACTGAGACAACATTCATGTCACAAGACACTATGGCCTGAGCTCTATTAACTTATCTGATTATATAAAAATTATAACAATTTCTACAGTGAGATTCTTCCCTAACAAATCACAGAAAGGTTCTTGTAAATCAATAAGAAAACATAAATAATCATAATAAAGGAGAAGTTGTCTAGAGATATGAACAAGAGGTATCCAGGAAAAATACAAATCACTAATAAACATAGGAAAAAGTTCTTATCTCACTAGTAATCAAAGAAAGGTAAATTAAAACAATAATATGATCATTAAAATTACATTAGCAAATATTGTTCATTTTTAGATAAATTATTTAAATTGATAATATCCTGTGTTGGCAAGGCAATGCCAGAAAGGATATTCTCAAGTTTTATGAAGGTTGATTTGCAGAACTAATTAAAAAAACAAACAGAAAAACAAAAATATACATATCTGTGATTGAGAATTCCAAATACAGGAATGTACCTGTAAGAAAATTTATACAGAGTCAGTGACTGCAGCACTTTTTACCATAAAAATGGCCATCAACAGAAGAATGGCAAACAGTGACTGGAAAATACTGTGCTGTCAATAACTGTAACATTGTCATCAACATCACCTTTATTACAAACTATAAAAAAAAGCCACAGAAGGAAAGCTGTGTTATACTGCGAGGTGCAAAAGGCCAGCTGCAGCACAAAATAAATAATAAGACCTCACTGGGGAAAAAACAGGAACTAGATATGTTTATATTATATTATATTATATTATATTATATTATATTATATTATTATATTAATAGGTATGTTCCAAATTCATTTCTAAATACATATAGACAGATATATGGACACAGATACATGATGTAAGATAAATATATGTGACATATATGGATGTGATGCACAAAAATCCTGTGGAAGGATGGAAGGCTACGTATGGATTTTTTTAAATACTTTTTTATTGTAGTGAAGACACACATAACATTTACCTTCTTAACTGTTTTCAAGTGTACAGTTGAGTAGTATTGAATATATTCACACTGTTGTGAAACAACTCTGGAACATTTCATCTCTGAATCCTGAAAAATCTATACCCATTAAACCATAACTACCCTTTTTCTCTGTTCTCTTTCAACTGTACCAACTCATTTTTCAAAGAAAACCTTATTTGTGAGAATGAAGGGCATAGATACTGTTTTTCTTTTTCTTTCTCCTCTGTCAGAGAGAAATCCCAGAGAAAGTAGGAAAACTGTCAGATTTATTTTTAAATGTGTATCACCTGTTATTGGAAAGGCTCGACTCTTCAGACATTTAAGTTGTGATATACTATATAAACAGTACGTTTAATTAGGAGTTGGAAAATCTACAATGTATGCTGAATTTATTTATTTTTATTTTTTAAAGATTTTATTTATTTATTTGACAGAGAGAGAGGGAACACAAGCAGGGGGAGTGGGAGAGGGAGAAGCAGGCTTCCTGCCGAGCAGGGAGCCCGATGTGGGACTCGATCCCAGGACCCTGGGATCATGACCCAAGCCGAAGGCAGACGCTTAACGACTGAGCCACCCAGGCGCCCTGTATGCTGAATTTAAACTATCTTACATCATGAAGAAGCTTCTCATTAGCAATGATTTATGATAAGACTGAAAAAATAACACACAAGCAATTCATTTTCCAGGATTTCTCCAAAGGTCAGTTGCAAGGCAATAGTACTCTGTGAAAGACATCATTGACTCTTACAACTCTTATTTCAGAGAAAGTGTTGTATAGCTTTCTTCACTTCTAGGCTAAATTCTTCATATAAGATACATGTGTGTTCAGTTTTTTAATTGAACTTTTAACAAAGGAATTTGGGTTCGAAATTTTTATGAAATTTCTCATGATCCCCTTCTTACTAATGGAACATAATCACTTCTGAATGATGATGAGATAACTTTCACACTTAGCTAAAAGATTATAAGGAAAAGAATGTAAAATAGGAAGATGGAAAAGAATATGTAAAAGAACATTTCATCAGAAGCAAACATTTTTAGGCTCTAAGGAGTTAACAACATGAATTCAACATGCTCCCTCAATAAGCCAGTTTGATATTAGATTACCTGTCCATATATCTGGATGGAAGAGCCACTATGACCCTAGTGGTAAAGAAAATCAGACTGCTTGTGTTCAAATATCAGCACCACCACCTGCTAGCTATGTAACCTTGGGGAGGTCACTTGGTCTCTTCTGCCTCAGTTTCATAATCTGTATGGTGTGGATAAAAACAGTATTTCCTAGAAAACCAAAATATTTCTTTTTTTTTTTGCAGGGGTAATAATCCAGATCAACTTCCTAATTCCCTCAGCTAAAATGAAGATAGATCATCATTTGCACAACAAGTAGGAGCAAAGGTGGGGTCATGGGAAGGATTTACTTGACCTCCAACTTCCCTTCTAACTATGTTTCAGTTCCCACAAACTCAATATTTTTATGAGAATAGAAATGAAAGAAAAGGTTGTGTCCCAATCTAAATTCTATAAAAAATTACTGATATCCTTCTGAAAGACTGAAGCTAGTTTTTCAAAACATATCGATAAGAGTAAATATTATGTCTTACTAACAATATAATATGTGAAATAAATAACTGCAACTATTGGATACATATTTTTTAAATGAAAGTACATTTAAAATTAACACTGACATTGTGGCCCATATAATGCCATGGTTCCCATGAAATTTATGATTCACTCTCACTAGCCAACTTGGGATGTTTTTATTTTATTTTATTTTATTTTATTTTATTTATTTACTTATTTATTTTTAAAGATCTTATTTATTTATTTGACAGAGAGAGAGACGGTGAGAGAGGGAACACAAGCAGGGGGAGTGGGAGAGGGGGAGGCAGGCTTCCTGCCGAGCAGGGAGCCCAATGCGGGGCTCGATCCCAGGACCCTGGAATCATGACCTGAGCTGAAGGCAGACGCTTAACGACTGAGCCACCCAGGTGCCCCCAACTTGGGATGTTTTTAAAACACTGTTTTAAAATTCTAAACCCACCCTTCTGCTGTCCCCACCTGAAGTTAATGATACAAGTTAAGCTTTTCTAAAAGGTGTTTTACTTATCTATTTTGTTTGTTGTTATTTGATTTCTATTTATCACTTTATTTTTTTTAAGATTTTATTTATTTATTTGTCAGAGAAATAGAGAGAGAGTGCGCGCATGAGCGAGCTCACAGCAGGGGGAGCAGCAGGCAGAGGGAGAAGCAGGCTCCCTGCTTAGCAAGGAGCCCCATGTGGGACTTGATCCCAGGACCCTGGGATCATGACCTGAGCCAAAGGTAGACGCTTAACCGACTGAGCCACCCAGGCATCCCTGTTTTCTATTTATCACTTTAAGGATTAGTATAACCAGAGCCCTTTGAAAAGCTTGCCCAAACACATGACACCATGTCTGATTATAAACAGCACAGACCTTCACTCACTTAAACATACCGAGATTTGTTTTGAAAGGAATTCTTTATTGATTAACAGAAAACAATTCAAGCAGAAAACATTATATTGGCCTAATCAGGTGCACAGTAACTGACAGAAGACAGGAGCCAGAATGCTTTGTGTAGATCTACTACATTTGAATACAGGCATACCTCACAGATATTGTGGGTTAGGTTCCAGACCACTGCAATAAAGCAAATACTGCAATAAAGCAAGTCAAATGAAAAGCTAGGTTTATACTAAACTGTAGTCTATCAAGGATGCAATAGCATTGAAAAAAGAATGTTCTTAATTTAAAAAGTCTTTATTGCTAAAAAATGCTAACCGTCAATATGAGTTTCAGTAAGTCATAATCTTTTTGCTGGTGGAGGGTCTTGCCTCAATGTTGATGGCTGCTGACTGACCAGTGTGGTGGTTGCTGAAGGTTGAGGTGGCTGTGGCAGCTTCTTTAAATAAGACAACACTGAAGTTAGCCACATCGATTAACTCTTACTTTCACAGATACTTCTCTGAAGCATGCAATGCTATTTGATAGCATTTTACCCACAAAACTTCTTTCAAAATTGGAGTCAATCATCTAAATCCGCCACTGCTTTATCAGCTGAGTTTATGCAATATTCTAAATCCTTCTTTGTCACCTCAGCATTCTTCATGCATCTTTACCCAGGAGTAGATTCCATCTCAAGAAACTACTTTCTTTGCTCATCCATAAGAAGCAACTCCTCATCTGTTCAAGTTCGATCAAGAGATTGCAGCAATTCAGTCCCATCTTCAGGCTCCACTTCTAAGTCTAGTTCTCTTGCTGTTTCCACCACATCTGTAGTTATTTCCTCCACGGAAGTCTTGAACTCCTCAACATCATCCATAAGGGTTGAAATCAACTTCTTCCAAACTCTTGTTCATGTTGATATCTGAAACTTTTCTCATGAATCACACATGTTCTTAATGGCATCTAGAACGGCAAATCCTTCCCAAAAGATTTTCAAGTCATTTTGCCCAGATCCATCAGAGGAATCACTATCGGTGGCAGATACAGCCTTACAAAACATATACCTTAAAAAATAAGATTTGGAAGGAAATCACTCCTTGATCCATGGGCTGTAGAATGGATATTGTGTAAACAGGCATGACATTAATTTCATCGAACATCTCCATCAGAGCTCTTGGGGGACCAGGTGCATTGTCAATGTGCATATTTTGAAAGGAAGCTTTTTTTTCCTGAGCAGTAATTCTCAACAGTGGGCTTAAAATATTCAGTAAACCACGTTATGAACAGATGTGCTGTCATTCAGGTGCTGTTATTCCATTTATAGAGCAGAAGCAGAGTAGATTTAGCATAACTCGTAAGGGCCCTACAATTTTCAGAATGGCAAAAGAACACAGGCTTTTACTTAAAGTCTCCAGCTACATTAGCCCCTAACAAGAGAGTCAGCTTGTCCTTTGAAGCTTTGAAGTCAAACATTAACTTCTCTTCCCTAGCTATGGAAGTCCTAGATGGCATCTTCTTTCAATAGAAGGCTGTTTTGTCTACACTGAAAGTATGTTGTTTAGAGTAGCCACCTGTTTATTACCTCAGCTAGATCTGGATAACTTGCTGCGGCTTCTACATCAGCACCTGCTACTTCACCTTGCACTCTGATGTTACGGAGACAACTTCTTTCCTTAAACCTCATGAACCAACCTCTGCTTTCTTCAAATTTTTCTTCTGACTCTTCCTCACCTCTCTCAGACTTCATAGAATTGAAGAGAGTTAGGGACTTGGTCTGCATTAGGCTTTGCCTTAAGGGAATGTCGTGGCTGCTTTGATCTTCTGTCCAGACCACTCAAACTTTCTCCATATCAGCAACAAGACAATTTCACTTTCTTATTATTCTTGTGTTCACGGAAGTAACATTTTTTGTCTCCTTCGAGAATTTTTCCTTTGCTTTTACAACTTGGCTAGTGTTTGGTGCAAGAGGCTTAGCTTTCAGCCTATCTCAGCCTTTGACATACCTTCCTCACTAAGCTTAGTCATTTCCAGCTTTTGATTTAAAGTGAGAGACCTGTACTCTTCCTTTAACTGGAACACTTAGAGGCCTCTGTAGGTTATAGGCCTAATTGCAATACTGGTTTATGTCAGGAAATAGGGAGGCCGGAAGAGAGGGAGAGAGACAAGGAACTGCCAGACAGTGGAGTGGTCTGAACACAAAAGATGCTTATTAAGTTCGCCGTCTCATATGGAGGCAGTTCATGATGCCCCAAAACATTACAATGGTAACATCAAAGATCACTAATCACAGGTCACCACAACAAATATCATACTAATGAAAACTTTTGAAATATTGAATTACCAAAATGTGACACAGACACACAAAGTGAGTAAATCTTGTTAGAAAATGACACTGATAGATTTGCTCAATGCAGAGTTGCTACAAAACTTCAGTTTGTAAAACACACAATATTTGCAAAGCACAATAAAGTGAAGGACAATAATAAAACGCATGCCTGTAATTGGCATTAATCTCCTATGGTTTCACCTGTGTTGATGAATATTGTTCACTTGAAAGTGCTAACTGAACATCTTCCTTTACAAGCTACAATCTTTTACAAGCAGTAATACATAAAGTTGAACAAAAGCAAAGAGAGTTCGTTATAGCCAAGTAGGTGAGATAATGAAACTGAACTACTGATAGCTTAAAGTACAGTGAACTACAAGGGATGGCTTAACGTCTGTTATTCATTAACCTACAATTTGATATGTAAACATTATGTAAATTGTATTTAGTACTATGGATTTTTTTTTAAATATTTTATTTATTTGACAGAGAGAGAGGGAGAGCACAAGTAGGCAGAGAGGCAGGCAGAGAGTGAAGGAGAAGCAGACTCCCCGCTGAGCAGGGAACCCAATGTGGGGCTCGATCCCAGGACCCTGGGATCATGACCTGAGCCGAAGGCAGACGCTCAACGACTGAGCCACCCAGGCACCCCAGTACTATGGATTTTTTTAAACTCAGAGTTAAGGAAAGAAAATTCACTCTCCTGGTCAACTAAACCATAGCTCCTTTCTTTCTTGACCTTCAACACCACCCATCCCCACTCACACCTGAGTTTATAGTTACAAAATAAAACAAGCAGAAACGAGTCTCCAAGGGTTCTCACCTGCATATATACTATCCACCTGCATCTGTCCCGTAGACTCTGGTTTCCTTCCTCTCCTCCATGCTCCTCTCTGAAGAAAGGTTCTCCAACTGTGCACCAGAAACAATCCCTCTCTCACCTACTTAAGGGCAAGCTTTTATCCTCTTGGCTCCTTATGTCATCAAATTTCTCCTCTCTTCAGTATAATTATCACCAGCATAATAAAGCATGTTAAACTTTCTCCCACCTTAAAAACAAATCAAAACAAAGCTCCTACCTGATCACACATACCTTGCCAATATCCAATTCATTTGTCTACTCCACTTTCCAAAGTTCCTAGGAAGAGGTATCTTTACTGATTGCTTCCAATCACTCCCTTCCCATTCACCCTTAAACCTAATCCATTTATGTCATGCAGATTTCTTCCCTTTAAAACGGCACAGAAATGAAGAACTCTCAGGAAGGTCATCAATGACCACCATGTTGCTAAGTCATCAGTCAGTGATCTGTCCTCATTTATTTGCCTGATAGCATTATTTGAAACATTTGCTCATGCCATTCCCCTTTCCTGACCTGGAGTACAGGACACCACACTCTTTAGTTTTCTGCCTTATTGATCAGTCCATCTCAGTCTCTGCTGTGTCCTTTTCATGTGTCCAAAGGTTAATGTTGGAGTAACCAGACCACTTCAGGTCATAGTCCTCAGATCCCTTCTCTATCTACAACCACTTTCTTGGTAAGATAATACAATTTTATTAATTTTAAATATCCATGGACAACCTCCATATTTTTATCACAACTTAGACCTCTTTTGAACTCCAGAGTTGCATATATGATGCCTTTATTTGAATGTGAACTACATATCTCAGGTTTATTAGGAACCAAACCAAACTAGTGCTCTCCTTTCAAAACCTGCTTCTCCCAGGGGCACCTGGGTGGCTCAGTTGTTAAGCGTCTGCCTTCGGCTCAGGTCATGATCTCAGGGTCCTGGGATCAAGCCCCGCGTCGGGCTCCCTGCTCAGCGGGG
The DNA here is from genome assembly GCF_011800145.1 of Mirounga leonina. NCBI lineage: Eukaryota > Metazoa > Chordata > Mammalia > Carnivora > Phocidae > Mirounga > Mirounga leonina. Next base: position 29,814,393 of record NW_023270807.1, on the reverse strand, counting down.
AGCCTGCTTCTCCCTCTCCCACTCCCCCTGCTTGTGTTCCCTCTCTCGCTGTGTCTCTCTCTGTCAAATAAATAAAATCTTTAAAACAAACAAACAAACAAACCTGCTTCTCCCATGGTCTTCCTTGTCTCTGAGTAACTCTTAATTGTACAGGCCAAAAACCTCAAGATCAGCCCTGTTGATTACCTTCTTACCTTCAATTCCATGCCTAACCATTCATGATATCCTGTTGGTTCTTGCCTGAAAACATAGCCAGACTCTAATAATCTGTCACCATCTCCACCACCTTCTCCCTACCACCATAATTACTGCCCTCATTTGGCACAGGCAAGGTCATTTTCTCTCCTGGGTTACAGGGATACCCTCCTAACTAAGTGGTCTCCCAGCTTCCAATGTTGTCCTCCCAACTGTTTCTCAGCCTAGGGGCCAAGGTAATCCATTTAAAATATCTGCCAGAAAAATGTCATCCCTCTACACAAAATCCTCTGATGGTTCCTCATCTCACTCAGAGAAACAACCAGAGTTCTCACAATGGTCTGTGTGATGATATGAGCTCTGGATCTCTCCTTACAACTCAGACTTCGTCTGTACTACTCCCTCCCTTACTCAGTTTGTACAAGCCAAAGTGGCCTGCCAAGCTTCCTCCAGCTTGCCAGCAATGCTCTGGTTTTCTATCTTTCCATTTACTATTTCTTCTGGTGGGAACTGTTTACCCCAAAATGGCAGCATGGCCCACTCCTTTTTCCCTTCTGATCCTTGCTCACATTTCACTTTCTTACTGAGGCCCTACTGAACACTCTATTAGAACCTTATTCCATTCTTCCCAGCAGTGCTGTTCCTTTTTTATTTTTCTCCATCCACCAGGCAGATTACATAAGTAGTGGATGAATGTGTTTATTGTAGACTCTCACCCACTAAAATATGGACTCCCATTATCTCTTCTGTACCTTGTGAACCATTGTATCATTAACCCCTAAAGCAGTGCTTGGCCCATAGGAAGCGTTCAAAAAATATTTACTGTTGGAGACTTCCAGTTTGACATTTCTTAGCATTAGCTTGAAAGAGTCTTTTATGGGAAGCCAAGCTGACTTCTGACCACTGAGATTACTATTAGATCATCAAGGGAGAAGAGACGATCTCTGTTTGAATCCTCCTATTTCAGGGCCCTCAGCTTCCCTGGCCTCAGTTTCCCAGCATGGATCTCCACTGTCCTCCCCACTCCTGCCTTCCATCTAGTCCCTGACAGTAACATCCATATTGTATATGGGGAAAGTGGCAAGAACTTGTATTTTACGAGCCTCAATACCTGAATTCAAAACCTGATGCCAGCCTTAAGGAGCTAAAGACTTATTATTAAGTAACAGTCCACTTACATTTCAAATGGAGATTTATAAACAAATAACAACAAAAAGCTCATTGAGAAATAAAGAAATGACTTTTAAATATGTGAAAAATGTGCTACGTCACTTAATGAAATAAATGCAAAACAATATTGATACAATTTTTTCACTACTAAATAACATATTAGAAAATACTCCATGCTTTGAAGGTTGTGGGGAATTGGCTCCTCCTGAAGAGAAAATTATTTGATACAACTCCTATAAGAGTATTAATCACTCTTTATACAGTAATTCCAACTATGAGAAATAATAATCTGAGATGCACATAAAGATTTAAGCACGAAGATACTCATTGTCACCTGTTATACTGAAATGTTAAAAAATGACCAACATCTTTTAAAATACTAAAATCATGGTTTGTTTACAGACTAGAGTGTATCATAATCATGTGTAATATTTTCTATTATAAAGGAAAGTGCTTAGTATATTGTATTAAGGAAAAATACTCCTTTTTTTTTAAAGTTATTTATTTATTTGAGAGAGAGAGAGCACATATGAGTGGGAGCGGTGACAGAGGGAGAGGAGAGAGAGAATCTCAAGCAGACTCTGTGCTGAGCATGGAAGCTGACATGGCACTTAATCTCATGACCCTGAGATCATGACCTGAGCCAAAATCAAACGTCAGACGCTTAACCAACTGTGCTACCCAGGAACCCCTAAGGAAAAATATTCTTATTGAAAGGCATGGGGTGTATTAAATTGCTAACATGAATAACTTAAGAATGTTTTAAAATGAAGGAGATAGACTGACAGAAAATGTACTGACTATTAGTAATGAGTGCCTCTAGATGTTGGGACTACTTTAATAGTAATACTATAAAAATTACATTTACTATTAAAAATACTAAGAAAAATTACTACATTAATAGTAATTTTTAAAAATTTGCCTACTCCCCTAAGGAATGTAGATAAAGTCAAAGGTTCTAATATTAATTAAGCAACTAAAATTATTTATTTAATTTCCAGTCTTTTATTTTCACATAATTCAATCTTTATTCTCCCCAGTCATATAAATGCCCTCTACAAAGCATCCTAGTTTTGTTTTGGGGACTCAAAGTCTCCCTGTTCCAACTCCGCCCCCCAACCCCCACTGTTACTTATCCATCCAGAGGTCTTTACCCTAAGGTTAGTATTAAATTTATCTTACCAGTATTTACACAGAACAGTAATATATCTGCAATTAATAAGGCTTCTTAATGTTCACTATAAAATATTGATAAGCTATTTAAAGTCACATCATTCTCTACCCAAAATGCAAAATTCAGAGAAAACAACTGTAATAAAATACTTTTTAGGGGGAGAGGAATGGTTGCTGTCTTATGCAGATTACAAATCTTTCACTCAAAACCTTTCACCAAAACTGAAGCATTCATCTGTTTGAAGACAGAAATTTGAAAAAAAAAAAAAAAAGTAGGTTTTAAGAATCTGCCCCTAATATGGGCTTATGCAATCTCTAGTTCTTTTTCTCTATAAATTAGATCAGTCTAATGTCTTAAGCCTCCACTGAATAACAGTTTCATGAAAGCCATGGTGAAAGGGTAACCTCTAGTATCCAGGTTAGAAAACGGGGTAAACCTATTTTTCATGTGAGATGTGTCTGATTCAACTATCTACATTCTACATTTTATTTAATAACGTTAATTCTAGAATGATTCTAGAACTTGATTATTCATTCATTCAACTAACATTTTTTATCACATGAAAGGGTATATATTACATGCCATAAGAGCAGTAAGACAGACTCAACTGCTGAGCAAATAATCTCAGGTATGGTAAGTGTATAAAGGAGATGGTCATGGAGCTCATAACCAGTGACCCTAGCTAGCTAAAGAGAATCCCAGAGAGAGGTGAAGTGGATAGTATTAAAGGCAGAGAGAACAAAGACCATTAGGCAGGAGAAGTCAAGGTGAATTTTTAGTAATTAAAATGAGTCCCAGATAGCTTGATACAGAATGGTGAATAAGGGAGGAGATGAATAAGATGAGAGTGGAGATAGGAAGATTTACTTCTTTAATCTTTATTTTTTACTTGAAACGAGAAACTAAAGATACTGAATTAGGAGTGACATGGTCAGTGATATAATCTATCACAATTTTTTGAAATTTCTCTTGAGTATCTGTATCAGTATTGGTCATTTTCATAAGTAGTATTGACCTTGTGTGATCTCTACATTTTTATCACTTCATTCTCCTCATTCAAGTACTGAAATTCGTAGCAGAAGTCCAAGTTAGACTCTATCAATATGATAGAAATAGGAGACTTTGCAGGTGGCCTGATAAACTGATCTCCGAATTTTCCATAAACAGACCTACTCTGAACCCAAACCTGGACTTTCCCATACCACATTCCTATAAACCCATCTCTAAGAGTTGACCATTCTTCCAAATGTCTTGTTAAAATGGCAGTCCAACAGTCTCTTCTCTCTTCCTGTTGTCTCTGCAGGACAGATACACTATCTAGTCAGATTGCCTAGTAGCTGCCTTTTAAAGCCTTGAATGTTCTTGTCATCTGGTTATGTCCACATCTACCAATTTTCATTATCATCCCCCAGTATTGAGTCTACTTCTCAATGTTCTTACAGAACCTGTTTTTCTTCTAATTAGCATCACCCTGGGTATATTTTTAATATCAAATATGGATGGCCCTTTCAAAGCTTCATGACTTCAAATTCAATATTTTCTTTTATTTTCTCGTTCTACACATGCCCAAGACTTAACTCACATTGTTATGGTAAGAGGAATAATTTCCTTTCATTCACCACAGTGTTTTGATCCTTTGTCCCTGGGTTTTCAAAAACCACAGAACTCCACATCCTTGACTTCCTTGGTCTTCTTGGTAAGTTAAAATACCATCAAGTATTACCTTTGCCAAAAGATATCCCCAGCATGGATAAAGTCCAGTCAAGATAAAAGGGCAAATGTAATTTTTGAGTGTGAATGCCTAGCTATGAATAGGGAGTAAGAACCTGATAGAAGATAATTTGTAGGCTTGCAGTGCTCAAAAAAGGAAAATAGAAAAGGAGTGTTCAAAAATGAAATGATCAAAACCACTCTGTCTGGGGGAAATTGGGGGGATATCTTTGCTCCTTTCCACCTGTGATTTATATCCCTCTGATACACAGCATCATTAATAGTCCCTTCTCAAGTCCCATGAGACACTTTTGCATATCCTACTCTTTCTTTTTTTTTTTTTAAAGATTTTATTTATTTATTTGAGAGAATGAGATAGAGAGAGCATGAGACGGGGGAGGGTCAGAGGGAGAAGCAGACTCCCTGCTGAGCAGGGAGCCCGATGTGGGACTCGATCCCAGGACTCCAGGATCATGACCTGAGCCGAAGGCAGTCGCTTAACCAACTGAGCCACCCAGGCGCCCCTATCCTACTCTTTCTTAACTATTTTCTAACACAAAAATATTTCTATAAACTTTGTTTTATTTTCAAGTGTGTATGTTTATCTATTTATGATACCAACTTCTTTCATGGGGGATTTGAGAAAGTACATTTTCTAATTACTAAACAGCAGTCTCTTATATCTTAAAACCAAATTTCTCACGGGATAGTGAGTAGTGGTTCTCAGAGTGGGGTCCCCAGATCAATGGCATCATCATTACCTGAGATAATATCAGAAAGGCAAAATCTTGGTCCAGTCCCAGCCTGACTGAATCAGAAACTCTGGGTGGGGTCCAGTAATCTGTTTTTGGCTTTAGCTGGTTTTAACCAGCTTGATACTCTCCAAAGTTTGAAAACCATGAATAATTTTTCTTAACCCTGATGCACATTAAAAAATATCTGGGGGCTTTTAAGTAATGCCCACCTAGGACTCACCACAGACCATGGGAATACAATCTCTGGGTGGAGGCCCTATGTTTTGCAAAAAATCTGATACACAGTGAGAGTGGAACCTCACAGTCTCTTTCACCTCCTGCACAGATCTCCTGCACTTCAACCTGCTTCCTGCTCTCCCTCAGTGAAATACTCTGCAAAGTCATCCTGAACCTCTTGCTTTCCAATTCCTCAGACCTCAGCCCTCATGTTACTCATCATCTCTCCAGTACCACACCACAATTTTATCATTGGGCATATGACATGAGAGCATGGCTTTTTATCTTCTTTATTCATTGATTAATTTCAAGTTATTATAGCTTTTATACCTAGAAACAACTTTCTTTTAAAAATAGTTAATATTAAAATGTTTTAAATAATGGAACAAAATTTTAAGATTAGAAAATTGTTTTCAAATGACCAATTATTTCATAAGCAATTATTTCAGTATTATAAGGAGTAATAACAAAATTAAATTGATTTATAAAAATACAGTATGTTCATGAGTAGATAAGCTAAATATACCCGTGTAGGTACTGTTCATGTTTTTTCACTTCATTAAATAATAAAATTGTAGAAAAACAACCTGAAAGCATTGAATAGATATATGTATGTATGTATCTATCTATATACACATACATATGTGTATATACATGTATTTAAGTTATTAAGGAATACTATTTAATTTAATCAAGCCCATTATGTTTATAACAGTGATCAATTTTGGTACATAGTGATAGTATAATCCACATGTCTATAAATTAGTAATATCCAAATATAGATATCTCATTTCTTTCTCATCCCTGAAATTAAATATGATTTTATATTGTAAAAGTAATTAAGATAGTATGATTCATTGTTTTACTGCAAATAAAAATAATTTGGTTTGGACATATGTCAGTGTATGTTTTAAACTATGTCTGTAACTAAAATCTCAGTAATCCAAAATGTGTATAAAAATTATGAGTTTGAACATTAATGATACACATTAGAAAGTACAAAATATATTTATTTGAAGGATACAATCTTTTAAAACATTGATGTTCTAAACTTTAAGCTCTCTAATATAAGTGTCAGCATTGTAGATAGTATTCTAATATCATAGATTAAAATTTTAAGCTTTTGTTTTTTCAGTGGCTCTTTTTGTATAATTTGGTTTGTACTCATCTTGACATCTTGAAATGGAGCTTAAGGTATGCATTGAAGTATAATTATGTTATGGTTTATGTTATTGCATCAAAGTATCATTCATATTCCTATATAAAATTCAAATAGAAATAATTTAAATCAAACCCTAATGGAGTTAAATTTCTTTATGATAAAAAAATATAACATATAATAGACCTGTAGTAACTTGCTGAAACAATGCATTGGACTTATTCATTGCTTGGCCATAGTTCAGAAAAATCATTAACTCCTTCTTGTTTTTTCTCTAAAGAAGATTTTCTTTGCTTTTCTGAATAACTAAGATTTTTTCTTCCTTCTGCCATAACCCTGAGGTCTATGAATGATCTCAAAGCAAGTACCAGAGCTAGAGAGTAGTGTACTGTCTCAAACTGTAGATTAACATCTAGAATAAAAGTTACCTATAGATTTATGATTAAGTATGATTAAGATTCTTGAAAACAAGAACACTTACGCATCAAGGAAAGCTACATATAATTAAAAAGTTTCATTTAAATCATTAGTTTTAGCATCTTCTGCTACTACTTCTCTTTATAACTGAGTTGTTGAAAATTATGGAATCGTCTTTCAAGTTTTACTTCCTTCTTTCCTGCCCACCTGCTAGAAGGGTAAGCTGAACAATGGCCAAAAACAACAAGTAAACTGGTAAGAATAAAAGATAACTCTACAATTCACAATCCTTTAATAGCTAGAGTCAATTGCATGTGAATTTCATCCATGTGGATCATTTCCATATTTATATGTCCATATTTTCTAATTCTTTCTTCTAGGTCCACAGTGCCTGAGTCATCATCTATATTGGATGTCTGCTGGCTGTGTGTCATAATTCCATCTTAAAAATGCAAATTTCTAGAGGAAAGAGGCATGATGGTATGTAGATTCTGTGTAGCACTGCAGATACTACACATGAATAAAAGGTTACTTCTTTTAGGGGATTAATTTCATTCTCTGTCTTACGATGGTATATTGATCTCTTACGATGGATGTTTCAAGAAGTTTAGAGAGCCAGAAGACTTGTGTGAGGTCACATGATTGTATGTGGTTAATAATTTACTAAAATTTTAAATATTAATTTACTGTACATTTAATTGAACATAAGAACTTAGATGTCCACCTGATTCAGTTTTGGAAAGGCTTGTAAATGTGCTGGTCCTGTACGTATAAAGAAGAATAGGACACTGGCCCCATTTTCCAATATTTCACTATTTAATCATAGAGACAGACAAGTAAACAAATGGAAGAAAATACAGCCTTATTTTCAAATACCAATTGCCTTATATCTCAAACATTCTTTTGCTACTAGATTGTAAACTCTAAGGCAAGGGCAGTTTCTTATTCATCTTTGTATTCCCAGGGCTGAGAACAGTGCTTTACCAGTTTGTAACTTAGCACAATAGATTTTTGACTTCTAGAAGTGGATCCATACTGTAAGAATATAGGGAAAAAATGTGTATTTGTAAACGGAGAATCAATAAAGCAAGGAGAAAAGCCATTATCTGACTATGCTTCCCTCAGCACAGCACTGATGTTAACTGTTCTGAAAAGTGCCACCATAATAGCAACAGTAATTGCAACAACCACACAACAATAACTGAAACTTTGGCTCTGTTTCTGTAAGTAGTTAGCATGGGAAAGAGATTCTCAGGGGTTCTTCATGACCCCAACCTGGCTCACTGCCCTTAACTGTCTGCTCTAGAGCACAAAAACCCCATAGATAATTCAGGCTATAGATCTATAAGAGCCAGAGAAATCCTTCCAGGGTCTGCTGCAGACTGGTCATTTGGAATCTTCCTGCTCTGGCCTTTTATCCACAATTCAATCATGCTCTCCAACGCTAGATAGAACACTCCCAATCTCTGGTTATCTGGATGAGAGATGACATGGGGTATCACTTCCTTAATATAAACAAGGTTACTAAAAATATAAGGATAAACAATGCCTCACAATTAAGAACAGAAGCTTTTTGATACTTAGGTAATACTTTTTATGACAACTGGAACATTTAGAAAGGATTTTAAGTTCAGGATTACACTTTCCAAAGGGACTCCATATTTTCCTGATTACTTATTCAAAGGTTCTCCTCTGGGTACTGACCTCTAGATTTAGCATCAGGGACACCAACAAAGCTAACAAGAAGAGTTTTCACAGCAGCTCTGCCATCCAAGAGCATGGCTCAGAGCAGGGCAACCAGGCAGAGGGACAAGAACTCCTGTGGGCAGACTAATACGACACTGTTAATACTGTTTATGTTTTGTTCCGTTTTACAATGCAAAAAAAAAAAAAAATTCTCGATTTACTTACTAGTTCAAGTTTGGATTATCCTATCCTTACATTCTCTAAATTTCTTGCCTATTTCAGAGTGGCTTAGCTTAATTTGTTACTCATGAGTGAAAAGGGAAAGAACTTACGTATTTCTTCTTAATGGAAAAAAAAATTGTACATTGCAGAATTCTGGCTTGAGTATGAACTTCTGATAATTATACTTTCTGGCTGAGAACTACACTCCTACATAGTATTTTGCCCTCTTAAGTCACGGCTGTACAGCACTGTTTATTGGTTAGGTTTAGCAACCCTGAGAGCCAGCTATTTTGTTGAACCCTGGCTCTGCGTCTTTTTGTGGGCTGTGTGACTCTGCCTCAATTTCCTCATCTGTAAAACAGGTCTAATAATAGACCCAATATCATAGGGATGCTATCTAGAACAAATGAAATGAATTATATATATAATTAAAAGAGTGCCTGGCACATAGTGCTCTGAAAGTGTTTATATGTATGCATTTTTGGGATTTTTTTTTTTATATATAAAATAAAGAATTTTGTGTAGCTAATTAGACTCTTTGTGTGGTCTGGAAGATTCAGTGGTTGTAGAAGAAATCCCTTCATGGTTTCAGAAAGTTTTTTTTTTTTTTTTTTTTTTTTTGGTTCCACACTGCTAGACTGGGAGATGAAGGTTTGGTGGCATCCACAGAGTGCCAAGAACTCAATCTGCATACATAAATATAGACACAGAGAGATGTACCGCAACATGGTCAAATATCAGCTGGATAAGTAGCGGGAAGTACGGCTTAGGGAACTACCAAACAGCAGCAAACATGTTATCAAGCTGCAAAGGAAATAAAAATGTACTTTAAAATGTCCCTTTAGTGTTCTTGGTCAATATTTTATTTTTCAAAGAACATAGCCTATCTTCTAGGAATTTCATTAATGTGTTAAACCATTAAAATGTCAATTTGAGTGAAACTTAAAAGCAAAAAGCCATTCTCATAGAAGAGTCAGAAAAATCAAATCAAGTAAGATTCAATAAAAATGCCCAGATAAAATCAAATGAAATATATTTATATTAAGCTTCTGACAAATAAATGCCTGGTTATTTCATTTTCAAAAACTATTAAAAGTTCAACAGTCCTCTTTGGTGAAGGAGTTCAGTTGGACTCTGGAGAATTGTTTTTTGTCATCTGACTGGGAAGAAAACCATTTTGTCACCCAGAAAGGCCCGTTGGCAACCAGCTGGATGCAGTACACTTAAGTAAATTCACACAGATAATTCCTAGCACCAATTTTCTAGTTTTTCTTGTGACATTTGGATTTTCAAGGAATGCCTCTATAGAATATAAAGCCCCAATGTTCCATATATAAGATGACTCTTATGAGCCCTTTAAAATTAAATTGAGAATGTCCCAGTGGAAAAAAATACAGAATTGCAGTAACTCTGCAGTTAAATTACAATGTACCACCACAGATTTCCATGTATACCACTTTTGCTTTTTCTCCTTAGTTTACAGAATAATACTGAAAGTAATTTGGAAAGGCTGTTTAAACACAATCAACCAAGAAAGAATATCCTATTGATCACATCTTGGTGCAATTCCTCTGATAATCTTTGAATTACCTTAATTACATTCAACTATATATATTTCTTTAACCTAAAGGTTAGTTTTTTTTCCAGGAGTTTGCAAGTATATCCTTATGGGCAACAAATAAGAAGCCAGGGAAACAGTTCTAGGTTTATATTTGTTTTTTGTTGTTGCATATAGTTTCAGTGCATTTGTTTTGACAGTTTCAACATAGTAAATTAATACTTTGAAAACTTGGCTCCAAAAAGCTGCTAATTCTGAATCCTTCTATTGTAGGATCACTGAACGGCCAAACTGAAAGAGAAGTAGACATAAGGGTTCACAAAGCCAAATACTTACCGAGGTCATGACATACTATAAGAGGACTTACGGTATCCTAAAGAAAGCATTTCTGGTTGAGGACATTAAAACTCCAAAAGTTGTCTGGGCTTGACCAAACAACTCTTCAAGGGACTTCAAAAGACCTCCAGTTTCAAACCCTGACCTAGCCCAATAAGGAAACTGAGGCTCAGAAAGCGTGAAGTACCCAGAGGCACAAAGTACCACACTTGGGGTAAAATCCAGGTTACCTGACTTCCATCCTAGTGCTCTGTATGCTTTATCATTTTTCCCTCTAAAAGCAACATTTATTATTTTACTCCAGCAGCATTTTAACATGCATAAAATACAGCAGGTCTAACAAGAAGACATAAAGGTCCCAAAACAGGGAATCAAAGTCAGTCCTCAAAAATTCCATAGCTCTAGGGTCTTAATTTTGTCCTGAATATTTTGTATCTCCCATATTCCAGATATGGGAAAAACCAAACCCTCCAAATAAAATATTTTCCATGCCCTGTCACATGGTCCATCTAAATGCAGTTCAGCAGTTTCAATTCCTGGGAGTCCAGATTGAGCTTTAAGACAGATGGGAGCAAACCATGCAGAACATTTCTTCAATGACACAGCTCATTTGTTTTTCTCTGCATAGAAATGACCTCTATCTTTCTGTTCACTGAGTAATGGATAAAATACCAGACCAGGAATCGGGAGACCAATCCCAGACTCAGTTTTGCAACTGACTGTGTACTCATATTGGGCAAGACACTTAAACTTTTTGATTCTGATTTTCTTCTCTCTGAATTGAGTAGATAAAATAATCTACAAAGTCCTTTTCCCATTATCCCTCTTCTTTCTTTTATGTGGCTGTACATATCTTTGGATGAATAAAATTCTCTAAGATGATTAAAAAAAGGTCGTGGAATAAAATATAATGTTTGATAGCATACAATATTTGATAAATAATCTTCACCAGGACTAATAAAAATAAACAGCAACCCTCCAACACTTACCCTAACCCCACACTCTGGTTCTTATCCACATACATCATGGAAAAATTTATAGTCAATATTATTAATAGTTTCCTAGTTGCCAAATTGATGGCCTCTTTCAGAGTCTTTATCTTTCTTAGACTTTCTGCAAAATTTAACACTGTTGTTAATCCTCCAGCCTTCCTGTTTTCTTTTTAACGTCTATGACAACACTTCCCCCGAATCTATATTTCTTTAATTAATTTAATTAATTCCAGAATCTTGGCTCCTTTCCTCAGCCCTTCCCTTCAACTTCTGTCAGCTGTCCCCTTTTTCACTGCGCTCTGTGCTCCTGCAGCTTCATCCCTTCTGAGAATCAGAACCACCATCTGTAGTTGCTAATGGTCTAATCTCCCACTCTCTCTTTTCTCCTAAGATCAGATCAGTCTTCTCAACTGCTCCCTCAGTGTGACACAGGCAACCAAAAACCATCCTTACTCTCAAAACAGTTCTTCAGTCTACATTCTCCATGTCACCCAGGATAGAACCATGGCACCATTCTCGAGTCCTTGTTTTTTCTTACTTCTGACATCTAATGGGCCATCAGTTCCATTCAATTTGTGGTGTAAACATTATTGAAAAACACACCCTTCTGGGTAAATTCACATTCTGGCTTAGTTTGGATCTTCGGCACATAGTCTACCACAGTGGCCCCCCTAATTAATTTTCATCATTCTATTTTTCTTCTATCTAATCCATCAAATGAAGTACTGTCTTTCTAAAGCAAAAATCTGATCACATCATTCCCATTTCTTTAAAAATTCAAGAATCTAAATTCCATATGGGATAAACCCTAAAATTCTCAACATATCCTGTAGCATATTTCAAACCCTAGATCGATACTCCATTTTTGCCTCAGGGCACAGATTTATCCTTGATGAAACTTGCGATGTATGTTTATACTGCAGTGCTCTTGAATGTCCCATCCCTTCTGCCTAGAATATTCCAACCCCTTCCTAATCGGTGAAGATTTCTTTGGCTCCTAAAGGTGATTGACTGCACAGTTCTCTGGCTCCCAATAGCACAGCCATGAGGTCTGACAAATATAAATATATTTGTGGAGATTGTAGGTCAGATCATTAAGCATTAAGACGGCATTAGAAAGTCTGGTATGTATGGCGGCTGTATCAGAGCCTTTGTTTTACCGTTTATAATTGTATTTCTGTTAAGTGCACGTGTACAGATCATGTCCTGCTCTTGTTTGTATCCGTCATGCCTGACAAACTACTTAAGCATTTTCTTGATGAATTAAGTAAATGGTTCTTGGATTTTTTTTTCCCTAATGACAACAGTTAAAGAAACAGAGAAGAATGAGAAAAGCTCTTTTCAAGAACTCATCAAGAGACATGAGTTTTTACACACAATTCACTCTTGTTTATTTGTGCTTATTTGTTATATGCATTAGGCTGGATATGCCAAGATCACAAATTTAGAAGACAAAAGGATGTGCAAAGTCAGTAATCAATTCTCTTATTTTGGCAAACTAAAGTTAAAATTAAATTTCAGATTAAAATTTTAATGTTATTTATTTTTGCTTACTTCTAATACAGTTTTGTGGGAATTTTTTTGTGTGTGAAGTGGGTTTCTTTCATTATTATTTTAAAAGATGTTGCTAGCATTCAGAACGTAGAAAAGCTTATTTTCACCATAAGCAAGACATTAAATTAGATACTTCATAGGACAATAAACTATTGAGACTTAGAGAACTGACTCCTAGTTGACCTATATTTTGCCTATTCCCAAAAGTCATTAGAAGACCATTGAACCTCTAAATTAATTTCATATTCTCTATGGTACAGTTAAAATCTGTTTTTAGTCAGGTATTTGGAATCTGTGCAATAAAAACTAAAAGGAATCAATGTATGGAAACTGGATTTCCTAATATGATAACATGACATCTATATGAATCTTGAAAGTACTTGAGGAGACTTCAATATTTCCTGGAGCAGTATGTAATAAGGAACATATAAAATAAATCTCAATTGGGTATAAACAATATTTCTGCTCAGGCTGCTCCCTTAATGTCATATGTACTTCTGTAAGGACACTAACATGTCATGCAAAAAAATTACTTACATTTGTTTTAACATCTAGGTCAAACTTTCTCAACCTTGGCACTATTGGACTGGACATTTCTTTGATATGGAGGGCTGTCCTGTGCATTGTGGAATGTTTGGCAACATCCCTAAATGGTACCACCCTTGAGATGTGACCTCCAAACATGTCTCCGAACATTTCCAAATAACCTCCAGTTGAGAACCACTGGGGCAGATGGTGAGGACCATGGTTTATATTTTTTTATATATTTACCACATAGCACCTCACCTGGTACACAGTAGGTATTCAATATGTTTCCTGAAAAAATGAGTGTTAATATTGAAGAGTACATGTTGTAGTCTATCTCAGCAATCCTACAATTACATGTCTTAGTTCTAAGGTGTACCTAGTTCCTAAGTATTGACGGAAGATGATCACTCTTCCTGCTCCTGAGTGAACTTAGAAGACCAACATCATCTCACTTCCTTATAGGCAAGTTCCACAATTTTTTTGTGTGAAAGAGAACACAATTTACGATCATTCCTGTTCAGGGATTACAGATGCCTAGTCCAAGTGGAAAATAAGACTACTTTCTGAGAGTTAAACTGTCAAGCTGTCACCTAACAGATAAGACAGAAGTTATAAAAAAATCATCCTGAAGGGGCCAAATGTTTCCCAGATTGGCAGAACTTGGTTGTAACTTCACTGACCGTATTAACATCTGAAGATAGAAAACACCAGTTAGCAGAGAGCTGCTCAACCCAGGAAAAAGAGACAAAAGGGAAAGTCACGGAGGCAAATGTGGGGTCTAACCATCCAAAGACCGACTCCATGTAACAGGGCATAAAATCAGAACAATGTAAGTTGGTTATATGACAGAATGTTTGATATCCACAAGCACTGTTATTTGAATACAGCTGTGTCCATAGGCAAAAATTCACTAAAAGAATGCTGCCAAATGGGAGTCTTGAAAGACCTCAGAGTAGGCCTCCAGAGAGCACCACACCTTCAGAAACCTTTTGCTCCACACATTTTTCTCCTTGGAACTTCTATATTTTTTCCTTAACATTTTTGTTTGTTTTCTTGGCCTCATTTCTAAATGAACCTCACCATATGTAACAATTAAATGTAGACAAGATGGGGGGGTCACTCCCTAAAATTATCCCCTAGGAAAGAAAGAGTTGATAGATATTTGAGACTTCACACGTGCTTCATATTATGGGGCAATCACTAGTCACTTTATTTTCAAAATAAAGTGCTATTTGGAAACATACATCAGCCTGAAATGACCTCAAACAATGATGGTGTGGGACACAGAAGTAATCTGATAGATTCAGTTAAAAAAAGGGAAAAAAAATTAACACAAATTAATTCATTATTCAAAGCAGTATAACCTCACCTTTTAAATAGCAATAATGTTTTGCAGCACCTATGAACTTCAGGATCAATTTTTTAAATCCTCATTTTATGGAAATGAATACTTTCGGCTTGGAATAAAATCACACATGATTCAAAAAGTGCTGTATTTCAACCAATTTAGTTGGAAGTGATAATATTGTAAATCTGCATTATATAAGTCAAAAAAAATAATAACCCTGATGATGATATTGTCACGGCTGTAGAAATGCATATGAAAAGGATGAAAAAAGAGGCTTCATAAATGGGAGTAAAGAAAAATATTTGATAAAATATTATTGTGTAGTTATATTAATAAATATCATAAGTTAAATAGATGCTTACTCTACATTTCGAAAAGTTTATTCAGTTGTCCTTTTCTCCCCCTCCCCAGTTTAAAGATCTTCACATTGGAAAAGGAGAATTCACCTAATATTGGGGATTGCTACCCCTTCAGGTACATAGATCCATTTAAAATACAGACTTAAAATTTTTTAAAATAATAAAATAAAATATGGTCTTCCCTTCCTCTGCTCTGCTTAGGCAATTTAGAGGAGAGCAGAGTCTTTATTTTAAAGGTATACATAAATACATTTTAAATATATATATGTGTGTGTATACACACATCAAATGATATAGATGTCCCTCTCTATATATGATATATACAATATCTATATTTACATAGCTATATAGAGAGAGATATAGATATACTGAGATTGAGGTGATAATTTAAGTGGATGCGTCACCCATTCTGAAGAGTGGGAAACTCTCAGAAAGCTTGAGCACCATATTAAATTAACTACTTAAGACATTAACATGACTACTACAAAGAAAAAATACCATCTTGCTAAACTGGGCTTTGTCTACACTGCTTGACAGGACACTTCTAAGAACTCAGTGAAACAAAATATTCAATGAGTGTTTTATTGTTCTCAGACTCTGCAAGTAACATCACAAAACTTCCCTTCCAGCCCCTACTCCATTTCATCATATGCTAGATAGGTCTCTTGTCTCTGCTCCAAAGCAGGTGTATAGGTTTAAACACATCAATTCACAATCAAATCCTTGAATTGGCACTTTTCCACAGCTGTGGGATTCTTATCAAATATGTGCATATGCACAAGAAGTTTAATTAAAGTTCAATAAACACAAGTGGAGAGATGACAGCTACACAAATAAGTTGGTGAAACTCAAAAGCCCTCCATTGCTTCACTACCAGTGATAATGTCTCCAAAGCCCTCAGCCAACCTCTCCCTCCCGTCTCTCTGTCCCTTCCAGCTAGCTACTCCATGCTCAACTTCAGCATAAGCAAACAAGCCCACTTGTAGAAGTGATAAATTCTTCATTCTTCATTCACTTGTATCTTGGCACCATTTACCCTTTTTAAAAAAAAAAAAAGATTTATTTATTTATTTCAGAGATTGAGAGAGAGAGCAAGTAGAGGGAGGGGACAGAAGGACAGGGAGAGAATCCCAAGCAGACTCTCTGCCGACCGCAGAGCCCAACGCGGGGCTCGATCTCATCACCCTGAGATCATGACCTGAGCCACAATCAAGTTGGTCGCTCAATCAACCTAGCCACCCAGGTGCCCCACCATTTACTCTTTCAATGCAAATACCCAAAGACCATGAGAAAAAATGGAAACTAAAGAGCTTATATCTGTAAAAATTTAAGTCTAAATTTGGATTGGATTCTAATTTTTTACATTCAAACCTTAGAGTACTTAGCCAATATACAACTAGCGGTTACATATCTTTCCGAGGTATAACGATTAATAAAACAGAGGCTGCAGAGCTCTCTTACAGATTTTATTAAACAATTTTTTTCTCTTTCTCTCACTCTCGTTTCATGCTATTTGTC
This sequence comes from Mirounga leonina, assembly GCF_011800145.1. NCBI lineage: Eukaryota > Metazoa > Chordata > Mammalia > Carnivora > Phocidae > Mirounga > Mirounga leonina. The sequence continues at coordinate 29,797,496 of NW_023270807.1, read as the reverse complement.
TTTAGGTGGAATAATTTATAAATCTATTTTTTCCTCTATCTAAATTATCCAATATGGTATCCACTAGCTATTATATCTTAATTAATTTTATATTAATTAAAATTAAGTTAAAATTCAGTTATCTGGTCACACAAGTTACATGTCAAGTGCTCAACAGTCATTGGCCCTAGTGGCTTCTGCATGAGGCAGCACAGATAGAGAAAACCTCCCATGATCTCAGGAAGCTCTATGGGAGCACTGAATAAAATCAAGAACAGGGACCCCAAAACAAAGGCAAGAATGGGGGAAGAGTTTATACTTCCTTTATTGGTATAATAAGCATATATTTCCCAACTATTTCTTCATTCTTTTACCAATTATTTTATATAACCTACAGGGTACCAAATCTCTACAAAATATTCCATTAAATGTTAATACATAATTAGTATATTAATACAGCACACATTCAAGTTCAGGGGTTGGCCAACTCTAAAGAACCAGATGGTAAATATCTTAGGTTTTGAAAACCATTCATCCTTGCTACCACTACTCAACTCTGCTGTTACATAGCACAGAGGCAGTCTTAACAGTGTGTAATCGAATGGACATGGCTGTCTTCCCATAAGACATTCCAGGTCGTGGGCTGGAATTTGCCCACAGACCACAGTTTTCCAACCTCTGCTCTACTTGATAGATAAGCACTTACATAATAGGTGAAGAACTCTATATAGATGCAAGATTCACTGTGATAAATGCGATATGTTCAATGTCTTATGAAAACACAGGGTTGAGAGAGAGATTTTGACTCAGTGAACTGGGGAAAATTTCCCAGAGGGGGAAAAATTTGAAGGGGTCTTAAAAAGATGAATATGACCTCAATAAGTAAATACAGAGAGAAGAGAATTTCTGCAAGAGGGAACTACTTGAGAAAAGACGAAAGGCTTAACAGTGTAGGACTTGTTCAATGAGTCCATGGTAGATCATTGTAACTGTAGCTGACAGACGCACCAGAACACATAGTAGTAGGAGGCAATCATTCTTTTGAAAAATATACTAGGATGTTCTTTCCAAAAATCAACAGAAAGCAGGATTTCTCTAACTGGTTCTTACACAGCTGCATCATCTCTGGTGTTTGTTAAAATTTAGATTCCTGGGCCCCAATCCCCAGAAATTCCACTTCAGATTTGTGGTACTGCTTAGAAATCCCCATTCTGAGCAAGCGCTGCTGTGAGGCACATGGACACGTGAGAGCCACTGACATATATGATCAGTTAAACGATCTCTAAATACATTTCCTTAATCACTTTAGACGTGCTGAAGAGTTTTAACATTTAAAACAAGCTAAACATTTAAGACAGGCTGAATTCTCTTAGAATTTTTATTAGCCTCTTTTCTGCCTTCATCCTCTCTTGAAGTAAGTTTCCAAAAGTTTACTATTCACTGTTTCAAGTGGTTGTTAAGAAGTTCCTTTTCATCCTGATTTATTTCAATTCACTGCATGAGCCTGTGTTCACCACATCACTCCACTAATGAATTTTTATACTTCAGCTATTCCCTTTTCCAGGCCTCTGGAATGAAATGCAATGAAATATATAACCCCTTACCATTATTCTCGCTCACATCTATCCCTCACTTCACATTTTCTTGACCAAATCATCTGTCCAATGGAATTACTCCATATTTCCTTTTGAGACGTTATCAATGAAGACATTTCAGCTTTATCAATTTATAAAATCATAAGAAAAAATTTAGGTTACTTTTAACAGCTTCGAATGAAGACCTCTCTTATCAATAGAAATTTATCAATTACTTTAAAAAGACTGCTGACTGAGCCACCCAGGCGCCCAGGTTTTTGTCTTTTTAAAGTAATTGATAAATTTCTATTGATAAGAGAGGTCTTCATTCGAAGCTGTTAAAAGTAACCTAAATGAGAATGAGCTCCAGAACAGGTACATCATTTATTAGTTCTATGACTGGGGGAAACTACATTTATAGAATTCCAAACTTTCTCCAATCCCTCAGTTGTCCATTCATTTAAAAGGACCTAATTTGCCAAGTGAAAAATATTACTGTGAGAAGTAACTAAGAAAAGGTAAGTGAAAAGATTTCACAGACAATTGGTGCTTGATAAACATCAGTAAACCTGTTCCTTTGCAAGCCCCTACATAGAAGGGGTACAGAAGCAGGATAAAATAAAGAGCAGATATGTCCTAAAGACTCTGCAGAGCTACCAACTAGAGGCTTATAGAAATATTACACCTTCTGGTAATCCATTCAAGTCTCTCATGCAATTTCAATGTACAGAGGTATATTTGTTATTAATATTAAAGTACTTTCCAATTATTTTCTGAACAGACTACAGTTTCATCCTAGTGTCTGTGCTTTGCCATGAAATAAATAGCTCTAGGTCTTTTATGTTTTGTAATAAATAAAAGGGAATTAATTTTTTTAAGATTTATTTATTTATTTGAGAGAGAGAGAAATGCACAAGTGTGGGGAGGGGTAGGGGGAGAGAATCTTCAAGCAGACTCCCCGCTGGGTGCAGAGCCCAACAAGGGGCTTGATCCCAGGACCCATGGGATCATGACCTGAGCTGAAATCAAGAGCTGGACGCTTAACTGACTGAGCCACCCAGGCGCCACTAAAAAGCAAATTATTTAATGCAAAACTATAATGATGACAAAGATAACTACTACTTTCTGCACCTTCTAATCACTTTATATGCATTGATTCATTTGATTTTCCTTATTTCCTCAAATGAGACATGGGTCATATTACCTTTATTTTACAGATGAGAATACTCAATTTCTGAGAATTTACTTTCCAAGAATTACAAAGCTGGGAGTGTCAGGAAAAATAAAATTCAGATCTAATGCTAAAGTCTGTATATTTTCAAACCTTCACTGCATCATAATAGGAGATATTTAGGACTCAAAACAAAAAAAAAAAAAACAATGTTTTCATATTTCCCCATCTCTTTGAAATGATTCATTGTTATTCCTAAACAAGCCATATATGAAACTATAAAATTGATATCCTCACAGCCTGCCATTTTATAAACTTTTCAGTATTTTTCCCTTGATCCTGATGACATGTACATTTCACGTTGAAACACCTTCAAAACAAATTTTCAGCATGCCAATAGTATTGTGGTACATAGAACATTCAATCAAGCTGTGTTTTCCTACCTTGCCAATATTTGTCACCCATTTTCCCCCCATATTATCCATGAGGTAAAATAAACAAATGAACCTCGGTGTGGTTAATGCACCCCTGTGCATCAGCCATCCACTACCACCATATGGTGATAAAACTTTTGTAAACACTGTCAATCGTGCCATATGACTTGAAGAGAGTGAAAAATATAGTATGTGCAATAATGTTATGACAAAAAACCTCTTAGGATAATTGAATAACTTCTTAACTGTTTGGATATGTTTTCTCTTACATGTTCTTGTCTTTCAAAATGAAAATATTGCCTAGGTTATCCACAGGCTACAGTGATGAATGCTCAATAAATTTAGAAAATAGTAGATAATTAATGATTTTTTAATTTAAAGATTTTATCAGAAATTAGAGTCTGAAGTACAACTTAAAACCACCAAGGCATGCAAATATTTCACGGAAATGCCCAAGCAACTGTTTACATTTTATAGATAAGAACATATGTAATATGTTTATATATATATATATAAAACTTATAATTAATTTCTTTCCATTTTCTAGGAGTAAAAATAAAATTTTAACTTGGATTTAAAGATAGATACCCTTTTCCTGGTGAACTGGATGCCATTCTCTCTTGTCTCCTCAAGGACTATATGCCTGTACTTTACTTTTCCCATCTCTCTTTCACATTAAAAAAAAATGGGACGGGGGTAGAGAGCTATGTGAGTAACTAAAAGAGGATCTACCTTTTGTTACTCTTGGAGTGTTCAGTCTAAAGAAAAGATACTAGAGGGAAGTTATAACAAACGTAAAAGAAGGCAATCTGTTAACAAGAATGGTAGACATGAAAGAATCGCAGTGGGAAATGATAGTAGAAGTAAAGTTGGCAAAGCAAATGAAAATGTTAAGGCAGAGTTAAAAATTTCTATTTGATTCAGAAAGGAAAGGACAGAGAAACTGAAAGGGAGAAACAAAACAGAGGTCAGGACCTACTGGACAAAACTGCTCCAGAATGATTTTGTTATCATATAAAATATGCCTAAGAATTGAAAAACATGAACTCCAGGATACCAGTGAAAAGGAAATTGGAATTTTTCAAATATGAGGTAGACAGTGTCTACAGTGGGAGCAGGTAGACAAATGGTGGCACTCTGATTATTTGATTCAGAACAACATTCTTTGAATGATTTGCTCACAAAAGTTGAAAATTGTGGGAAAGCTAATTCATTCACCTTTTTGTACCATCAAAGTGTCATCCTATTGTTGTTCATACCATATGTCATCCCTAATTAGACCATAAACCTGAGTTTGATTTGAAAGAAAAGGCTGAGAAGTACAAAATATCTGCTGATTCAAAGTATAACCTTCAACTATTTTAGTATAAGGAAGACTTAATAATCCAAAAGCAAAACCAAACCAAACCAAAATAAAACAAAAAGAGATCTTCTGCCAGTGTTTGAATGTCAAAGAGGTATTTAAGCATGTGTAATAAATTGACCAAAATCTGTAAAATTCCATAATAAAGTTATATAAAAAATTCTTTCATTCATTAGCAAAACCATCAGTATTCAATAAGATTTATTTAAAAAACATCAAAATTTTGAACTCTGAAAATTAGATGTGGCCATCCCTTCCATGGAAGAAAGGAGTGTTCTTAACTGTCACACAGTGAGCATTCCAAATAGTAGTGATACAAGTTGAGAATGTTGGGTGCCTGGGTGGCTCAGTTGGTTAAGCGACTGCCTTCGGCTCAGGTCATGATCCTGGATCCCCGGGATCGAGTCCCGCATCGGGCTCCCTGCTCGGCGGGGAGTCTGCTTCTCCCTCTGACCCTCCTCCCTTTCATGCTCTCTGTCTCTCATTCTCTCTGTCTCAAATAAATAAATAAAATCTTAAAAAAAAAAAAAGAAGTTGAGAATGTTTATTATGCAAGTAAATGGGAGAAAGCAAAATCCAATCAGCTGGTCTAAATATCCAAAGTCATAATTGACTGAACTTCTCTTTCATGCTTTTCAATCTGTTTTTCCTTGTCTCTCTACAGGGTCTTCTTTCTTCCTAATCCTTCCTCCAGTATTTCTATTTCTTTGTCTCTATCTCTGGCCTCATTTTCCCAAGATTCCTTTTCTTACCCTCTCACTCTTACCCTACATTCCTTCTTCCCCAGATCTCTGAAAAGTGGAAGGTACTATTAACAGAATATAGATTCCCAGTGATTTTGACAAGGTAGGAATAAAATATACTACAGGCAAAAATTCACATTTGCATTCTAGTGTTAGAAGCAAAGCTATTAAAATGCAAAAATTAAAAAAAAAAAGTTTAAAATGAATTTGAAATAGTAGCTATTGAAATGCCTCTGGTGTAGATCAAGACCAAAATTGCTAATATAGCTATGCCCTTTGCCTTCTTCTTCATAGTCACAAAAAATTGCTGTCTCTTTATTTATTAAAAGATTTTTATGTCTGCTGAACTCAGATAAGTTGCAAAATAACGATGTTCCCCACATAAATTAAGCCTCTGCTCAACTTCTGTTTCATAAAAACTTTAGTGTACTTTGGAAGTCAATGAATTTATTAATAATATTTTTGGCCTTGGTCATTATTCTTTGAGTTTTGATTCTTATTTTTAAGAATATTCACCCCCAAGTTTTCTTTGATTCCACAGCGTATTTCAAGCCAAGAACAGGCAGAACCTTTAAGACACAGTCACTTTAAAACTCTGCCTTTCCAAAAATTATATTCCCCTAAAAGCCACTCCTTCCAACACTACCTCATCCTAGGTAGGTAAGGCATTTTCATGGTGCTGAGCTCACAAAAAACTTCCATGTTAATTAGGCTTAACTACCAGGGGGCAAGACACATGCTTCTTTGGGTCATGTAATGAGTAACCATGCAGATAGAAGTTGGTGGTGATTGAAGCCATGAGTGTGATTAATCAATTAGAGTGGCTACAGAGAATGAAAAGTGGGCCAGCAAGCATTCTCTGGACCAGGTGGGCTAACAGCTGACCCAGCAGCCAAGTCAGCCTCACTTTTCCTGGAGCTAAAAATCTTGTTGTTTTGCTGGGTTGGCTGAGACCCCAGAAAAAAACCGGAGGCTGGCAGGGAACACCCATGCAGAAAGTCAAGAGGCAATCTCAGGAATTAGAGATTTCTAATCTCAGGATTAGAAAGCACACTTGGCTCCCATTTCATTTTGAATTAAGCCTTCAGAGGACTGGCATTTCCATAACTGTCATTATTTGCCAACTTTGTAAATTCAGTTTACTCTCTATGAACTAAACATAAAGACTCATACAAATTAGACATGACTTTATGTGTTGTTTTTGAAAACTGCATTGTAAAAGATGGATTAGAAATTATAGTTTACCAGTGTTCTGAAGGGGAATGGGGCTCAAGACAGGGAAAATGCTATAAAAGGTGAAAGAGAAAGAGAAAGACAGAAAGGGAGAGAGAGAGAAACATAAGCAGGTCACACCCTTGGCAAGAGGAAAGAAATAAGGTCTTGAGTTGTGGATCTGGGATCTGGAAAGCTAAATATAGCATCACTTGCCCTCACTGCATGAGGATGAAGAGACTGACCTGGGTAGAAAAACAAAGAATGGAGAGACACATATGGAGACTTACTGGGGTTCAATTCACAGCGGTTTTAGGGAGAAAGGGGATAATGGGAACTAGGATAGTTTTCCTTCCCCCCCCAAGATCTTTTATTTAGTTCAAAAAAATGGAAGGGGAGAAGGAAGAAAAGGAGTCTCTCCCCCCCAAAAAAATATTGTGGGAGGCAAGCCCTCAGAAAGATACGAAACTACCCATGCACACCTTCAGGAGTTCAATTTCCATATAGATCACCCTGCTGAACCTAACCTAAGGAAATGAGGAGAAACACTGGACGAATAGTTATCCCCAAGTCTAAGGCTCTGAAACTAGGGTAGGAGCCAGGGCGACCTTTTAATCGTGAGTGGTTTCCACAAAGGAATTGTCTTGAGGAAAGTCAGTAGAGATGCATGCTGCAGGGGCCAGGGTGGTGCACTGGGACGGTTTCCCATGCATCCCCTCAAGTTCCTTGTGGCAGGAGAGAAGGTTCTGCCTTAAAACAGAAACATTATAGAAATAGTGCAGATGTAGGAAATGGAAGCTGGTTCTTCTTTAAATACTCAGTAAAAGCAAATCAGCAACAAGGAAAGGGATCAGATAAACCCAAATAACAGATGGCACTAGTTACTGAAAAATGCCAAACTCAATACAAAAGTTAGTAATAAAGGCAGGAGCAAAATACTAAGAACCACCCAGAATAAAAGATGTGGCAGTACGGTACAAGCATGGTGAGCCAGAGGCATTTCATAACACCCGAAGAGAATCAGGGGAGGAAAGGGACTTCCAGGAAATGAGGTTTCCCTGGTTCTTCTGATAAGAGTGTGGGTTAAAAGATAGATTCAAAGTGCTTTCAAAAGATACTACCTACATCTTTTTTTTTTTTTTTGCTTATAGAATACAGATATGATCATCCATTTTACATGTTTATTGTGAGGATTAAGTACAGTAATCTTTCAAAGCACTAAGCACAGTGTCCAGAACCCAGTGAGTGTGCAGCAGGTGTTAATCCATGTCGGTTATTACTGTTATTATCATTATTATTATTTAAAAGTAACATTTAAGACAAAAGAAAGAGAAAAGCAATAAGGAACACCATAAGTAAGGACTAAAAGGAAGGGCAGGAAGAACATAGTGATTTTCAGTTTCTCAGAAACCAGAGATCATAATAATCTTCACCGAAAGAGAAATCCATCTACCTGAAGTAGTTCTTTAAGAGAAATCGTAAATTTAGGTCATTTCTATAAACAGAAACTTCCCTTTGCGTATGTAGTTTGACACAAATAATGTATCCCAGTTTAATATTTTAATATAATTGTGTCCTTGATGGGAATGATATTCCTCTCCCCTCCCCAAATCACACTATTCAAAGAGAAGAGCTGCTCTCTCCTCCTCACACAGCCACCCCCACATCTCACCATGTCAACAGGCTCTGCACCTCCACTGAAATGCTGAGGCACATCTTAAACACTGAAAATTTCTGCAGCTTGAGAGAACTAATCAAAAGCCCCCTGATTTGTCCAACAGATTCACTAATGGGAAAACATGTACTTACTATTCAAGTAATCTTATTGTTATGTAAAATTATTTTCTTAAATCGGATGCATATTTGTATGGGATGAAAGCATCGTGTCATATAATTATTATAATTTTTGTCAAGTTAAATTAATTTGAAATAGTGTGATAAAGCTTAATACACATTTTACCTCTTGTAAAACACATTAGAATACGATTAGTATGCAGTACTCCCTCTCAACTGGAAAAGAAAGAAATCAGTGTGACCAATGGAAATGTTATTCGCTATTAACTAGCTGAAAACAGCGGCAGGTCTAAAGTATCTGCATCTCATTTTGTATTTAATTATTGCAATAACATCTCATTTGCTTCAAGGTATTACAATTATCTCCTATTTTAAATTGAAAGGTATTTTAGAATGAATGCAGTTAATGAAGCAAAAGGTTCAAAATGTCCAGAGCATTGAGCTTTAAAGTAGAACAACCTACATTTTAAACAAATCCTTACTAAAACAGTGCATGTGAAATGCATTTCCTTTCATCAAAACCCCAGTGTATGTGCCAACGAGTGAAGTATAATGATTTTTTTTTTCTGATTTCAATGCTATTAAGCAGGAAAATGACATTAGGTACAGATTGATAATAGGCATTGACATTAATCAAGCTCTAAAAAAAGCTCACTTTCAGAAGTTCATAAGACACCATTTGCAAGTATGAAATATTCACTTAATTTTCTGTAAGACAAAACTGTTTAAAAAATGAAATCAAATGAAGCTTCAAATCTGATATATACCAACAGCAAGCCATTATCTTGTTCTTAATTAGCCATTCTTGAAATAATTCAAAATATTTTTTTTTTAAATATTCGTCACAGATGTCAGTGGTTAGGATCTTTTCAATTCAAGACCTCTTTAATTAGAAGTATCTTTAGTTTGTGTGTTTTAAAGACCTAACAATGTAAGATGATTCAAACTTCTATTAATTTTACAGATTGTACGTATCCATGACCTGAGCCCTTTAGAAATCTCACTGAAGAGCATCATTTTCTTTGGTAGGGACATGAGGACAGGGACAGGAATTCACTGAAGCAGCTCAGGTGAGGGTGGACTTGGCCACTGGGCAGAGGGGGAAATGGCTTCAGGGCCCAAGAAATGTTTTAATTTCTTGTATAATCAGAAGGAGAAAAATATAATCTAGCTTGGGTTATCTCTCTCTCTCTTTCTCTATCATAGAGAGAGAAAGAAAGACTGTGACGGCTCCCTTACTCTTTAACCCCACTAAATCTGGGGCTTAACCCCATTTAACAGGGTTAAAGAGTAAGGGAGCCAGGTAGTCAAATGTGCCTCGGGACAAGAAAGATACGACTCAGCTCTGGAGATTTACATAAAAATCTCATGGATCTCAAGTATAGAAGGTACATTGGCCTCAAACTAACCAGAAAATTTCCAGATATTCTGTCTCTTTGGCCCTTGCTCAATCTCCAAGGCTGCCTTGTCTCTTTGTCTCTGCTTCTCTCTGTGACTTGACTTTCCTGCATCGGGGCACAGCCCTCCACTTGCACAGATTCTTTGCCCCTGAGGCTTTCTAACCTTTCTGTTCAGATCTCCAGAGAGAACTGACTTAATCTGGTTGTTCCACCTGGTGTCAGCCCCATCCCTTTGGCCATCCCTCTTGAGACCCTGGGCAGGCCCATTCTCTAATCAGGGCAGAGGTGGGGTTGGGGATGGGAGGGTCAGAATAATCTCTTATAGTTTTACATTGCTGGGGTTCTTCCTAAAAATAATTCACCCCATTTTATTCTTCCACTTACTGTACTAGTTAATGTGATTATAATGACATGATGAATTTATTTGAACGAGAACAAAGATTATTTCTCAATAATTTATAATTACTCAATTTATCTCATACTTACATGAAATTATATTTTAATCCTTAGCCCATTTGATTAGTTATATTAATTGAACACTCAAATTGAAAGCAACTGATACATGGGTAAAAGTAAACTAATTTGTCTTTTTACTATGATTTTTATAATAATAAATTATGTATATTTGAAATATTTTCCATTCCAAATATACACACACATACATACACACACAAATGGTTTTATCTCACTCTAACAGAAAATATTTAACTAAGGAGTTTCTTACATTATATGGATATATAATGCAGACATGGTACTAGGAAGGAAAATATCTACAGAACACTATCAATTCAAGAAGATGTGATTTAAACTTTATTCTGACTATTTCAAGACCAGTTATAATAAAATCTAACAGATGATCAGGTCAAACAGGCTATACAAAAACAAGCAGATGAGCTTTTTGTCACTAGTATAGTCACTGTGAGCAAATTCTTTGTTCAACACAATTGTAATTATAATTGAAATTATGGGTTGATGTAACATTACATATGCATTAAAAAATTACATAGCCCTGTCGTAATATTAACATTTAATAAGTGCTTATTATGTCCCAGGACTTGTTCCCAGAACTTAATTTATGTATCTCATATTATCCTACAACAAGCAATATTGTTATCCCCATTACATAGATGTGGAAGTTAATGAACAGAGGTATTATGTAATTTGCCCAAGGTCATAAAGCCAGTAAGTAGCACAGCCAAAATATGATCATAGCCATCTTCACTCACAGCATATATTCCAACACTGCTGCCACACAGAGAGAGATACAGACGTGCTGTACACACAGTCATCTCCATTATTCACAACAAACTTCTCTTCCTTGTAGGCTAGGTGTAGCAAAATTTTACATTCACCAAAGTAAATTTTTTCTGCTTTAACTACATTGCCATATCTTTTACTTCTTTAGCTCATTCTTGATATATTCAACTTATAGATTAACTCTCAAATCAGAAGAAAGTTCAAAGTTTAGGAACCTGAGAGATGTAGTTTTTTTGCTCCATACCCAGAACACCAGAGATGGGAAATTATAGGGACAGATATATTAATGTAATATAATGTGGCTTATATCTTTTCTTCCCTTTAATCTTGTACTTAGGGATTAGGTTTTATTGTTCACATTTTATTAATGAGAAAATAAGTTAAGAGAAAATGAATAACTTGTCTAAAGGTAGGTACCTGCAAGGTAGAACATGTGCTGATTATTATCCATTGATCCCTGCAGTCTCCATTTACCCTCCTCTGTCTTGCTCTATGCCTGGGAGACTGACCTCTACACTTGGGCTCCCTTGCTTCCTGGCTTCCTGGTGGGTTGACCAATTGGGGTATTTATTCTTCACTGCCCAATCCTCCCCATGTCCAGCTCGCTCCTTACTGGATCACAATTTTAGCAATGGCTGCATTTTGTAAACCCTAGCTCCTAAAATGTCCTTTCCTTTTGCCTAGGACTTAGAGGTAGCAACAGCTTCTCTATGGCTAGTGACAGGCTCTCTCCTTTATCAAACTGTAGTCAGGCTCCTCTAAACCCTCCGCTCAATTAGGCCTCAACCTCTAGACTTCTCTATCGTTGCACTGACCAATTTTTCTGCTATCTCAGTTTACAGGGAATCCCCCCCACATCTGATCACCTTGATATCTGATCAAATTCCTTAGCCTCACCTTGCCCCAGGTGATATCTGATCACCCTAGCCTACCTTCAGCAAGAATCCTGTTGAGTCAGATTAGCTAAATACCCCCTTTCTCCCTCCCAGTAATATTTCATCCACTGACACCTACCTTGCTTCTTAGTTACAAATTCCATGTTGTATTTGGAATTAAGCCCAGTTCTATACTGAGGTCCCACTTTCTCTATTGCAATTGTTCCTCAATAACATCTGTTTTTGCCATTTTAACTACTGTCCAACTTTGTTTTTCTTTAATACTAGTTCCCAAGTTCTTCCAACCTCAGGCTGATAGACTTAACCTTGCCCACTTCTCTAACTAACCCTTTTATTAAACGTTCTTCAGTGGAAACTTTCACATGTCCATCCGGCTGATACAGAATAATTAACCCAGACTGGCTGCATTGTGATCCTTCAAATAAACATATATTATGAAAAAATAAAGAAGGGGAGTCTTTGAAATTAGTCTGCTCCCTTTCAAGACAACTAAAATGCTGATTTATGTTAGAATGACCCTTAGAGAGAGAAGCTTCAGAGAATAAGTCAACTATGCCAATTATTGAGCATGGGGGGCCACAAATAGCAACAAATGACCATTAAACAAATCCTTCCCCGATTTGAGCTTCGATTCTAGTGGAGAAAATATACAAGTAAACATTGTAGAAAGTGCTATAGAGCACTATACTTGGAGTGGGGGGCAACATAGCTAAGCCAGTCTTCAGGTACAGGGAAGTGGTACAACTAAACTGGTACCAAGGAGTGAAGAGTAGCTGGGCAAGTAAGAGAGGCAAGAACATTCTAGATAAGGTAAACGATAGCTGAGAGATCTGTGGTCTGCTCCAGACATAATATGTCAAAAATGCAGCATTCTTTTGTCTAGTAACTATTCTTAAATGCATTTGTAATCATAAAAATATTTTTCTGGTGTTTCTCTAATTTATATTGATATAATTAAGAGTTGTACATACATTTAAAAATATATTAAGTTTATGACATAGCTAAATTACTAAGAAGATGTGATCTTTCAAGACCTGTTTTTTTTTCCACTTAAATTTAAAACCAGATTACACCTTATGTTATAGGATTTTATTTTTTTAATGGAATTTTAAATTTCCCACTTTATTTTATTTCATTTTATTTTATTTTATTTTAATAGGCTCCACGCCCAGCATGGAACTCAATGTAGGAATTAAACTCACAACGTTTTAATCAAGACCTGAGCTGAGATCAAGAGTCAGATACTTAACCGAGCCACCCAGATGCCCCTAAACTTTCACTTTTAATAAAATGATGTTTTCATATGGCAAAAATACTTAGCAGCCATTTATCAAATCAATGCATAAGTATACATACTTGTGTGGACTCCCAATTAAACTGAACATTTTGTTTTTTTGCCCATTTGTTTAGAGCAAATCTGTACACTCTGCTTCTCTATTTAGACTGCTCTTGAAGTGAAATAATTTGTTCCTCATGAATTCTGTCAGGAGGCAAAAATGTCAGATCGTTGCAATGAGAGACTACAAACTGTGACCTCAATAGACTTGCAATCTAAAAATTATTGATAGAAATATTTTCTAAAAACAGTGAAAAGCTTTAAAGTAGGTGAATTCAAATTTGGTGCTGTTAAAAATAGCTGCTTCCTAGAGCATGCTGTTCTCTTCTTAACTTTTAATGAACTCTTGAAAGCTCACTTGAGAATGATAATTAGGTTGGCATTATTCTCTAAATGCCCCAAATCTAAAAACAGAGCAAAACTTCTACAACAACAAAGATACATACGAGTTTAATAGCCTTGATGCTTTAATAATACTATGCTTACCTCAATATTCCAGGGAGTCTCTTTCATATATTTTATAAAAACAAAACAAAACAAACAAACAAAAATTTGGAATACCTTTAAGTTAAATGCAGACATATAGAGAACAGTATGAAGGTTCCTCAAAAAATTACAAATAGAACTACCATATGATCCAGCAATCCCACTTCTGGGTATCTATATCCAAAGGAAATGAAAACAGGGTATCAAAGAGATATCAGCACTTTCATGTTCATTGCAGCACTATTCACAATAGTCAACACATGGAAACAACCTAAGGATCCATCAACGGAGGAATGGATAAAAATGTGATAGATAAGTCCTGGAGATCTAATACACAGTACAAGGATTATAGACAACAAAACTGTATTATAAACATTAAACTTGCTAAGTGACTAGATCTTAAGTGTTTCCACCACTAGAAGAATCAATAATCATGTGGCACCATGGAGGTATTAGCTAACCCTACAATGGTAACCATATTGCAATATAAATGTATCAAATCAATACATTGTGCATCCTAAAATTACACGATATGTCAGTTGTATGCCAATTTAAAAAAATTAAATGCAAACAGTGCTTTATAATAATTTATACTTAAAATAATGAAACGCTATTCAATGGTAAAATATATATGATCAAATAGGTTACTAATAGGTATTAGGGACATATATTGACAATACTTAATAAGCTTCATGCAAAGGCTTCCTTTAATGGAGTATTTCAAGGGCAATATACTAATCTTAAAGAATGAGGCTTCTTGTATTTAATACTTTAGTCATTTTGTCAAAATATCAGTTAAATCTTTACAATAGAAAAGGTTCCCAATTATAGTCATAATTTATTTTAGAAAATTAGCGAAGTGAATAATAACAACAGTTTTTTACATTTCATGTCTGAATCTGGCCTTTATGACTGTAAGATGATGCTCCTAAAATTTCAAAACTATAGTCCTTGGATGACCCACAAATAATGGTAGTTTATGGGAGAAACTATTTAAATTTTATTTAAGCTTCTTGTTAATTTTTACCAAATTAGTAAGAGCAAAAATATTGAGACCTCTAAATCATTGATTCTGATGTCAAAAAAATTGTTTTGGAATCCACAAAATTTTATACTTTTCCAAAATTTTATCTGGAACATTTTCAAACCTAGAGCAAAGTTGAAAGAATCTTACAGTAAACAATTTTATATCTACTACCTTGATTCTACTATTAATGCTTTCCTATACTTGTTTTCTAAATACCCATCCATTACTAATCTTTCTAACCCATCATCAATCCATATTATTTCTGATGCATTTAAAATTACATTGGAGCACCTGGGTGACTCAGTCCGTTAAGTATCCAACTCTTGGTTTCTGCTCAGGTCATGATCTCAGGATCATGAAATCGAGCCCTGCACAGGGCTCTGAGCTCTCAGCATGGTGTCTGCTTAAGACTCCCTCTCCCTTCCCTCTGCCCCTCCCCACCCCCATGCTCTTTCTTCCTCTCTCTTTCTAAAATAAATAAATAAATCTTTATTATTTTTTTTTTAAAGATTTTATTTATTTATTTGAGAGAGAGAGAATGAGAGAGAGCACATGAGAGGGGGGAGGGCCAGAGGGAGAAGCAGACTCCCCGCCGAGCAGGGAGCCCGATGCGGGACTCGATCCAGGGACTCCAGGATTATGATCTGAGCCGAAGGCAGTCGCTCAACCAACTGAGCCACCCAGGCACCCTAAATAAATCTTTAAATAAACAAATCTTTAAATAAATAAATAAATAAATAAAAATACATTGACAATACTGAATTGTAAATCTGTTTACTGCATTTATTCAATTCTTTAAATTATTTTTAAAAAACCTATGGCTACTTAAAAACATTTTCAATAATACTGCTAAAAGCCCAAGTTTAAAATATTTCAAAAATCATAGGTCTATCTTAATACTGTGTGAAATAATGGCCAAAAATGATACAAATAGCATGCATGTTCTAATCACATATATATGTATCCAGAAAATAAAAGTAAATCCTACTTATTTTATAATTCAGTCAAATGCACCAGCCAGAGTCCACTTAGGAAAACAGAAACCATTCTGAGTGATTCCAAAAGACCAAAATATTACCATGAGATCTTTATTGTTGTTTTTTTAATCTTGGTTGATTAGAGATCATCTCAGCTTTATATGCATTCTTGTTAATAAAATTAAAATAGTAAGAAAGACCAACATTTGGCAAAAAGCCATTCATTGGTTTGCTTTTTGAGTCTCAGATCCCATCCTAGACTGCTCCCGCTCTATTCGGTGGGGCAGGGGGACTGCAGACTACCTTACCTACACTCAAATCATCAAGAAGTTTAAATATAATTTGATGAATTGAGTAAGTTCACTTAAAGACTATATCTAAAATTAAGTTGTGCAGACTCTAAGACTATTTATCAATCTTGTCAAACCAGAATCAATTTTCCCTCATCTCTTTTGTTTCCCCTAGTTCAGGAAAAAATTAACACAAACTAAAGACCTCAAGTGCTTATCAACACTATTTCTATCTTTAAAGAGAGATTGGGTCAATGAACAAATGTGAAAAAGGAGGATTGTCCTGTTGCCATTGTCTGTGGCATTTGATCTGGGAAACTTCTGATTTCCTTCTTTGAGGCAGAACAATAAGGAACAGCCAATTTAAATGGCTTTCAAAGCACAGGAGAAAAATGAACCTGTGTTTTGCAAGCAGTCCATCAAGAGCCCTGAACCAAGATGTGGTAAAAATGAGATCATTAAATAAAATAAACAAGTTTCAAGGAGATATTCTGTTAATCTGAGATGATGCAGAGCTATAATCATAGTCACAAACACCTTGCATACAAAAGGGTTTTTTCTCTGATTATTTTACTATATACATAGATATCTATATAGTATTTTATATATTTACAGATACAGAGTATTTTATATACATATAAAAATATGAAGAAGGTGAATAGGTTTCATCTGATGTGCCAGTTCAGCCTGGGCCCTCTACGGAGTATGATAGTAGGTCCTCATTTGGGCCAGGTGGGGAAGAACCCCTGAGGGGAGATTGATGGCTGTGGTTAAAAAGGCTGGAAGGAACTAGCAGAGATTCATGTTTATTTGTCAACCCTGACCAACGCATTAATCTGAAATTACTCTATAGTCATTGACTGTGAAATATCCAAGTAATAGAATTGATTTCTTGGTTTTAATATTGTACCCTTTTCAACACTGTGAGATTTATTTCAGAGACCATTCTCTTGCTGACAAAAAATTAAAAATAAATGACAGTTTCATAATGGCAAGTTCCACTGGTTATTCAAATTATTTCAAAATGCTCTTCATGCTTCTTCAGCATAATAAAGGTATCAATTAGGATACCTACTCCTTTCATGTGATCTGATCTATAGAATTCCTCCTGGACTAAATCTAAAAAATGTTAAAACTATTTATCTTAGTTACAAAGGAGGAAAAGATCCAAATGTTGCTCAATTCCATGATAACTAACAATTGGTTTATAGAAGGGTTTTCTATTTGTTTTTCTTATGGTGAACTGTTTAGATGTTGGTGGATGAGGAAAAAAACAAACACGTTCAAAACAAAACAATGTAACATTGACTATAGTTCCATATTTGTTTTAATGGCAGAAGTTAGAGGAGAAATATTACACCAGATCTCTTTTATAATTTCCTATGACCGGGAAACACTAAATTGAATCCAACTCAACATAGATTTTCTTTTTAATCTCTTCTCATATTAACTGCAATAAGTAAAAACTAGAAATTTTCTGTTTTGAAAACAGACCTTACTTGAGGAAAAAAAAAAAAAACATGTATCATTTGCCTTTAAGAAATATAAATATTTGGTGGTATATTTATGAAATGCCTACTTGAAAATTTGCTATGAGCACAATTATTTTGAACTTGGAACTTTTGCTGGGTCTCCACACTAAAGCCCACATTCAGGACCCTGCTCTGTCCCTGCTCTCTGACCCACACACCTATATGGGCTTTCATGTTATTTATATAAATATCTGACTCTGCATTACGGTGATCATACCATGTTCATTGACTTTTTCTCTTACCTCTTCATCTCCTCTAACTCCTGGTTTGTTTGTGTATGTGTGCATTTTACAGATTTCCTAATAATGGCTAGTGGACATCTTCACCATTAGGTGATAAAAGGAACAATTTGAGTAACAGGTCAAGAGTGGAGATGCCTTTGAAAACAAGAGGCAACTCACATATGCAAGTATTGAAGACTGCCCTCTGCTGGAAACACTAACTCCTCCTCCCTCTGCAGAGGGGGACTCAGGTCTCCTATTTGTCGATGTCCCCACAGCTGGGAAGAGAGCTTAAAGCTGGGCACAGTGTAGGAGGCTATGCTGTCCTGCTCGAGGGCTCTGGGTAGTGATGTGCTATCATTTTCTTTCCCTTTCTTATTTTTTCACTCTAATTCACAGCTATGGGGCTTTGTATTCTTTTTGAGATTGTGTCCACGCCAACAGGTCTGATTTGGGTATCCAAATGAGAGATGCCATTTAATTCAAAGGAACTTATGGGATATTAAGAGAAGAGATTCTCTGATTAGAAGCAAATGTGATCCAATACCACCAGCTACTGCAGACAATACATTTTCAGCTTCTTCTAAAATTATCCGACATATTAAAACTCTCATCAGCCAAACTATAAAGGTTCATTCCCTTATGCCAGTATTAAAAATAAATCATTACATACCAAGAATATCTATTTGGCTTTATAAAAGTTTTTGAAACACTGATCTCTGAAAATTTCTAGGAACAAATTGGTTGGATTTACTCTTAAAATTATCTCATTTACAGGGCTGTTTTTTCTCTCTATAGCAGTAATTTATACAAGTAGATATACCAATCTGATAAGATTTATTAGCCTGAAGTATCTGCAAACTGGAGACTCTTCATTCAAAGAATAAGTTTTCCCTGTTACTGTTAAATAGGGAAAAATTTATGTCTCTTTGTTATAGGACTCAACTTTTCAGGATTTGTGGGGTCCAAAGTACATAGTGTGTAAGGAAATGTTTTTATTATAAATAAATGCTTCTTTGTAAAACAATATTTTTATATTCATTTTATGAATTTTTTTTCTGGAGAAAAAACTACAGAAAAGTTAGAGACTTTTGTTGAAGCAACAAGAGCACCTGATAGCCATCAGAATCCCCTGGGAAGCTTTGCACAAATAATACATGTGTCCAAACCTACCTATGCAAGATTCTGATTCAACAAGTCTGAAGCAACATCTTTGATCTTATCCCCAGTTCCCTGTGTCCTTCTTGCTTTGTATTACCTGGACATCACAAAGGCAGATTACATCATCATCTCCTCAATGAATCTTACCCAAACCCAAAATACCTCTCCTATTTGTTTTCCTAGCATCCTCTCTCGAACATATTTTCATCCCATTTCTCTTTATTAACAGGTTTTTTAATGCCCCTGTGTCCTTCACTAACCTTCAGAAAGGTGAAGATGCTTTATGTTTGTCATATGGTAAGACAATGATGTCAGTCATAATAAACAAGAAGATTTAAAAAAATGAATGAAATAAATGAAGTAAATGAGCTAAGATGATTAAATAAACTAACAAAATAGAGCAATTAATAGACAATTTTATCTATGAATGGAAGTTTTCTATTTATTGTGAAAAACTCATTTCAGTTCTTCATGGTATAACTGAAGCTCTTTTTTGGTCTTTTCTCATTGGTTTCTATTCTTTGTGTTACAATCTTTCACATTCTTAAATGATTACTGCCTCATTTAAACTTTCTCTAAGACTTGCTTTTCTTTGATTTGCTGACCTTTCCCAGTTTTGCTCACCATCAATCAAATAAAAAGCCTTCAATTTAAAGCTGTTCTAAATTGGAAGACAATTCAGTAAAATTAAAATATAATTATTAATCCATTTGTTAGTTATAAATTCAACACAAATGACAAGCATTATAATATTTTATAATAGTTACAATATTTTATACTCAGTAATTTATATTAATCTATCTGTATCTATATCCATATTTATCTCTGATCCTAAATAGCCATTTGATCTTTGTGACAACCCTAAATAGTAGGTATTATATTACTAATCCAGTTTTATAGACAAAGAAAAAGAAATTCAAGTTTACATTATAACTAATCTGCAGAATATTTGAATATTAATTGGTAGAGCCAGAATTCAACCTCAAGTTCCTCTGCCTGCAAATTCTATGGCCTCTGAAAATATTCAATAGCAAAGAACTAGTCATGTGTCTAAGAATCAGGACAATATGGAAAATTCTGAAAGGTATCTCTCTTCCCAAATGTTAAAGATTAAACGACAGGTGGCAAGCAATGGCATTGCCCACTAGAAGAATGAACAACCACGCTATACAGTATTTTTCACTGAATAGAAGACAAGGAAGACAAAGGATGGTGGAACCCTTGCTTTCTAAACAGTGATCACCATTATGCTGAAACAAATAGCTAAGTCATTCCATTAGAACGATTGAAATTATTATTATTTTTTTTAAAGATTTTATTTATTTATTTGAGAGAGAATGAGATAGAGAGAGAGAGCATGAGAGGGGGGAGGGTCAGAGGGAGAAGCAGACTCCCTGCTGAGCAAGGAGCCCGATGCGGGACTCGATCCTGGGACTCCAGGATCATGACCTGAGCCGAAGGCAGTCGCTTAACCAACTGAGCCACCCAGGCGCCCAGAACGATTGAAATTATTAATAAAATAACCCCTATGCCCCTATTAGAAGGGCCAAAATCCAGAACACTCACAACACCAAATACTAATGAGGACATAGAGCAGCAGGAACTCTCATTCATTGCCAGTGGGAATGTAAAATGGCTCAGCAACTTTAGAACACAGTTTGGCAGTTTCTTACAAAACTAAATATACACCTACCATATGATCCAAAAGTTGTACTCCTTAGTATTTACCCAAAGAAGCTGAAAACTTAAGTCCTCATAAAAACCTGTACACGGATGTTTATAGCAGCTTTATTCATAACTGCCAAAACTTGGAAGAAACCAAGATATCCTTCCGTGGGTGAATAGATCCAGATAATGTAATATTATTCAGCACTGAAAAGAAATAAGCTATCATGCTATGAAAAGACATGGATAAAACTTAAATGCATTAAGTGAAAGAAGCCAATCTGACAAAGCTACATACTGTATGACTCCAACTATATGACATTCTAGAAAAGGAAAAACTATGGAGATAGTAGAAAGATCAGTGGGGTTGCCAGGGTTGTCAGGGGGAGGAATCAATAGACAGAACACAGAAGATTTTTAGACCAGTGAAATACTCTCTATGATACCATAATGATGGATACATGTCATCATACACTTATTTAAACCCACAGAATGTACAAAACCAAGAGTGAACCCTAATGTAAACTACGGACTTTCGGTGTTTATGTTGTACCAATATAGGTTCATCAGTTGTAACAAATATATCAATTTTGTTGGGGATGTTGAGATTGGGGGAGGCTATGCATGTGTGGGGGCACTGGGTTAATATGAAATCTCTGTATCTCTCAATTTTGTTGCAAACCTAAAACTGCTCTAAAAAAAAGTAAAAAAATTATTTAAAAAACAATATAATCAACACAGAAGAATGTTATTATGAATGACTTAGCCTCCTAAAACAAAAATAAAAGAGAAAAAAACAAACCAGCATGGAAAGATATTTCATGTTTTTAAAAGAATAATGTGAGTGAATGGTAGTTTATATGCTCAAAGAGAAAAAGTCAGTCAGCTGCCACTTAGATTAGGATAAACAAACGTATCAATAAAAGATGTTCAAAAGCAGACCATATATCAAAATTTCTAACTTCAAAAAATATCTAAGTCCTTTTTTAAGAGGTCCATTCTAAAATGAACCAGGAAGCAACTGGTTAATTAAAATGGTACAGTGATTTTATGAAATTTATCTTTGTCAATATAAACTCAAGAATGATGTCCCACAAAAAAAGAATGCTGTTAATTTTGAGATAGCAATATTAAAAGCTGTATTTTTTTTAACATAAAATCATGGTTGAACATTTTTATCTCAAGGTTTGATCCAACCAACCCTCACTCAGTTCCTCAGAGAGTAGCTGCATAGGATTCTTTGTGGTCACCGGAGGTTTTTTTATTTTTCTCCTACTAACTAACCTGACTAAAGAGAACAGGTGGTAATTCTTCAAGAGTAAAAAATAACCACACTACAAGAGATTTACACAATGGAATCAATTTATAGGAGAATGAAAGATCCCTTCGGTTAATCAAAAGGACCTGGGGCCTTCCAGGCTTTCTTTAAAGCAAATGCACAAGTAATGTTAACTACAATTTGACTAAGTTTACTTCATGTTGCTCTTCTATAATATACAAAAAATGGCTAATTTTCTAGACTAAGGGACCTATACACTATGATCTCTAAAACAATTTAACATTCAACTATTTGGAATCAGATTAGAAACTGCTCCTTAATTAGTTATCATCATTAGAACAAAGATTACATAAGTGTTTATAATCAGAATTTTTCATATAATGTGAAATATTATACTCTTGTTATAAATTAAAATGTCTTTAAACAAAGTTCATGGGGGAGTTTTCACTCTGTCAGAACAATAATATATCATACCCAAGAGTTTCTTTATCCATTAATTCAGTTGTGATTTGTATTTTTACTTTTAAACGTGGTTCTGTGACATTTCATAATTTCCCCTTTTCGATTTTGTTTTGTTAGGATATAAAAGTAGCAAATGTCAGTTTTCAAAAACACAGCAAAGTATAAAAAATTTAAAACCTCAAACTGATAGATGACATTATTGACATTATTGTATATATCCTTTGTATTTTTAATGCAGGAAAAAATCATTATTGACTTTTTAGTTTCAAAAATAGGCAGTTGATTCCAAAGTGACACAATAATCGTGAAAGCCAGGCTTTGCTTAAAGAGAAAATGAGAGATTCTGAAAGTTCCCTTTCAAATATTGAGATTCAAGCTTGACTAATTTGGATCATAAAAGCTTACTGTGAACCACTGATAACAGGATTTAAGAGAAGTTCTGCCCAGGCAGGAAGAGGAATGGAAAGCCTTCAGAGGGGAGGTAGGGGAGATTCAGATAAATAGAACCTGAAAAAAGACTAGCACTTTGGGCCTCAGCCAGATACAGCAAGAGGCTGAGAAAATCCACAACAGAAATTCCAGATGTGCAGATGGAGAATCCAAGAACATGTGAGCATTTGGCTCCTTTTCCCCACCACATTTAATTGGCACAGGCAGCTATTTTGCATCTGTAGAATCCAAAGCACTGAGAAATTGAGCAGAAACTATCTGGACTCTCAGAGATCTTCATGAGAGCCAGCAGTTTGATCCTGTCAACATTATGGTCAAATCGGAAGGGGACACCCACAGCAAGAGCCATTAAAAACAGACCAGGAGTCCTACTTATGATGGGCTGTTAATAGCAGGCGTGAAGCCATTCCCCAAACGTCATACCTGCCCAACCCCAGTCTTTAGCAGAACAGGAGATCCAGAGAATGGTATGCCATCAAGCGGCCCCTTCCCCGTCACCAGAAGGCATATCCATGGGCTTTCTTTTACAGCCTGATGCCATCATGGAAAAAGAAGGTGAGAGTTCTCATGAAAGACTGAAAATTTACTCAGAAGAAATCTTTCCCCGAAAGTTTAGGGTTCCCCCCCTTACAGGCAATTTGAGTTATAATGAGTAAAATTCAAATTCAACATGCCATTCAATACTTCCCAGATATGATTTTAGGAATTCGTGATGTTTTGCAACTATAGCCGTTTTTTTAGAAGCCTCATATTTCTCCCCTTTGTCATTTCTCTACTTTTAAGCAGCTACTTGTGCTATCCAATACAGTAGCCATTTGTCACATGGGGCAATTTAAATTTAATTAATTAAAACTGAATAAAATTAAAACTTCAGTTTCTCAGCCACACTAGCTACATTTCAAGTGCTCAATAGCCGCATGTGGCTAGTAGCTACCACACTGAACAACAGAGATAGAGAATATTTCCATCATCACAACAAATGTTATTGGACAGCATGGACAACAGGCTACACTATGCCTATTGCCTCATAACAAGAGTTACAAAATAGCCCAATGCAGAAAAGGAAGGAGTATTCCTGAGTTTCGTTTCTAAAAGCCTAAACTCATAGGGATATAGAGAGGAGTCCAGGGCATAAATCCAGTTTAGAAGAATGGAGTTTAATAGACTGAAACTTCTCCAAAGACAGGAACTCTGGCCTGGGAAGCAAGGAGATAGTGGTTAAAGGATAGAATCCAGAGATGGGGGAGTGAGCAGTTGTTAGGATTTTGGAAAGCGCAAAGTACCCATTTCGTTTCCCCTGATGTAGCCTGGAAACAACAAAATTATTGCCAACCATGAAGAGGGAGAGAGCACCAGCCTTAAGAGGCCATTCTGACAAGAACACAGAATGTCTCTCAGATTATCTACAAGAAAAATAATTGAGGGCCACAGGGCATGATGGACACCCCAGCAGAAATCTATGTGCCTAGACAGAGAACTTAAAACAAGATGGATTAGTTCTCCCACACACATTTTCCCCTCCCCCACTTTCATGACAGTGCTTTGATAGTGGTTGCCCCTGAACTTGGATAAATCCTAAGCAACTGAGGGAGAAAGGTCATATCAGAGATTCACTGAAATTAGGTTTCTGCTATTCTTCTGGATTGTAAATGGATATATATGTCTTACCACCCAAGTTAGGAAATGATATTCATATCCTTTATACTTTCTTATAAATAGGGTTCAATATACCAATTCACAAGGTCCCTGGCATCAAGCCTTGTGCAAAGAAAAACTGCCCATTTTGTCAACAATCCCAAATTTGCAAATGATACTTCTGAGTACTTTCCAAATTTGGGGGTAGATGCCATGTGTTCCTGGTGATTAATATCCATCTAATTTGTCAATTAGTATAGAACATCCAGTCCTGCTGATATCATAAGTTCAGGATGAAAAAAATGTTTTGGTAATTCATAGGCATAAATATGCATGAAAACCAAAGAGCAATTCATATCAGAGAAAAGAAACACTAAGAATGTAAGATATCATGTATTACTTCTAAGCAATTCTAAAATTCTTCCTAAGGAATCAGGGAAAAGTGATGTATCACTTATATAACTGTTTTATGTTATATAACATGGAAGGTTCTAACAATATCTTTTCAATAATTTGAAATTTCTTAAATATGGAAGACCATGTCTAAAATATATAGCAGTGCAATGTTCCCTTCACTAGATTCATGATACACTTGGGTATGTTTCAATAGATGACCACATCCCAAGCTTGACATTTTATTCACTCTCTTTGTTGTGCAGTTAATTTTCATAAGTCTAAAACCTGTAGTTGGAATTATGGGGACATACGTCAATGAACTGTATCATCCATTGAACTCACCAGAGTAGAGATTTCTATCAGGAAAAATTTGACTTCAAACATTTTCCCACTATTATCTCCTTCCTTAAGCTCACAGTTACCTTTAAAATTGAACATGCTGTTTTTAGCTTCTACGTATCCTTAAATTGATTCTATAGAGCTGAGGAGTCAAAGAAATCCCAATGACTTTTTTTTTCAGTATATGTTTTTAAGTGTGTGATTTTAAGAGCTCTTTTAAAAACATTATTTCATTATTGACATTTTTAAGGAGGCAACTCTCTCTCTACACCAATAGCTACCACTTTCATTTCTCTTTACAACCCCCTATGCAGTAGGAAAATCATTTTCCCACAGCTCAGAGTAGAAGAGTCAAAAGGCAAACTTTTTATTATTTTATTTTATTTTAAAGATTTTATTTATTTATTCATGAGAGACAGAGAGAGAGAGAGAGGCAGAGGGAGAAGCAGGCTCCCAAGGAGCAGGGAGCCCGACGCGGTACTCGATCCCAGGACCCTGGGATCATGACCTGAGCCGAAGGCAGATGCTTAACCATCTGAGCCACCCAGACACCCAAAAGGCAAACTTTTTAAAACAGTGATATTGAATTTCAAAATTCTATCAGTTAAAAAATTGTACTAACACAACACAGCAATGAAAGGTTCAATGACCTCCAGCAGACAATATTAGTCTCAAACAACCACTTCAAAATATCCCTAAGGCTTCCCTTGCTGGTTTGATTTTAGCATTAGTTAAGAACCATTGCTGGTGAATGAGTATTTCATGGGCTTTTGCGTAGCTAGAGTACAGGTTTAAGTAACGCATGGTATATTTTACTTTTTCTTTTTTTTTTTTTAATCAAGGTCCAGAAATGGTGTAACATAGGTAGTATTTAAAAGTATTGCCTCACTTCTTAAAAGAAGGAAGGAAGGAAGGAAGGAAGGAAGGAAGGAAGGAAGGAAGGAAG
>NW_023270807.1:29601906-29771461 GCF_011800145.1 Mirounga leonina | reverse complement strand
AAGGAAGGAAGGAAGGAAGGAAGGAAGGAAGGAAGGAAGGAAGGAAGATAGGAGCACATACTTTGAGCCACATATATATTTTTTCAGTATCCTAGCTTGCTGTACTACTATTCTTTTTTCCATCTGTAATTTTGAATGTGGAAGAAAGCAGATTTTATTGCTTTAAACACCAAATTAACTTTCTAGAGAATAATCAAAGTAGTTATTCCATATGTAAACAGCATTTTAAATGACATGAAAGTTAATGGACTCTAAAAACTGATTTCAAGAGATTTTGTAGTTATTTCAAATTTTAGAAAATGTTTATACAGTTTTAAATTTCCTAGGAATATATCTGAAATTATTTTTAGGAATAGATATTAAATCTTCCTTCTTTCATACATATGATGTGGTCCAAAATATTGAAATTAATTCATCATAGATTTTGTGTATATAAATGTGCATATACACAGTTGTATAATTGTGTAAATATGGTCATTCTTTTGTCAATCCTCTATATGCTAACAATATGTTTGTGAATTAAGATCTAGCTTCTTTTATTGAATTCATTAGTATCTGTTAGGAAAAGATAATGCATTTGAAATAGATAAGCAATCCAGATGTGTATTTTTTTAAATGGAAGCTAAATTTATTTAGATATTTATAAATCATGGTTATTTTAATTAAGGCTTAGTATAGTACTCTCAAGCAGAGTAGAAATAGAAGTTGGCACTTTAAGTGTTTACTATTATTATCGAGTTGTCAACATTAACACCTATTGTAACTAGCTATGTAACGAAATAATCTGTGATCTGAAATGTATACTTACACATTTATTTTAATGATGTGAAAATACGAATTAAATAAGACTATATTAATGTCTTTCCAATGACTGACATAGTACCTAAAATTGTTGGAGAAGAGAGTGGCAATTAAAGAACCAATGCATTTAAAATCATTTACACTTACGTGGGTGTATAATAAATTATAAATTTATATAATTTTAAATGTCTTCAATCTGGGGAGTCCACTAATTCAGATACTTTGTAGTAAAGAAGCTTCCAACAGTGTGTGTCAGTTGCTGCTAGCCATAGTCACATCAATTTTAAAATTTCCCTGGAAGGGATAAAACTCAGACACTGCACATTCATCTATCAATCGACCAAATGCCAGGTCCTTGTTTCAAGGCCCTGGTACGTTCACGCAGCTGTGACTTAGCACCTTACAAAGCCAGCAGCTATTTTCAGAAAGAAGAAAGAAAACATGATGAGAAACCTACTGCCATGTCTACCACAATTCAGGCAGTTAATTAAGGAAAAAAATCATGTACTCTATAAAACGCATTCAGTTTTGTTAAGTTCCAATCAAATACTTGACTGATGCCTCTAGAACCAAAATGGGCACGTGATTACACCTAAGCCTGTATGCATTTCAATCTATTTTATCCTAAAGTCTGCAGTAATAACAAATGAAACAAAATCAGTGAAAAAAATTTTGGCACACATTTATGAAGTCCCTAAAATGTGTAAAATTATGTGGCATTGTTGAGTAAAGTAACTAGTTGTCTGGAAGGACTATCCTACTCATTTTATGAGATGATTATTGTTTTTTTTTATTTATTTGAATAATTTCCTCCTTTCTTTAAGAAAAATGTAACCCAGAGTGGGTTCTCTATGAAGTAAACAAAAAAATAAAAATAAAATAATAAAGCAGGAGAAAAGATGAAAGAAGGGAACTGCTATATTTGGAGTGCCAACCATATGCTAGATACCAAATCAGAATTAGTTTAACCCCTGTATGTTTTTATCCCTTATACCAGGTAGCTGTTATTCAACCTCATATTATGAATGAGGAAAGTCAGACTTCCAGGTTAAGCTTAATTTTACAAAACTAGTAAAGTGAATCTAAACCAAGGTTTTCTAAATCAAGAATCTACCTTTCATCCGTAACCCCATGAAAATTGATGCTAGAATTATTCAGGACTTAGAAATGCAAACTTTTCTTCTTAGTTTTTCTGTATACTTAAAATATAAAGGAATTTGATCCTGTTTATGGAGAGCACAGCAGTATGCAGAAATGTTCATCCTGACAGCTACAAACCTAGTATCATGTCACACAAAAAGAAGTTATTCCTTTCACAATTTCAGTTTTATGAGGAGAAACCTGTAGCCTCTAAACATATGTTTACGTTGTGCTTTCATGCCTCAAAACACACACACCAACAAAGGGACATGGTACTATGTCCCCAGTTTCAGGTGCAGATTCCCCCTCACACACCAGAGCTGCGGTCGGTCCCACCTGTTGCTCCTGTCAGTTCAGTAGCACCTAAAGGCTATGATTCATAACCTCGTTAATTGCTCACTTCATTTCGATTGCAGGATCCACGAACTCAGGGAAGGAAAGGCAAGGCTGCCTCTCACTCACTGAGAAGGGTTTCACTGTCACACCCTCTTAAGCTGTCACCACGGACACGATGGACAGGGACTATGCCAAGAAATGGAAGGAGTGATTCTAGGAAGTCACTGATACAGTGGTTGTAAATATAACGATCAGGAATGGCAGAATACATGGTGAAGAGGCAGGCTTGTGCATACTGCAGGCAAGGAAACTGTTCTGAACTTTTGTTTGCAGAATGCTTTATTTTGTGCTTAAATTACAATTCACCCCCCTTTGATAATATGTACTTTTCACAAACATGTGTAGCAATAAATCCCCGAATATCACATGACTGTATGATTTCACAGCACATTATGGACTTTTTTTTTTTTGATGGTTCTGCTTCTTCTAATCCCCATTATCAAACAACAGAACAACCAACAAAACCAACCAACCAAACAAAACCCCTCTAGCAGTTTTCCTTTCTTTTTCATGGAGTTTTAATTAGTGGTAAAGAGATTTCTCATAATGTTAGAAATTCATATAAACATGTATCCAGATAATCAAATAGTAAACCACATAATTCCAGATCTTATTTTAAGGGCATTTGGGACCTGCACTGGTTAATCTTGGTTTGTTTCCCCACTACATTCGTTGTCTGCTCTGCTTTGTACCCTATGAACTGCAACACCCAGAGTCCCTTCCCTATTCGCTTCCTATTTGCAGCAGTCAGCTGGGAGGCACCTCCATGAGACCTAAGGTGGGGGACTTAGGGGCTTGCTTCGGCCTGAACTTTTTCAGGCTTCAAAGCTCAACTTCCTTCATTTTCCCTGTCAGGTCAGGTGTGGGGTAGTTGACAACTTCCCACTGCTGCTAGTCCCTCATGCATACATGAACTCTCACCGAACTTCTGTAAACATGCCCTTCCTTAAACTTTCCTCAGGGAAACACTTGGAAGGTGGTGTTTGTTTTTTGCTAGGACTCCAATACAAAGTTCTTTGGGAAAAAATATACATTGCAACAAAATAAAATAAACAACAATAATAACAATGGAAAATCATTAATGGAAGGAGTAAATAATGCCAGAGAAAAGATTAGATTTCAGAAATATATTCGAATCAGGTCCTTCTGCTGATAAAGGTGGATTGCAAATTTGATTCTAAGCTTTCAGAAGCCAGAGGCTCAGTGCAATGAACTCAAGAGAATCTTAAGCTTCAGGGCGCCTCATTTGCAAGGATCTAGTAAGGCCCTGTGAGGGAACCTAGCAACAAGTTTATATGGTAATTTATTTTGTAAAATTTGCATACATTATTTTTATTGCAATCAATTAACAGCATTGTCTCTTTCCAAGACAACTTTATCTCTATCACATTGTCCCCTCTGTGGTGTGTTAATACAATGGCCATGGGCAATTTGAGATCCAGCTATCCATTTAGTTTGGGTTTTGTGGGATCTATTTAAGTAGTCAGAGTCATTTCCATAGATAATCAATCCATTATTGCTATCTATCCTTCCCAAGGTAAGATTGGATTCCTGGAACCCTCCTACTGGTTAATTTCCAGCTTTGTGACATGAAGGTTTTATCACAATAAGAACATCTCCTACCATGCCCAGCAGTGGAAGCATGTGGTAGTGGGGGAGAAAAAGACTAGGAAAGGTACAGAGCATGAAGTGAGTTCTGTGGGAAATTATTCCAATCTTCAGACCCATATAAAACTCCAAGTGGAGATCTGGTTCTCATCAATGCCTAGTCAAAACAGAAGTTTTCTGCTACTGGTAATACACTTACTTGATAAACATACCATACTCTCTCTCTCCTCTCTCTTACCTTTGGGAATTGTACAAAATAGAATTTATCAGAACACTTGAGTTTTCAGAGCAAAAAAAAAAAAAACAAAAAAAACAAACTACAGAAGTACCACAAACAGCAAACATGTTTTTGTGCAAAGTTATATGTTTTATTAATCTCAACTATGAGTAATAAAATACATGCTATTGGGAAGACTGCATTAACTTTCTATTTTCCTTAGGAGAAAAAATATAAAGTCGATGTCTTATGAAGAAGTGATTAAAATGTTTTAAAGAACTATCTCAGTCACTTTACTAAAAATTTTAATGTATTGTTTTTTGTTTCATAATGATTATGGCATTTATCAATTTTTAAAATTTGCATGTTCTTATGAATTCGTTTCCTTGTCTTAAATGTTCTCTTTATACCTATACTTTTGTATTATTTCTTTTTAAAAAGGACTTTAAAATTGATTAAGGTTTCAGATCCCACAAAATCTGTTTTGTTTTTTTTTTCCCTTGTGTTTCCCTGCTAATGGCCAAGTAGAGATCGCCAACTGGATTAACATTAGCCCTAATATTAACAAAATATATATTTTTGTTAAGAGGAAGTAGTATATATTTCCTTGCACTCATGTCAAACCCACAGCTAACAATGGTATGTTAATAAAAGAATATAAAATTCAGATGAGTAATAACAATTATGTTTTTAAAATTTTAAGGAATGAATACTTAATACATGGAAGAAAAAGAGTTTTTCAAAAAGTTAAACACTGAATGCTTATGTTCAGTGCATCCTCTCTATGTAAACACCCACTGCAGAGTTTACTTTACTGGGATTATTAGGGATATAAATTTAGAACAGGCCCTTCATAGAAAATCAAGACCGAAACACAAGATATATTGCTATAATCATACTGTGAAGCATGTGATTGCATAAAAATCAGTGGAATGGATAATATAAGCTATAAACTTAAGTGAGTATGAAATATCTTGGCATTTTGGAAAGAACAAATTGGAATAGGTGAGGTTGTATGTGCTCTCTTTCTCTCTAATAGAAATCCCAGCATGAGGAGAAAGATAAAATCATGACTCAAACTAAATAATCTTAGGGATTTCGCCTTTTGAGAGCTTTCATGTTTGGGTGACGATATCAAGTATTCGACCAATTAAGCATAGGTAAGTAAAGAGAAAATCATCATCTCTTAGAGTATGGAATTTTTAAATTTAAAGAGAAAGTAAAACTTCTAAAAATTAGACTTAATCCAATCTAACCTTATTGGAACACGTGGCTGGCTCAGTCAGTAGAGCCTATGACACTTGATCTTGGGGTTGTAAGTTCAAGCCCCACACTGGGTGTAGAGATTGCTTAAAAATCAAATCTTTAGGGGTGCCTGGGTGGCTCAGTCAGTTAAGCATCTGACGTTTGATTTTGGCTCAGGGTCATGATTTCAGGGTCCTGAGATAGAGCCCCTGTGATAGGCTCTGTGCTCAGTGGTGAGTCTGCTTGAGATTCTCTCTCTCCCTCTCCCTCTGCCCCCCCTTAAAATAAATAAATAAATATTTAAAAAATAAAAATAAATAAAATCTTTTAAAAAATAC
Source organism: Mirounga leonina (assembly GCF_011800145.1). Classification (NCBI taxonomy): domain Eukaryota; kingdom Metazoa; phylum Chordata; class Mammalia; order Carnivora; family Phocidae; genus Mirounga; species Mirounga leonina. The sequence continues at coordinate 29,765,716 of NW_023270807.1, read as the reverse complement.
AAAATAAAGTTAACCTTATTGATCAGAGCACAAGGTCAGGGAGTAAAGACAACATAAGGCTTAGAATCGAGTCACCTGCATACTAGTTAAGCTCCTGCACTTTTCTGAGCGTGGGCAAGTTCATTGATCTAAATTTTATCATCTGCAAAATAATGAGGTTGGAGTAGAATTTCTTAGGTTCTTTCTCTATCTATAAGCCAAGGCTGACAACTTGGTCCTGTGAATAGTGCCCAGATGTTAAGAGCTCCAGCTTTCATGACTTAGTTTTCTTTGACAAGTTACTCAATCTGCCCTTGACTCAATCTCCCCAAGGGACAAATAGAGATAACAATATATTTCTCTTTCTGCATGTATTTAGCAGGAAGGGTGAAAAATTACATTGTTCTTACACTAAACTTAAGCGTACCTTAGTGAACAATGTACTTCAAAAAAGCCGCTTTATAAATGCTAATACAGGGGAAAAATGAGCTTGGGAACTCCAGGTATTCTACACATGAAAATCAAGCAAATTAAAGTACATCTGCATTCTCATAGTGCTCTCTTTCTCCCTCAACAGAATTTATCAAAATTTCTACTTGTATATTGATTCATGTAAGTTACATACTCATCTTCTCTGAAGGGTAAATTTCATGGGGAGTGTTATACAATAATTACAAAATACAGTATGCATTTGTTGATTATTCATGAATCAATGAATGAATGCTGGTTAATAATGTGCAGAATTTCACTAACAATATAAAACAAGTGCGGCTGCATAATTCTTTTCTTTGACAAGGAGTTAGCTAGCTCACTTCCATTGCTTAGGCACAACTTTTCACAAACATACATGGTTGAAAACATATTATATTCAAAGACCTACAGAAAGAGAAGTCCCCACAATCTTCCACAATAATCCAATTAGCCAAAAAATGTTTTCAAAAATTCTTTATCCTTAAAATTAGGGGTACGGACATGTAAGATTTCCACCTTGAACATAGCAATTCTTATATATCTCAATAACAACTTTAAATATATAGTCATCTATTCCTAATGTAATCTTTAATTACGTATGAATTCTTGTACTCTCCAAGGAACCAACAAACTTGTACTTAGCACACACTAAGTTTATTTATTCAGTTCCAATCTTCACGAATTATTTGTAGCTTGCAGAAGAACTGTGGATAATATATCCTCTCACTAAAAAGATTCTAGTTCTTAAGAAGATATAACTTAATCTAAAAAGCTATGTCTAAAAATTAAAAAGTGATTTAAAAAAATACATGCTTTCTGAAACATTAGGTGCATTCAGTGACTTTTAGTAGATTGGGGTTACATATATACTTATACACAATAATGTGCTTTACATCAGGAAAATATTATAATAGGAAAATGTCCATATACATGTGGTAACATTTCTAATAGTCTAAATATATGAAACAAGGCCTAAATATCAATTTCAAGTCAGAGAAAAGTAAGATTCTATTAGTAGTAGTAGTTATGGAGAAAGACATTTAAACTTCACATCACATATTTTTCTTTTGAAAGTTTTATCCATATACACATACCCATATTATATACACATACGGGGACATGGAAACTATTAACATTTTCAATTTTGAGTCAACATCATAATATAGAATCTGCCTTATAGAAAAGAGTTAGCTATTGTGGTTAGTTTAATGAATATAAAATGAGCTCTGTTTAAATATTCCACAGCAAAATATTTTCTGAAGTTGAAATAACAGCCAAAGACTTTCCAAATACATGCTCTCCAGCATGTAGCCAAATTTTAAAGACCTATCATACCATTATCTCTCTAAGAAGCACTGCAGGTGTGAGGATAAATAAAAGGAAACTTCTATTTCTAGTGATTTAGCATCCTGTGGATTAGGTATGCACACAAAGAAGCATCTTAAAGCCATCCAGTGTTATATGGCCAACTATGATGAATTAGTAAATACATGGAAGGGATGAGGGGTTATTAATTTGTTTCTAAATTGGGGAAAATTAGAGAGAAATCACATTTGAGCTAGGTCTTAACATTTTAAGTTGGATTTCTGTAGTTTTAGGTTTGTTCCAATATCTAAGGTATTCTTCTTCTCTTAAAGCAATCCCTAGAAGGGACTGAGAGTTGACTGCTTGCTAGGCTTGTGATACAGATTACCATATAGCACTTCCCTTCATCATTAGTCTGGAAAATCTCCTTAGTGCTCCCTGAATTCTCTGTTTTCTGGATCTTATATCTTCCTCTTTCTTGGTTTACATTGCATTCTACTCTATACCACCTAGTTGCTTTGTAAGAAAGAATACTGGGAGGCGATATTTTTATTTTTATTTATTTATTTATTTATTTATTTTTTTTGAGAGAGAGGTGGGGAGGAGCAGAGAGAGAATCCCAAGCAGGCTCTATGCCCAGCGCTCAATCCCACAATCCTGAGATCATGACTTGAGCCAAAATCAAGAGTCCGACACAACAGACTGAGCCACACAGGTGCCCTTGGGAGGCAAATGTTTGAAGTGTTTTGGACTTAATGTGTCAATAGTCAATCTTTATATTGGATTATTATTTGGCTGGGTATGGAATTCTTGACAAAAAATCATTATACATGAAAATTTGAAGGAATTTATTTTATATCTAGCCTATAACGTCTCCATGAAATGAAATTATAAGTCCCTAGTATCCCTACTGTGTATGTGCTACCTGTTTTTCTGTTTTGTTTTCCTGGAAACTTTTAAGATCTTTCTTTTACTCACAAAGTTTAGAAATTAATAATGATGTGCCTGTAATTCACACCCCCCAATTTACTGTGCTGGAAAACTGGGACCAAATCTGGATACCATGTCCTTTACTCTTCATTTCTAAAAAAAAAAAAAAAACAAATTGGTTTTTTTTTTTTTGCCCATGATATTTTTCTATTTTTGGAACTGCTATCCAGTTTTGATTTTACATATTTTTAATTTTTTCCTCACTGTCCATATTTGTATTTTTTCAACTTTCTATCACCTTTAATTTTATATTTCAAGTTCATATATTGAAATTTTATTTTGCTTCTCATCTTTTTAGTTCCTAAGAGTTCTTTCTTGTTTAATTTTTTTTATATTTCTCATTTTGTTTCAGAGATGCAATATATTCTTTTATTTCTTTCAGAATAATAATTGACAGCTTTTAAAATATGTTCTTTTGTCTCTGAAATTCTTCCTTTCCTCTGAGTTCCCTTTCATTTGGGTTCTTAATATTGGAGATTTTCCTTAACTTATGTAGAAGTAAAGCACTGAATAAGTTGAGTCAACACTGCCTGTCTTTGCAAGGAATATCCAATTAATGGGATTTACAGAAATACAAATCCACTTTCAGACTAGAGACATTCAACATTCAAGTATGTGAAGGTCTTTCATCTGAGTTGTTTCTGTTCACTCTTTCACTGATGCGTGTAAGTGGTACCAATATTTGTGTTCAAGTGGAGTAAAAGAGTGAAGCATGATCTCTTGCTTCACATATTTTCATCCTGTTTGTCCAACATGTCATCCCAGCCTCCTATGATTGTGGGAGCCAAATCCAAACATTCCTTGGTCCCAACTTCTATATTTTTAAAGTATACTCTATTTTTTAAAAAGATTTATATATTTATTTATTTGACAGAGAGAGAAAGCACAAGTAGGCAGAGGGCAGGCAGAAGGAGAGGAAGAAGCAGGCTCCCCACTGAGCAGGACCCTGGGGTCATGACCTGAGCTGAAGGCAGATGCTTAACCAACTGAGCCACCCAGATGCCCCAATTTACTCTGTTTTTTAAAACTATAGGCTCCTATTTAAAAGGACTGATTATTAAAAAGAGAGAATTTTATGGTGATTTTAATGATAAATATTAATTTAAAATTAAACTATATGGCAATATGGTATATGGCATCAGCTCTACTCCAAAAAATAATCTATTTATGTATAACTAGTCTCTTACCTACTGTACACACATCCTCAATTTTTTTTTCTGGAAAATTCCCCTATATTGACATTCTTATCCTTGCAATTTATATCATATTGCTCTCATTTTTCTCCCAATGGAAATCAAGTCCCTCTTAATAAAGCCTATATTAAAAGAGAGGGCCTAATTAAAAGTAGGCCAAACATCTCAATTCAGATTTCAATGACCCCATTATGAAATGTAAGATCAACTCTTAAGAAATGGCCATATTCTGCATTAGGCTGTTGAGGGTCTAAAAAATACACCTTCTTTTTACCTTTTTTTGCCTCTGAGCTAACAAGATTTTAAAAATACTGATTGAGCTTTCTTTTCCTTTTTTAAACTAATTTAATATGAATTGTAAAAGCAAGGCAGTGGAATTAAAATTAAGAAGCAAATAGTCAGGAAAGGCATTGTATAAGGGCTCAGGAACAGAGCATATCAATAAATAAGATAGGTAGATAAACGAAGTAGATGAAAGCCAGAGTGACAGAGAAAACTGGAAGGCAGACGTGAGGGCTATCAAGAAACGATACTGGAACATTACAGATTTCTAAGACACTGTGAATGAGAACAAGACAAAGACTGAAAACTAACACTGCAGGGCTGGACTTATTCCATGTCTGGACTGCCACATGTTCCAAAATTTTTAATTCATATGAAAGTCTAGATTTTTAGCTTTTCTTCATAACATTTCCAAATGACAGCAATCATTCAGATGTAGGAAGCAGATGCCCCCTCCAGACACTTTACTGGAGTCCCCACCACTCATACAGTGTAGGCATTCCCTTACACTTACACCTGGCCCCTTCACCCAGTGTTGTGCCTGCCTAGTACGTACAGTCATTGTATTTGCTGTGCCTTGTATGAGACATTTTGCAGACAGAAGAAATCACCTTAAAGGTTAAATGCAGGGAAGTGTTAGCAAGCATTTATAAACGTAAGCCAGAAAATATCACTCCTCTGCTCACAACCCTCTATTGATGCCAAATCTTTACTCTGAGTGGAAATGAAAGGCCCTGCAATATCAACACAACCCCAGCCACCAGGCCACGAAATTAGTCTTGAGTCCAGTGACCCACTCAATAGTCTTAATATAAAAATGTATTTCATATGAAGTGAGGCAAAGCCACTGTGGAAAACTTCAAAAACAGAAAACATGTAAAAGAAAAAAATACTCATAATTCTACAGTCTAAAATAATCACCATGCTGGTTTTTAATGCACATATCTTTTTGTTATTCTGTTTTTTAAAACTTAATAATGATGATGCAAACAAATCTACCATGTCTATAAAAGTTTTTGAAATCATCTTTGTTTTGTAGCTGTTACATATTGCCTTATGATATATCATAATTTAATTATTGTCCAATGTTTGGGTACTCAATTTCCAAAGCAGTAGATTATAAATACTACCATCATAAAAATATTAACATCTCAGATTATTTTTGTAAGAGAAATTACACGAAAAAGAACTATCACCCAGCCACCCCATCCCTCCCACCCCCCACCACTCCAGCAACCCTCAATTTGTTTCTTGAGATTAAGAATTGCTCATATCAGTGAGATCATATGATACATGTCTTTCTCTGGTTGACTTATTTCACTTAGCATAATACCCTCTAGTTCTATCCACACCGTTGCAAATGGCAAGATTTTGGTTTTTTTGATGGTTGCATAATATTCCATTGCATATATATATATATATATATATATATATATATATATATATGCCACATGAAGTGGGGGGGAAATTGGAGGGGGAGATGAACCATGAGAGACTATGGACTCTGAGAAACAAACTGAGGGTTCTAGAGGGGAGGGGTGTGAGAGGATGGGTTAGCCTGGTGATGTGTATTAAAGAGGGCACGTTCTGCATGGAGCACTGGGTGTTATACACAAACAATGAATCACGGAACACTACATCAAAAATTAATGATGTAATGTATGGTGATTAACATAACATAAAATAAAATTTTAAAAATGTAGATAGGTAAAGCAACTTACATATTCTAGCAATGTGTATTTTAAGCCTTAATCTAATCAGCATTGGATATTTTTATTTAAAAATATTTGATTATTTGGTTTTTAGAAACCACTGAGTCAACTACTTATGAGTCATCTGTCATTTATTTCATTTAAGGTGATTGGTGGAGTCAAAAAAATTTTTTAATTTGTGGAGTCAAATATAAGTCAAATAGTTAACTATTTTGTTATGACTTCTTCCTTTGCTTTTTATGATAAAAAGTCCCACTGCCAGATAAGCCAGATAAGACAGATAGTCACATAAATTTCTTGAGAAGTTGTAATTGTTTATTAATATTATATTGTCTATTATTGTTTATAAATGTTTATTATTAATAACTCATTAATACTTCTGAAACTTCATCTGGTACATGATAGGAAGTGAGTTTCTAAACTAACTTTTTTTTCCTGTCAATTAACTTTTGTAGTACATTGCACAACTGAAAGAAAGTTATCAATGTAAATAACAACATTAAAGTAATTTAATGTTCTGAATTTATTTTCTTAGGTTTAATTTCAATCTTTGGCCACCCTGATTATTATCAGCATCTATATAATAGCTTGTGTCTTCAAGGATATTCCTGAGTTGGGGGTAAAACAAGATAAGATAAAATGACTTCAAGTAAAACAGACAGCATTAATGGCACACTTTAAGTACTTCTTTAGCATAAAAGTGTTTGAAATCTCACTTTCAAGTGATTCTTGTGAAAGATGGTCGAAGGTCAGTAAAGATATAAGTGACCCATAAAGGGTTCAGGGAACAGAGCTTCACCTGTTAAGTGTTGAATAGAAAGACACCCACTTGCCCCTGGGTTCCCCAGCTACACTGCCCAGTGATTTCTTCCTTAAATCCTTGGTGTCATGGTCAGCCTTGACAGTGGAACTTCCCTCACTTGACTGACAAAAATCTCCCAATAACTTCCTACTATTTGACCTGCCTGCCTTCTCTAGCTCTTCTTTATATTATCAGCGCCTATTTCTTCCTCACCTAGAGCCAACTCTTCAATCCAGCTGTCACACCAGACAGGGTAAATGCATAGGTTCCTAGGATCAGCTTAAGAATATGGCATTTATCAGATGAACATAAGGGAAAGAGGGAAAGAGGGAAAGAGAGAGAGAGAGAGAGAGAGAGAGGCAAACCAGAAAACAGACTCCTATATATAGAGAACAAGCTAAGAGTTGCTGGAGGGGAGGTGGGTGGGGGATGGGTTAAATCATTAAGGAGGGCACTTGTGACAAGCACTGGGTGTTGTATGTAAGTGATGAATCACTAAATTATACACCTGAAACTAATATTGCACTGTATGTTAACTAATTGGAATTTAAATAAAAACTTGAAGGAAAAAAAAAAGAAGCCTATGGGGGGAGGAAGAATATGGTACTTGTCAATAGCTACATTTGACAGGGACAACTATAGAATCTCTCCTGGATTAAATTAAAATAAGTTCTAAAGTTCACTAATCTAGTGCCAAGTTTGATCATGCCCTGATTATTGTTGCTTTCATTGTTATAATTACTATCATTTACCCGGCTATAAGGCCAATCTGAATCTAGTTTACTTCTATAATGAATTTTCTGATCTTGGATTTGTAATTTAAAAAGAAAAAACAATGAAAAAAATAAAGCTGGATAGGGCGCCTGGGTGGCTCAGTTGGTTAAGCGACTGCCTTCGGCTCAGGTCATGATTCTGGAGTCCCGGGATCGAGTCCCGCATCGGGCTCCCTGCTTGGCGGGGAGTCTGCTTCTCCCTCTGACCCTCCTCCCTCTCATGCTGTCTCTCATTCTCTCTGTCTCAAATAAATAAATAAAATCTTAAAAAAAAAAATAAAAAAAAATAAAGCTGGATAAAGAAAAGCATTTTTAAGTAAAAGTGGTGAAAGAATTAGAGCAAGCCATCCTTTATTTGCTTTGAAAACTAGTTGGTTAATTATATTTTTGATATATGTTAAAAGTTTAATACAGTTCTACAATTATATTAGATATATAATGACTCAAAAACCAGTACTGATGCAAATTTTCCTAGAAGTTTTGATGGTTAATTTATGTACCAACTTGACTGGGCTACAGAGTGCCCAGATATTTAGTTAAACATTGTTCTGGGTGTGTCTGTGAAGGTGTTTCTGGATGAGAGTAACGTTTGAATCAGTAGAATAAATGAAGCAGATTTTCCTCTCCAATGCTAGTGGGCTTCATCTGGTCCATGGAAAGCCTAAATAGACAAAAACAGAATTTGTTCTTTCTGCCTTACTGTCTCCAAAGTGGGACAGTTTCCCCTCCTGCTCTTGGACTCAGACTCCAGTTGGAACTTACACCATCTGCTCTCCTGCTTGCTGACTGCAGATGCTGGGACTTCTCAACTTCCAGAACTGCATGAGCCAATTCCTTATTATTTATATTCTATTGGTTCCATATATGTACAAAATTTACATATTATGTTATATATTCTATTGGTTCTGTTTCTCTGGAGAGCCCAGACTAATAGAGTGAATAATAACTCAACATGAAAGTTTATTGAAAAAATAATAACCAAGAGAAAATGCACAGTAGTTTTTTGACCGAGTCCTTGATTCTGTGGTTATAAATGTAGCAGTTATGAAATGTGTTTTTCCATCTATATAAATGTTCCAAGAAATTGGAATTTTCTCACTTAAATGCCAATAGATTGTACTTAAAATATGTTCTCCAAAAAGTTCTTTGGAAACACATTTGTTTTTAGAACTTTGCATATAAAACATATCATAGATATTTCCTTCTTACTTAGTGTCACCATTTTGCCCACCCAATAACGAACTGATCTGCAATGTGACTTGTTCTGTGACTAGGAATCAGAGTGGTGTCATTGGAAGAGTTTAGGTCCTGGGTGCAGACAATCTTTAGTTCTAAGTCCAAATCCAACCCTGTAATTTAGGAAGTCACTTACTTCTGGAATGACCCAGTTTTCCCTTCAGAATTATGGAAATTATTCATCCTACGCAACTGAAACTTTGCACCCTTTAACCAACAACTCCCATCATTCTCCCGCACCTCCCAGCATCTGGCAACCACCATTCTACTTTCTGCTTTTATGAATTCCACTTTTTCAGATCCCACACATAAGTAAGATCACATAGTATTTGTCTTTCTGTGACTAGCTTTTTCATTTAGTACAATGTCCTCAAGGTTCACCCATATTGTCACAAATGGCAAGATTTCCTTTTTTTTTAAGAAGAATATATGATATTCCTAATAATGTTCATTGTGTCTATAATCCACATTTTCTTATACATTCATCTGCCAACAGACATTTAGGTTGTTTCCATATCATGGCTATTGTAAATAATGCTGCAATGAACATAAGAGTATAGATCTCTCCAAGATATTAATTTCAACAATCCTGGAAGTGGGATTATTGGATCATATGGTAGTTCTATTTTTTATTTTTTTAAGAACTCCTAAGTAGTTTTCCACAGTGGCTGTACCAAGTTACATTTCCACCAACAGTGTACAAGGGTTCCCTTTTCTCTACATCCTCCCCAACAAATTATCTGAAAGGGAAATTAAGAAAAAAAATTCCATTCGCAATAACAAATAAAAAGTATAAAATACTTAGAAATAAACTTAACCAAAGAGTTGAATGACTTATATACTCAAAATTATAAAACATTAATGAAGGAAATTAAAGGAGACATGTGTAAATGTAAAGATATCTCTTGTTCATGAATTGAAAGAATATTATCAAAATGTCTGTACTACATACAGTGTCTACAAATTCAATATAATCCCTATCAAAATCTCAATGGCATCCTTTACAGAAACAGAAAAAAAAACAACTTTAAAATTCATGTGGATCCACAAAATACCCAGAATAGCCCCAAAGCAATCTTGAACAAGAACAGAGCTGGAAGCATCACACTTCCAGATTTCAAAATATATTACAAAGTCACAGTAATCAAACCAGAATTGTACTGGCATAAAGGCAGATATACTGACAGAATAGAAAGCCCAGAAAAAATACACATCCACAGTCAATGGATCTTAGATAAGAGTACCAAGAATACACAATGGGGAAAGGATAGACCCTTCAATAAATAGTGTTGGGAAAACTGAATAACTACATGCAAAAGAATGAAACTGGACCCTTATCTCACACCATATGTAAAAATCAACTCAAAATGGAGTAAAGACTTAGACGTAAGATCTGAAATTGTAAACCAGTTGAAGAAAACAGGGGAAAGGTTCTTGACATTGGTCTGGGCAACAACTCTTTTAGATATGACATCCAAAGCACAGGCAACAAAAGCAAAAATAGACAAGTGAGACCGAATCAAACTGATAAGCACACCAATGGAAACAACCAACAGAGTGAAAGGGCAACCAACAAAATAGGAGAAAATATTTGCAAGCTATGTATCTGAGAAGGACTCAATCTCCAAAATACATGAGGAACTCAAACAACTCAATATCAGTCAATCAATAACCAAATTAGAGAACAGGCTAAGAATCTGAATAGATATTTATACAAAGAAAACATACCAACGTTAGCAGGTACATGAAAAGATTTTTCTTTTTGTTGCATTCTTTTTTCCTCCTCCTATACTTATCTGACAACAATATACCTATCAAGAATATATTTCATTATTTGTTATAGCATTTCTTTAAGTGTTTTGATGATGCCTTTCTTTTGAATGTATCCTCAAGTTGTTTTTACTAGTTTCTCTATTGAAAATAATGTTGACTCTCTGCTTATCAGAGCCACTGTGATCAGTACAGACTTAGGTTTCAAATGGAAGGATTCACTAATGCTGGAAGATAGGGTTGACTAATTTTTGCCAATAAATATGTGAGCAGAAGTGCAATTCTAGTCCATAAGAAGCAGGTGTGCCTTCTCTGCAAGCTTTCCCCTTTCTCTGGTTGGATGCAAAAGGCACCATATTCCAAAGGGATGCAAAGCCTTAAAGGAAGGAATCTGAATCCTAGTATCACCTCCTGTAGGAAAGACACCCACAAATCAGGAACCCCTTCACTGAAAAGTTACATGAGCAAAAAATAAAATTCCATGTGTTCAGCCACTAAAACTTTGGAGTTTGTTTCAACACACATGTTACCCAAACTACTCTACTATCAATCTCAGGGATTTTTCGTCTAGACTTGAATATTTTCATAGTTATCTAACAAATATTTGATTTTATACAAGGGCCTCCTATACAATTTGAAAGTTAGAGAATCCCAGGATAAATATTTAAAGAAGGTTCATGGGAAATGTAAGACTCTAAACAATGAATTAAACTGGGATATAAATTTAAAAGAAATGGAGTTAAGAAAACTATTACTTGCATTTATGTGCCTAACACCAAAACACCTGCTGGGTAAGTCACTGGGCAACTTGAAATAATATCCTTTTGAAATTGTTTTTATTATTACTATGTTCCTTTGATTTTGTTATTAGAATTGGTAGCATTATTATTTTAATTTGCCAATTCTAGATTTTAACTGAATCCTGGAATTACTGGAGTGTTAAAATTGTTATAATAATAACAATCTTGCATATTAAAAATCATAATAAAATTAATGAAATGAGGAATTCATAAAAAGGATAGAGTCAGAACATGTTAGATCCAACAGGCAGGGATCCTGAAGATAATGGTCTGACCCTGGGTATATTCCCCAATCTCCTATCTTCCCCTCCACTTAACCTTCTTCTGAGCATACCCACACTCCAAATGAATTCAACCTTTCTTTTCTTAAACCACAGTTTTTTATTCTATATACTAACTTCACATGTTCTACAGCAGGGGTCACAGAGGGGTGGAGTAGCCAGGGCTTTGGGTTCTACTCACTGAGACTGGTGGGCTTGTTAGGCAATGGAGGAGGGTATGGCCCCTTTAAAGAGAGCACATGTTCCAGGCTCCAGTCAAAGCTTTGTGGGAATAATGGTCTAGTGTTTCTGACTCTTGATTTTTTTTTTTTTCAGAAAAAGTAACAATCCAGAGCTACATATGAAATGAACTTAATTTTTGAAACACTGGGAGGCAAACAAAATACACTATGGACACAGCCCTGATGTGTGTTCAAAAGATTCTATCTCTATGAAAATAACTGAGAGTATATTTTAAATCGGTGAAGAAAATAAAAAGCAAAGATCATGCAGGAGTAAGGATACTTTGGCCCTTCTTTTGATTTAGCATGCCTCAAGAGACAAGGTGCCTTTTTCTATGATGGTTTTATTAATGGATAGATTATCAATATTATTTTTTTTAGTATTATACCTCATGCCATCACATTTTCTTTTAATTTTTGTGTAAGTGAATAAGGAAAAGGAAAAAACTTTGGATGCTTCTTTTTATGTAGCCCATTTATAACAATAAATTCTGAATGCTCCCTTGAAACATTCAGGAGAGGAAAAGACATAAAAGGTAAACAGTAGTGATGTCCCATGAAAAAGCTTCTGAGCTAGACCCTCTAGACAAGAAGAAAATAACTTAAAAAAATAATTCTTAAGAAAACTGAGAGTTATCAAAGATTTGTATTGAGGGCACCTGGGTGGCTCAGTCATTAAGTGTCTGCTTTCGGCTCAGGTCATAATCCCAGGGTCCTGGGATAGAGCCCCGCACTGGGCTCCCTGCTCCACGGGCAGCCTGCTTCTCCTTCTCCCACTCCCCCTGCTGTGTTCCCTCTCTCACTGTGTCTCTCTGTCAAATAAATAAAATCTTTAAAAAAAAAAAAAAGATTTGTATTGAACCAAAGCCAGTAGAAATGTACTGAAGACAGCACATCTTTTATTATTTAAGAAATCTATATGCAGCATAGAAAAAAATAAACTTTCAGTTTCACATAATACACACACTGTTTTGGTTTGTTGTGAGGCTTTTAAGAAATACAAATATCTAAATAGAAGAAACAACAGAGCCTTGCCAATATAAAGTAAGCATTCTTGCCAAAATTTAATGTATGGAGTACTTACTCTTTACGTGTACTTTTTGCCAAAAAAAAAAAAAAAAAAAAGATGGCACTAAATAGGATTTATTTAAGATTTCTAGAATCAAACAGCAAAATGCAATTAGAATAAACAATATTCTAAAGTGGTTGGCTCCTGAGTAACTGCATCACTTTTGCAAATTGAACTAGAAACGATCAGAATTTAGAAAAAAAACTTGTCTTTTTGAGGAAGCTCTTCCCATTTAAGTGCAGGTTTAGTAAACTTAAAGTCCTTAGTAACTTAGAGATGTCACATGATTCAAGTTATATGCTCATAAGCACTGTGTCATTAATTCAACACACAGACATTAAAAAGCACATTGTACTCAGCACTACACCAAGAGCTATGGAGGACATAAAAGTGGCAAGAGACTGCCCCTGTCCTGGGGGATTTTACAGTCTAGCTGGGAATGAAAGACTACAGAAATAGAAAACAAAAGCAAGTGCATAATCATGTAGCTTGAAAGAGATTCACAACGTAAGTAGGTGCTTAAACAGCAGTTCTTTGGCTGTGAGTTAGTTTTATTACACTTTCATTACAGCATTAACATCGTAGAAAGATAACACTGTCCATAAAAATGGCACACTTTCATTTAGGGAACAAACCACAAAATGTTGGAAAATAATTTTAAAGGAGGGTACTATTTAGGTCAAAACATTCTGAATAAATATGTACCAAGTATTTTTATACAAATGTTAAAATGGGATAAAGAAAATAAGCATGTTTTGGTTAGTGGAAAGCAAAAGGGTGAGGTGGCAAAGAGAATGGGCCTTTTCATAATTCTATAAAATTTTTAAATTAGGATGAATCTAATTGGAAAAAAAGAAAATCATCACGGACCAGCACTGGCTTTTATAAAACAACAGGTTCTACAATTACTACTCATTTTGGGTTTGGGTGATTACAATTGGGCTATTTACAAAGTGACTGAAGACCTCACCTAAAGCTCCTCCTTTAGGAAGAAATAGGTACAAGGTAAGGGGGCTAGGTCACTGAGGGTGTTCCACAAGGATGGTCTCCGGGTGCACATCCAGGGAAGGTGAACTGGAGAAGTAGCTGGCGGCCAGAGGAAAGCCCAGAGCATTGGTATCTCTGCACATCTTTTGTCTCAGTCCCCTTTCTCCTGCTGTTTCTTTCCATTCCTAATCTCACTTCTGCTAGGTTCTCAGCTTTTCCTGTGAGTTGTTTTATGCTCTCCACCTTAAATGTATGTTTCAGCCTCTAACTTCACTTTGATTTTTCTTGTTTTTACTTTAACTTTTATCTTTACTTCTTAGCTCTATTGTATTTTTTTTAAAGTAAGCTCTACGTCCAACAGCAGGCTTAAACTCACACCCCTGAGACAAGATCCACATACTCTACTGCCTGAGCCAGCCAGGTGCCCCAAAATACTGTATTTTGGATTCTAAGCCCAATTGTAATTTTTCCTTTTCTCTTTACTTTTGATCTTTTGTATCTCTCACCTTAAATCTTTTGTGTACCTGTTTCCTTCATTATATTTTATTTTGGTTACTGGTCTTAAGCCTGAATCCAAATTTCCTAGCAATAATTTATCAATTATTCACATCCATCATTTTCTCTTCTTTTTTGAAATGACTACCAGCTTTAAGATGTTAGCTGGGAAGACGGAAGGTCAATGTGTCAGACTAAGGAGGACGGGCATTATCTTACTCCCAGCTACTGTAGCATCTTCTAACCATGGGTTCAGAAGTTAGTACCTGACAATATCAATTGCTTGCAACTAAACAGCATTGAAGTTAGGACTGATATATATTAAATTTCAATATTTGCAAAATTAACCAGAATGAGGACATCTTCTGACACAGAGTCCAAAACCTTAGCTTCCAAACTAAATTCTTTTTTTTTTTTTAAGATTTTTATTTGTTTATTTAACAGAGATAGAGAGCACAAGTAGACAGAGCGGCATGCAGAGGGAGAGGGAGAAGCAGGCTCTCCGCTGAGCAGGGAGCCCTATGTGGGGCTCGATCCCAGGAACCTGGGATCATGACCCGAGCTGAAGGCAGACGCTTAACCGACTGAGCCGCCCAGGTGCCCCCCAGACTAAATTTCTTTATCTCTTACTCTTGATCCACACTCTGTCCCAGACAAAACCTAACTAATCTTAGGAACCCTGAGAATGTTCTCTGCTCTACCAATACGGTTTTGGAAAAACACATGTTTTTTGAAACTAAAAACACTTATGTTGCCTATTTTGCTTAACTAGTTCTCATATTTGAGAGAAGTTCCTCACCTGAGCTACTATTTTCATGTCTGGTATCAGTGAATGTAGTTCTCTTCTCTCTTCTGTTCTTTGTGTTTCCATACCACTGCCTAGAAGAGTTTCTCTTTACTAAATACATTGAAATCACAGGTGTCTTTCAAGTTCTATTTCACACATCACCTAAACTCTCCCCTTGCATGATAAACCAAGAGATGCATCTTAAGCACAGCTCTCTCAAGGTGCATTTAAATGCTAGTCCTTTGTATTTGCTTTTTCATCCCTAATAGATGATAAACTTTTCAAAAATACAAAAATAAGATTTTTACTTGAATTCCTTCTGTGACACCAAGTATTTATTTATACATATTTGTATAATGGTAATTTTTAATTTATAGCCATTTGTTTTTATTTATCACTATTTCAGGAGGAAAAAATAGTCCTTTCTACCAAATCTTCTATGTCTCACATCTTCTAAAATGATTCGCTTTTATAATCATGTTATACTGCACCTCGTGCATATTTTCATCTAAAATATTTGACAGAATTCCAAACAAAAATGAAAGAAGACACATTAATATCAGAAAACCCTTCCTTTTATATACATATTTTAGGATATAAAGAGTCCAGTTATTTTGCATTTCCTTCCCCAAGGCTATTCTGACTTTGGCAACTCTTCAAGTAATCGTTTCTACTAATGGCTACTAATTCCTAATACATAGAAAGTTCCTAAACACCCTCCATTTGCAGTGTAAAGCTTTGTTGTAGGCCAGCCTACATGAAATATCAGAGTGTGGGACCTGCTTCAGGGGAATGAGACAATAAATTTGAAAACAAGGGGGCAAAAAGAAAAAAGAAAAAACCTTTTCCAGTTCACCAATGGGTAAAAAAATAATAATAAAGGTCTAGAAAGATACTACTCTTTTTTTAAACTGGGGAATTTGTTTTGTCATCTCTGAAATCTAGGGCAGTAACAGGAAAGAGACTGCTAGTAAAACCCAAGTGACAATCTTGTTAGGTTCCAAATAACATTTAAGAGTTTATCTTTTGCCCTCTTCTATTCCCAGAGCTCTCTTACTTTAGGACAACTGCCCTCTCCGGCTAATCAAGGATCCACAGTCCATTCCTCTTAGGGAGAGCAAGCAGCAAGATAATCTGAGAATAGCAGTGCCTGAAGACTGATACAGCGGGATTCTCAGCATGGCTTTACGCTGTATACTGCTGCACATCTTCCCTTCTGTGGGACTGAGTTTTTCTTCTGCAAAATGGCAATACTAGTTAACTCACTTCCCAGGGTTTCTATGGGAATTAAAATAGCTAATAGTAAGTAGAAATCCAAGCAAAAGTTCCCTTGCTTCCCTCCATTTGCTCTCTCTGTATTAGTCAGGGTTCTCCAGAGAAACAGAACCAGTAGGATGTGTATGTGTGCAGAAGAAGAGGAAGAGAGATTGGGAGATTCAGTTTAAGAAATTCGTTCACGGGACTATGGAGTTGGGAAGTGTGAAATCTTCAGGGCATGTCTGTGGCTGGAGGACCAGGACAAGTTGATGTTGCAGCTCCATTCTGAGGATGATCTGGAGGCAGAATTCCTTCTTCCTCAAGAGACGTCAATCTTCTCTCTTGGAGCCTTAACTGATTGGACGAGGGCCAGCCACATTATGGAGGGAGTAATGTGTGATTTAAATATTAATTGCATCTAAAAAATACCTTCATAGCAACACTGAGATAGGTGTTTGACCAAAAACTGGGTGCCACTGCCTAGCCAAGTTGATACATACTATTAACCATCACAGTCTCTAATGCACAGGCAGTAACCCCATTCCAAGGCAAGCTCAACTCAGAAACCCTATGTCCTTGTATACCAAGCCGCTGAGTCCTTCACCAACAGAGGAAGATTGGAAGATTGCAACTCCTCAGAATATTTTATTAAATATTTTCATAGTGCTAGCCCCTTTGGTAGGTATTTCTTTTCTAAAATTAATGGACCTAACCTTTTCCCCATCAGATCATAAGGAAGTAATATACAAGCCTACAACAGGAGACCTTGCCAAAGTTCAAGGAGTAAAGGAAAGCCTTCCTCAGAAAGTGATATTTAGGGGTGCCTGGGTGGCTTAGTTGGTTAAGCATCTGCCTTCAGCTCAGGTCATGGTCCCAGAGTCCTGGGATCGAACCCTACATCAGGCTCCCTGCTCAGTGGGAAGCCTGCTTCTCCCCCTCCCTCTCCCTCTGCTGCTCCCTCTGCTTGTGCTCTCTCTCTCTCTCTGTGTCAAATAAACAAACAAACAAATAAATAAATAAAATCTTTGAAAAAAGTGATACTTAGACTAGGAACTGAAGGATGAGTATATGTTAATTATACTTTGGAGGTGGGGAGAAGGGAAACTAGAGATCTTAGCAGAAGGAATAGCTTACATGTGCGCTCTGAGATATATAAAGGAATTTGGCAATAGCTAGGCAGACGATGGGGATGAAGACTGAGTAAAAATTAGCCTTTCTCATCATTTCAAATTTAAGAAAATTGCAGGGAACCTTGGTCCTAGAGAATAAGCACTATGTTGCTTGGTATTTGAGTTAATCAATTTAAAGACAGATTACATCCTCTCTTATATCAAAAGTATAATGAGTGTTGATATATTCCTTTATCAAACTGTATAGAAAATTAGTCTTAAAATTCACAGAAGTGAAAACAATTACCAAAAGGAAAAAAGAGCCTATGCTTACTGTGGTAGATAGGGCGGATTATAGCGGAACATTTATTGTACCTTCTAAATAGGTTCTAGTACCAATTCCAACGGAGTGGGCGGTGGGGGTGGGGTGGAGGGTTCCCCACACCAACAAGCGATTCTCAGAACACAAGCTAGGTGTCCTACAATTTGACTCAATTCTGACACTATTTACCCAGAGACAGCATCAGATCCCACAGGTTAAAATGTTCTGTCCACAAGACTGCCCCTGATACACAAATTTGAGATGCCAATCACAAACCCAGGTTATTATCTATACTTCTAACTGGCTATAAATCAGAGAGGTTCCCAAGACCCCCACCTCAGGTTCGATAATCTACTAGAGCAGCTCACAGAACTCAGAAACATTTCACTTACTAGATTGACTTAAGTTTGATTATAACATTTTCTAATATGTATAATATGTATTGTTTTTTCTTTCTTTTCTTTTTTGGTAGTCAAATTTATCAAGAAGTTCTTTTGTATTTTCATTTATTTTTCCCCTAAGGTTAAATATCCTGAAATTATTTAAGTGTCAATATTTTCTTCCAAATTTTATAATTATAAATTCACATTTAACACAATGACACATTTTACCCATCCAGATTTTTTTTTTCCTTTTAGCATAAGATCTGGCAGGAGAATTTAAACTTAAGTTATAGTTTTCCAAATAGTCCTCCAGTTCTCTGTGTTGAATAGTTAATTCCATCTGTATTTGTTTGTGAGATTTGCCTTATCAAATATTAAGTTTCAATTTATACTAGGGTCCTTAGGGCTTTATATTAAATTTCACTGACATGTCATTTCTTGGGTATTTACTGATGCTTTTTACTTACAGCTTTATAATCACTTAATAATTGAGTTCCCCTCAGAGCTCTTACTGAAAAAAAAATTATCAGAATAAAATTTTCAAGACTTTCCGTTAAAAAAATACACTGAAATGATGGGGCGCCTGGGTGGCTCAGTCGGTTAAGCGTCCAACTATTGATTTCGGCTCAGGTCATGATCTCAGGGTTGTCGGATCTAGCCCCATGTCGGGCTCCATACTGGGCACAGAGCCTGCTTAAGATTCTCTCTTTCCCTCTGCCCCTCCCCCCTCCTCTCTCTCTCTTTTTCTCTCTCTCTCCTCTCTTTCCCTCCCTTCCTTCCTAAGAAACATCGACTTTGAAAAAATTAACATTTTTTATAATTCTTAGATATATCCTCTAAGAAAATATCATATTTCTCCATTTAAAAAACTGCATTCTTTACCAAAGTGTTGTACTTTTTTTCAAATATTTTTTTAAGGATTTTATTTATTTATTTGACAGAGAAAGAGAACACAAGCAGGGGGAGTAGGAGAGGGAGAAGCAGGTTCCCCTCTGAGCAGGAAGCCCGATGCTACGCTTGGCTTGATCCCAGGACCCTGGGATCATGACCTGAGCCAAAGGCAGAGGCTTAACCAACTGAGCCACTCAGGCGGCCCTCAAATAGTCTTAAAACACTTTCATTAAGGTTGTCTGTAGCTACAGTTGTAAAATTTTGCTATTGTTCCATTGTGAAAAGAATTTTTATCATATTGATTTAAATATTTATCTGGAACACATATTAATTCTAAGATTGTTTGGTTGACTCTCTAAAGTTCTATGATATAAATTCATATTGACAGGTTTCCTGAAGTTTATTTTATGAGCCTATTGCCTTGTTTTAAACAGAGGACACAGAACTGCTGACTCTAAGCACAGAACGACCTATGAATTCATATTTTCACATGCAAATCCAGTTTTGTAGACATGGAAACCACCAAGTAGTTTGGTGTGTTTTGCTTAAATTTGTAATAGTAAATTTTTAGTATTATTGTACTATGAACAGATGATCATGTAAAACCTTATCAAAGCCTCCCTTTTAAGTAATGAGTATATTCTTAGTAATTCTAAGACTATAAAGTGATCTCAGCTAATGAGACCAAGTTTGGTCCTCGTATGTCAGTTATATTACTTTTTCTCCCTAATTAAAAAAAAAAAAAAAGGACTAATTATATATGAAGGCCAGTCATTGATTATGAACCACAACTCTAATCTGTCCAAACAGCCCTACTGACAATAGCTGGTCAACTTCATATTTGTAAAATAGTAAAAATAATAATATTAAGTTGGGTCTTTTTTTCAAAGAGTACAGGTCACTTCCCTTTAAATTACCTCATTATCTTGATCATTAACTTACCAAAATTCCATAACTTTTATGTCAAGGTCTTTTATTCATTACTTTTTTTGGGAGTAGTCATCCAATCATGATTTTGAAGTTCAAAGCAAGTTGTAGTTTTGACATTCACAAGCGTTCGAAAATTATTCTAATAGAAAATGAAAATAGCTTATGCTATACAATATAATGAAAATAGCAAATGACAACATTGAGAAGATAAGATAAAATCGACATTTGTTACTTTCTTAATAGTGAATTAATAATACGCATTATTTTTTTCCCCTCAAGATATCTTTACAGACTGCAAAGTACCAAGCATGTTAAAAAAAAAACAAACTATAACATGCTATTCGCTGAGACCTGTGATCAAAACAGAAACAACCATTCCCCCGCAAGAAGAATATGACAGTTGCAGGTATCCACTAAAGAGTATAATGGATGGGGCAGGTGGTTCTTCAAGTCTCTACTAAAGAGGAACAGTCTCATGGATACGCAAATACTTAAAGCTGGAAGAAACTGAAGAGATAGAAGGTCTAGGAGTTAAAACCCCAAATTCCTTCAGTGGTCAAACACCTCACATAAATGCAGAAGCAGTTGCACATAAACAAATAGTGAGGGGCACAGTATGAAGAGAACTGGTGACCCCATGCCCTGACTGAAAATGTTTAAGTTAAAAAATGCTTTAGGGGCGCCTGGGTGGCTCAGTTAGTTAAGTGACTGCCTTCGGCTCAGGTCATGATCCTCGAGTCCCTGGATCGAGTCCCACATCGGGCTCCCTGCTCGGCAGGGAGTCTGCTTCTCCCTCTGACCCTCCCCCATCTCATGTGCTCTCTCTCACTCCCTCTCTCTCAAATAAATAAAAATCTATAAAAAAAAATAAAAATAAAATAAAAAATGCTTTAAACACAACGCTGATCCATCAAAACATTTCTCCAGACAAATTCAGGTCTGCTTGTTTATGGTTCTAGAACTCATCTGAGAGATATTTTAATAATGCAGAACATGAGACTCACAGAAAGTTAGTGTCTCATCTGAGGTCAGGGGTAAATAAAACCCTGAGTATATTCCACCTGGGCTGGGATACACCCATAAATAATTAAATGACACTACATTAAACCTAATATGTCTATCAGTTGGTGTCAGATAAAGCTTTTAAGACATCATGCTGCATTGCTAAACTTAAGAATACAGGAATTAGACAATAATATATTGATGTTTTTGTGATATAAATTTATATCCATATGACTGCAGCTTATAATAATGTCAAAGCTCACTATGTGAATATACTGATAGTAAATTCCACTTTAATGATTAAATATAAATTATTGGAATTATTTCACCCAGTATTACATTCAGAATAAAGTATTAATGGAGTTCTTAATTTGAACTCATTCAAAATTTAAAGT
This sequence comes from Mirounga leonina, assembly GCF_011800145.1. Lineage (NCBI taxonomy): Eukaryota > Metazoa > Chordata > Mammalia > Carnivora > Phocidae > Mirounga > Mirounga leonina. The sequence continues at coordinate 29,744,274 of NW_023270807.1, read as the reverse complement.
GAAATCCAAACAAAAATAGGTTTAATATTAGCTCCTTCCCCCCCTGCAAAAGCCCCAACTATGTGATGATAATGATATTCATGACAGCTAAGCATTAGGAGGTAATTGTTATGGTATGCGGTACTTGGTTAAACACTTTATACATGTTTGTCTGCTTCATTAAACTTCAACACAGCTCTGTGCAGTAGATACTATTTTGTTTTTATCTTAGGAAGTATACAAGTTATACTAAAATCTTATAATATTAATCTAGATAAAATGCTTTTGAGAAAAATATTTTGGACCACAGTTAAAGACTACAGAGGATCAGCATCTTTCTTAACCCTTCTCAATCCTTGAAAACCAATGGACACAATAAAACACATCTAAAGGGAAATACTAACTCTCCGTTTTCACCATAATCCTCTAACCACCAACTACAGAGAACTTACAAGTATCCTGAAATGTAAAGTGTTGGTACAGAGGGGTACTTCACTCCTCATGCGACAGGTAAGATACAGAGTTCCTTAAAGTCTCCTGGCCAGTCAAGAGGGCAGAGGTGACACCTACCCTGGTGAAAGTGGAGGGGGGGGGGGCAATCCCTTGACTTAAAGGATTCAATCTGATCAACACACTAGGCATGTCAACACCAAAAACTAAGAGACATGACCCCAGGCAACCAGCAGAAAGGAATTTTTAAAAAGATATAGTAAGAATGTGTGGAAGACTATAAATTCTGATGGAAGCTGTTCCAACTTATTCACTAGCAACCACACTCCATCCCCAAAATACTGCCTCACATGCCCTCTTCCTATGTACTTTTTTAACAAATATTTGGAGGCAGGCAAATGCAGGGATGAAGGGCACATGGCCTGGAGATTGACTGCTTCTAGGAAGATGACCACAATTCTGCTACTGAGTGTCCTTGAGCAATACACAGAACCTCTTGCCCTCAGCTTCCTCATTTGGGCCATTGAAAACAATGGGAGAAGATATTATGTCCTAAATATCAAATGTACCTCAAACATTTTCATATTACTCAAAAGACACAGATTTTTGAGAATGATGCAGCTTTATGTAGTAACGATATTGTAAAATATAAAAAATGTGATTATTCTATTTTACAAATGTAGAGCATAAGGGAAATAAAATAAATTAGGACAAATAAGAACAATGATCATTAACAAAATGACAAATATCATTCAGCATATTTTGCTCCATTTTAAAATAACCCTTTAATCCCATGAATGGAATTTCTGTGTTCATTCTGCTGACTGGGTGATTTTCCTATTGACTTTAATGCTTTTAGTGAAAATTAAATTGCACAGAAACTGCCATACCGCAGATGTTTTAGTTAGGCTACTTATAATTTATAGATAATGGTAACTCTAAAGATCACATCTGTAGTATACTAAAATATTTGAATCATCTTTGGCTTTCACATATTTAATAATAAAGTTTCTAGATGAAGAAGAAATAGTGGAGGGCCAGATATTCTGTTCAGCTCTTCATATTTAATTCATGTTGAAATTAAGACAATTTGCTCATTGATAGCTACAGAATTTCTATTTTAAAATTATTGCTATTCAAAGACACTAATGACTTCCAAAGAATGAAGGCAAAAATTTCAAACGGGCATTTCCGAATCCTATCTTCTTTAAAGGCAACTTGTTTCTTTCATAACTCTGAATTTCTACAATGCACTTCTTTCTACGGGCAGAACATACGGATATTAATGGTAAATCTCAGCAAACACAGGCAATTTAAAAGGCAGAAAACTGGTTGCATGGGCTCGATGATAATTTAATCCTATCAATCTCAAGTTGAAAAAGTCCTAAAATGACTCATAAATACAAAGTTTTTTTTTTCAAATACTAAAGTGTGATTTGTGTTTCTACATAGCTCATTATGCAAATTTTTGGTAAAGCATACATTTTAAAATTCTAAGAAGAAAAAAATTTGATTCCAAAATTAAGCACTACTTCCAACATCTTTTCAAAATAAAACTGATGGGGAAATGGTAGTTACAGTTCTATGTAGATATTCACAAACTATAAGCTGTTTACAATAAAACCATCAAAATATCAAAATTCTTTTAAAAATCTAAATGGTCTTCCTATTTATGAAACTTTAGAAAAATGAATTAGAATAACAGAGGTAAGCTAAAAGAAATTATAAGTTGTTTAAATTTTTTATCTATTTTAGTTTTTGTGTAACTTGTTAAAAGCTGATGAACTGAATACGATGAATATTGTCTCTTTGACAAATAAGATCATATTATATCTGAAAAGAAATGTAACTTTATTTCATAATATAAATAACATCAACTCTTAAAATCTCAGGTGTTATTTTTTTATGTGGCAAGTCCTATAGCTATTAAGTGACAGAGCTATAATATGAAAGCCTATTTGCTTTTTCAAAGGACATTGCTAATTTAATTATCTGCCAAATCCTCAGACTCATCATTTCTGAACCATATTTTACTCAACTTGAATCAGCTACTCTTTGCAAATTCCTATCTTGGGCCAAAACCACAATCATCCTAACTCAGGCCTTTTCTTTTTCCCTTCTGGTGTTTCATTTGAAAATTTTTCACCTCATGCCATTTTAAATATCTCAAAGTGATCACAATGTTTTTCATCATTGTTTTCCAATTACTATGTTTTAGTCATATTATCCTTAGATTACAGCATAAGTGCCATCACTAGTCCACTCAAGATGTCTGGTACCCTAGATCCCTTCCCAGATAGTCTAATTCCACTAGCTTATATTTTATTTACCCTCTACCTTCTTCCTGAATACTTCTTGTCTGCCTCCCACCACACCATCATCAAATTCCTTCTAAAGCTTACCACTGAGTTCAGATCATAATCCAAGGTGTCTAACCTAAATAAAGAACCCTCTGATCTGTCCCACCTAAGTCTGTGTGCACCCATACCTCTTATAATGCAAGCTCTACACCTTTCAAGATTAGTCCATAAACATTTCCTATGTAACCTCTGTTTAAGCTATTTCCTTCATCTAAATTATATTTTTTCCAATCTTTGAAAGCCCAATCTAAATCCTAATGGCCATGGACCATATTGGTCTTTTATTTTTGACTACCTATAGGGTTTGCCTCTTCCCAGTGATTGCAAAAATCTTAAATACTCTTCTCATTTGGGGTATATGTTAAATATATTCTTAATTTCTATTATAGGAGTCTAGACTCCTATGTTCTTTCAAGATCAAGAACATAATATATGCAACCTGCTTGCCATTTCTAGCTCATGTAATGGCATAGCTAGAGACACTTCTTGGAAAATAAAGTTCTAAAACAAACATTTTTTGTATATAATAATTGAACTCAGTACACTATAGAGCCCTGAGCCACTATGTGTATACTAGTAGTTACATATTTGCGAACTATTACATAAACGTTCGTCCTCATATGATTTTATTTTTGCAAAAGGATCTTAGACAAAGAAAAAGGACAACACCAAGAATAGTGATTTTCTTTCAGCCAATTATTCAACTTATCTCATATAAATTATGTATACGCCTCTACAACCATTGTATAGCATGAACTAAATCAACTTTTTGCTAAAGAGAAGAAGCACCTGGAAAAACTCAATCCTATTCCTTGACAAGAGCTTAAAAACTAGAATTACTATGAGAGTAACTACAAAACAATGTATCTTGCTAATCTTGCAATGCTATTGAAGCATTTAGTTAGAGATGAGACATTTTATTTTTTTTTAAAGATTTTATTTATTTGAGGGAGAGAGAGCATGAGAGAGAGAGAGAGAGGGAGCACGAGACGGGGGGAGGGACAGAGGGAGAAGCAGACTCCCCGCTGAGCAGGGAGCAGACACGGGACTGGATCCTGGGGACTCCGGGATCATGACCTGAGCTGAAGGCAGACACTTAACCAACTGAGCCACCTAGGCATCCAGAGGTGAGACATTTTAAAAGAAGTCCATTATGGTTTATTTTACACAAATTTTGACTTTATTTTTGTTTTCACTCTATTAACTATGCTTTACATATAGCTAGAGATTTAGATAAACAGGAGTAAAATTTTAAAGGGAGGGGTATCAACTTGAGTGATTTTGAGGAATTTGAAAGGAAAATTCACCAACTCTGATTTTTTCTAATAATAGACTATAATGATTATCTTTTAGGTTAATTTAGAAAATTAACCTTTTCACAGGGATCTGAGCATGCAAGCACACTTAACATTTTTAATGAAAGCTTCCCAAAGTTATCAACATACTAAATGGAAATAGAATAATCAATACATAGGGTGCCTGGGTGGCTCAGTTAGTTAAGCCTATGCCTTCCGCTCAGGTCATGATCCCAGGGATCCTGCTTCTCCCTCTCCCTCTGCCCCTTCCCCCTTCTCTTGCTCTCTCTCTCTCACTCTCAAATAAAAAAAAAAAAATCTAAAAAAAGAATAATACATAAAAATAGGTTCATTTGAAAAGGTAAAAACTTGCAGTATTAAAACATGCTATAGATACTTATATATTTTACATACAAAATTTGTGATCTAACAAATATATTAAACATCTTAAAAGGTGTGTGCTCAGTCCTTATCTACTAATCACGTCAACATTAAGGTTGTACTAAATATGACAGTGGCTATTACTGTAATACTGTTTATTGCCTAAAATGTGTTTATATGAATTACAAAGAAATTCAATCATAACTGTGTTAACTATCAAGAGTTAGCTTTCTTTTTTCAATTTATATTAATGAAATTGGAATCTCATTTTAATCAGCTATTTACATTTTACATATACATTTCAGCTGATTTTGTATAATTAAGGATTCTCAAATCTTATCTTTTTTTAAGCAAATCCTATAGCAAAAGAAAGCAAGAATTAATAGTAGTTAATCCTTCCTACTGTTTATGTGTGCATGGGGGATCAGGGTAAAAGATGGTTACTGCTGGGTTAACTTTCATTACTCCAGCTGTTAACCAGATGTTCAAGACAAGTGAATTGCCCGGGAATGTTTTTCTAAATTCTTCTTCTTAAAAAAATGCTAGAATATTTTAATCATGTACCTAAAGTTCTGCTACAAAATTCGTATGACCTAGGAATTCTGGAATAATTCAAATATAATATTTTTTAAAATTATAAAGTATAAAAATAAATATGTGGCTGACAGAATGTGAGATATATTTGTGTTGTAATAAAATGTAATATGTATAAAAATCAATACGAAACAGACTAAAATTCTATCTATTGAAGAATATGTTTTACTAGCACATGTAAATGTGAAAGAAATTTGAGAAAACATAAAATAAATGAAGAGAAAATGGGAAATAAATCCTAAATCTTCTAATATACCTGCACTTTTCAGATAATTATTTTTCAGTTATCTTTTCCTCTTTTTGTTTTATGACTGACGTTGACCTACATAGAGTTTCTGAATTCCCCTTCTTAGAATAAATGGAATAGCTGTTCTTTTTATGAAGAGAAGTAATTTTGTTTTGATTACTTCCTCTCAAGAAACCCTTCCATTTCCAAAACATTGAATCTCTATCATTCAAAAAGAAAAGCTGGCATCAGCTTGATTTTCAGTATTTTGAGTGTTATCACAAGTAAGAAAATTCCAAAGAATGATTTTAGTCAGAATGGATCAAGATTTATTCTTTTTCCCAATTGGTAAGTACTCATTTTCAATGCCGAAGCAAATAAAAGTTGAGAATTTAAAAAGAATTTATCAAAATTAATTTAAAGACAAAGATTAAATAACATATTCCCTGAAGTAGAGAATGAACTTTTCACCTGTTTCTTTTTATAGGTATGCTGTATTTTCTAGTATTAGAGATACTTAATCTAACTATAAACTATTCTTGTCTAATGTAAATGGCATCTTACCAACTTAAAATCATTAACTTAAACAAGAAAAGATCATTGTAAGTCTAATTTTATTTTGATCTTCTATGATGGTAATTACAGGAAAGAGTAAGCACCTGTGTTAATGTTGGTGATAAGTGAAGTTCAAGGTAATTAAACCAGTCTTTAACATCTATATTCCTGAAACCTAAGAAATTAATATTTTTATAATAGAAAATACTAAAAACAGCTACACTTATATCTAAATGAACATTTACATTAATTGCAAATGTAAAAATTCAAAAATATGTGCATTTATGAGTAAAAAAGTGTTTTATAAGCATTGTATGTCTCAGAGCAGGTCAAAATCAATACTCCTATTTTAATCACTTGGAAATTCCCCTGGAGAGATTAGATTGAAGAGGTCTTAAATAATGGACTTGGTTAAAGAAGAAAGTTTCTTTAATGGTGAGGATCTACACACAGGCTACAGTTTGGAAAAGACTAAGAGTTGGAAGGAGCATTAAGAGACGGGAGACTACTAAATACTTATGAGGAAATGTATTTTGGAAAGTTTAAGATAAAACTTTACACTATTTTAAAACATCTTGGGGGCGCCTGCGTGGCTCAGTCGGTTAAGAGTCTGCCTTCAGCTAAGGTCATGATCCCAGGGTCCTGGGATTGAGCCCTATGTCAGGCTCCCCACTCAGTGGGGACCTGCTTCTCCCTCTGCCCTTCCCCCTGCTCCTGCTCTCTCTCACTCTCTCCCTCTCTGTCAAATAAATAACATCTTAAAAAAACCAAAAACACAGAAAACATCTTGTAATTACAAAGGATTGCATGAGTTAAGCACCATTTGAATGACCGAAAAATATTAGATTGTATTTATCTTTACAGAGAGGCAGCATACTGTGAGGATTAAGAGAAGGACTCAAATTCAGCTCTTTCTCTTCTCAATGTGATACTGGGCCTTATCACTCAGCCTCCCTCACTAAGTGACTTGCTTATACAATTGCTCACAGCAATGTCCACTATCTGTGGTAAATTTCTATTAATGGATTTCTAAAGTAGCCATTCCCCACCCATGTAAGGTTAACAGAAAAATTTATGACATTAGGGGTTAAACTGTTCGATCAGTTGTAGAAAGCTGCAAGTCAAAATAAATATTTAGGCTGATAGAACCTAAATTAAGTAAGGTTTGTTTAAAAAATCTGAATATGGTTCCATCTATTAAGTTTGCTATACTTGGTGAAAAGCACAAAACAGAGTTTTTAGAAAGTGTTTACCAAGTATTAGATTTGCCAAAACCAACAAGTTGATGCATTATTTAAGTAAAAGTAACCCTCAGGCATTTTATCTACTAAATCCGATGTGTAATCCCATCAAAACAATTGCATGGCTGGCTGCTAGAACACATTTGTCCTCCGAAACATTCCCACCTGTGACCTGTAAAGGACAGATTCCAATCTGTAGTATTTTTAGAACAGATACAAAAACACTCCATGAAATTATGAAGCTCTATTAACATGTTTCTATATTTTAGTCAGTTTCAAAATTTACATGATGCAAAGTTTAACTAATTTGTATTCCTTAAAGATTAATACATTTGACTTTCCACTACTCAATATGGCACAAAAACCCTTGCTTATTTATAGGTAGCCTTTGCCCCCTAGAGGAAAATAAGCAGGTCTGTAAGATTACAACTTCTCCCAGTTTCTTTTTGGCCAGCATTCATCTGTCCTCATTCTCCTCTACTGCTAACGCTTGACTTTCCAAAGAAACAAAAGGGAAGAAAAGATGTGTTTATTTTCAAACTGTTTTTCTGATTGACATAAGAGTAGAATCTTACAATGAAGTGATTCAAGGTATTTCTGATCTTCATCTACAGATGAGGAAAGTTAGAGCTGAGTACAACTGAAGTCATACTTTAATTTACTTTGGGCAGCCTAAAACTCAAGGTTTTCAATCACTTAAGCTGACTTAAGAGAACTGAGCATTTCCATCACCTTACTAGTCTTAATATTGTTTTTCGTACAGACTACATTTTTAAAAAATGGCATAGAGATGGTATCTTTTTTACAGACACGGGAAATGTGGTTCACAAACATGAAGCAAACTGCTAAAGGTCACAAAGCTAGTGGAAAGCAGGGCTGAGAATCAAACTGAAATGTTTGAATGTGAAGCTCAAACTGTTATTGCTTCCACTGATACAGAAAAGAAAAAGAAAAACCAAGGGAGTAGAGTGTTTTCCCAAGGACAGATGATCAGAGTCTTACCTAAAAATATCAAGCCCAACAATCCATCCAACAATTTGTGATATTGATCATCATAGGACAAAACCATTATTTCACGTACATGCATGTCAATGAACTAAACTAATAAACCTAATCAAATTTTCAAGTTAATGTTGGCAATCATAAGAACATTTTTGGATGCTGCTTCCCCTTTTCTTTTACTTTTTTTTAAAAAGAGTTTATTTATTTTTTGAGAGAAAGAGAGCACAAGTGGGGTGAGGGGCACAGGGAGAAGCAGATGCTCCCCTGATCAGGGAGCCCAATGTGGGGCTCATCCCAGAACTCCGGGATCATGATCTGAGCTGAAGGCCGACACTTAACTGACTGAGCCACCCAGGTGCCCCGCTGCTTCCCCTTTTCTAAATGGCCTGCATGTAGAGTACAGTTTCACTCTCCGTGCAACCCTAGGCGTTTCAGACAGTCATTTTTATTTTTACATCTGAGCAAAGCGAAGCTCTCCCTCAGAGGTGACATGACTTATCTAAAGTTACCCAGACAGTAGTGGCAAATCTCATCCAGAAGGCAGTCGTTCAGTCTTCCAACTGAAGTGCCCTTCTAATACAAAGGACTATAGAGAGTTAAAAATCGAATGTCACATTGCTAATTCTCTTGTTTGTAATGACAAAAGTAAAAGTTTGATAAAATCGAAAGCAAAGGGGCATCTGGGTGGCTCAGTTGGTTAAGCATCTGACTCTCGATGTCGGCTCAGGTCATGATCTCAGGGTGGTGGGATGGAGCCCGAGTCAGGCTCCACACTCAGCCCAGAGTCAGCTTGAGATTCTCTCTCCCCCTGCCCCTCCCCCACTCACACGCTCTCTGTCACTCAAATAAATAAATCTTTAAAAAAACTGAAAGTAAAAAAAAGTGTGATCTTTTGAAGAATACGATTTATATTTTGTTGATATTTTCTTACATTGAGCCTTAAAACAAAATTTTAAAAAGCAGGCAGCAAGCAAGACATTTTTCCAGGAGATCTGACTCTGCTCAGAAGGAAAAAAGGATTCACTGCAAGCCAAGACATAAATTATAGTTTGTTTCATTTTAATATGTGTATCAGTCCTTAGAAATCAGAATATAGACTTTAACTTGATGTAACCAATAAATTCATATTGGTTTATTTATTTAAACCACAATATTATGGAGAAAGGACTAGACCAAAGGGACATCAATATTTTCAGGAAAATATGCAGAAGATGAAGTTGCTTAGGAGGACAAAAATCAACACTGCTTCTTGATTAAAGTGGATCCAGGTCTTCAGGAAAAAGTCAGTTGGGGCAATCATCCTTTGTCAAACAATCTGTAAATATCACTGATCAGTCCATTTTAAGAGGAAAAGTATTGATGTTGTGAACAAGGCGGTTCTTTTTTTTTTTTTTTTACAAAAATAAATTTTTATTAAAAGCAGTAGAGTCTGAGCAGGAGACAGTACAAAGAACGTAAACAATGTAAACATCACTACATTCAGCTCAGCCTGATTGAATGCTGAAAGACAACTCTAAATGCTCTGTGCCCTTACTAGCAAGATACAGTAATTCTATTATACACAGAAAACACACTCTAATTTTGATTAAGAAAAAGTATTGGTTCATTTTTTAAATGAGGTATAAAGGAGAATAGACATGGTAACTTACTTAGCTCAGATTTCTTCTCAGGAACATTAGTATACAGAAGGAATAAAGGATTAAAGATACAGTACATTTCTATAGACTAAATGATCCAGAGGCATTTTCATTTCTCTGAGGTCAATGAAACAAATTTATATTTTTTATCATGAATCAAAATTTTATTTGTTGTGTTAAAGAAATGTAATGCAGTAAAGGGTTACAGAATTGTTCAATTAGTGCAAGTTAACATTTACTGAGTCTCTACCACACAGTCCAAAAATCATGTTAAGTATTTCACCTTAATTACCTTATTCAATGTCTTAGTTACCTCACTATAATAATCACCTCTTCACAGACAAAGGAGCCGAGGATGAGAAAAAGAGAATTATTACTCAGGGTCACAAAGCCAAAAGCATAGAAAATGGGATCTGAACTTAGAAGGTCTGACTCAACCACTATGCAATTACCTTCTATGGGGAAATATCTAAAATCTAAAACTGAATTTACAGCTCTGGAATGGGTAGGACCTAGTAGGTAACTAAGTTCCAAAGGAAGAAAATAATCAATGAGTAAAGAGAATTTAAAAGAGTATTAATTTGTTATAACATGATATATGTGAATTTTTCAGAAATGTAAAAGCAAATAGTTTACTTTTATTTTTTTTAAATTAAGTAGGCTCCATGCCAATGCAGAGCTTGAACTCAGATCCTGTGATCAAGACCTGAGCTGAGATCAAGAGTCAGACACTAAACTGACTGAGTCACCCCGGTGCCCCTACTTTTGAAACTGACATTTGTTTTTAACTTTTGGAAACCTGCTTGGCAAATGACTTACTCTTAAATCCTAAGTACAACTTCAATTTCTGGTATCTGAGATCCACAGAATACTGCTCTGAATGTATTTATTAAAAACACTCCAAGTGTTGAACAGATTAACTTCAAGTTTAAAGCTTCCCCTGCAAAAAGTATTTTTATTCTTTGTCATTCCTATGGTCTCCTTATAAGTCACTCTAGTTACATTTATATTTAGTAGATAGCAAATGCACTTTAACAAGGAATATACTCTCAAACTACTGAAAAATGTTTATCTTTTCAAATCATATATATATATAATACTTGTGATCATTTAATGTCATAAATTCACGTATAAGTGAGTACGTGTATGTGTGCATGCTGCCTATCAATATAAACATGTGGGAAGTGAACTGACAATTCACTCCATTCCTGGATTTTCTTCAGAACACAAGACTGGAAAAAAAAAAAAAAAAGAAAGCAAGCTTTTGTTTTTGCTTCTGTTTTAATTTCTCAGCTGCTCAATGGCTTCTACAACCCTCTTTGAATCCTGAAGTGTGTCTCTTATAATTAATGAGCATACCATAATCCAAGCTTCTTGAGAATGGGAAAGCCAGAAAAACAATGGAAGGCACAGCCCAGTAGAGCAAAACTTGCCAGAGTACACTTAACATTGGGAGGAACTCTTCACTTCCCACTAAGGAACTCACACAGGCTTGTTTATAGCTCATAGCAGCCTACTTTTCCCCTCCTATCTCTCATGGGAGGTTAAGAATACTTCTCAATGTGACAAAAACCCACCTACTCAAAGGGAAGGTTAATTATTGCTCCATAATTAAACTCGAAAGAAAATTGTTAAGATTAATGAAGCAGTGCTTACTAAGTGATTACAAGCTCCCCATGAACTACCATAGAAATATTTGTTTACCAAAAACACCTACACGTATATTGATAACAGATTCTTTGCAAATCACTGCTGTGAGCAATCTAGATCAACATATATAAATCATAGCCTATGTATCTGGAAAAAAAAAAAGTAACATAGGAGGAAGAAAAACAGGGAAGGAGGGAAAAGGGAGGGAGGGAGGGAAGGGACAGAGAGCAGGACAAGTTTTACCTTTCAGCAAGAACTACCAAGTAGAATTTTTTTCCACTTAGTTCTCTCTGTGATAATTATGACTCAGCAAAAGACTACCACAATACCCTCTCCAATCTGGGTAAGTTCAAAAATGTAGAAAAACCTAACAACTTTTTAAATAAATAACAACAAAAAAATGGTCTCTTATAATATAAACATATAATTATTGTAGTTATTTTAGCATTAATTTTAATTAGGCTAAAACATAAAATAGTTACATATTGATAAATAATACCTGAAACGAGTTCCATAGTGTTGCCAGAAATAAATTCATATACAGCTGCCCAGAGTACATTATGGAATATGTGGGTGAGTTCCTCCTCCCAAAATATCATTGACTGACATGGCCATCATGTCATTACATTTGAATTACAACATATGTTACCAATGTGCCTAATCACCTTTTAGTAACACCAGTCAGTCCAGCTACTCCCCTACGCTGATACCAGACACTGTATCAGTTATATATGCTAAGTAAGGCTGTAATAACAAAGACAAACCCAAAATTCCCAGTGTCTCAAAATAGAAAAAGTTCTTCCTTGCTTATGCTTCACAACTATTAGGATCAGTAAGAGCATAAGGCAGAGGCCTCCTCTCATTTCAGACATTCAAGGACTCAGGATGACAGAGGTGCCCCTTCTCTTCAAGTATAGGTCTCCATGCCAGAGGTAAAGAGACCTTCATGCTCTCCTCCAGCCAACCACAAGTGGGCCAGGAACACAATTCCTCCATGTGCCCAGAATGGGAGAAGGCTGGAACTATGAAGAAACTTAATAACATCTCAATTATCCACTCATATCTATAGAATAACCAATGCTAATAAACTTCTTGCTGTTGTTTTAATAAGTTGTTTTCAGTTATGGATATCCATTATATGTGAACAATCAAAGGAACTCAAAATAATTTTCACTATCCTTTTATCTTTAGTTCATTCCAAGAAGTTTGACAGTTTGCAACTGAACTATTTGGGGATTAACCAAACAACATGGAAGAGTGTAGGAATGCATAGCACCAAATATATTACATTTATAAAGATTTAAAATTGGGGCTTCTGTATTTATCAACTAAAGTTAAAAATCCAAAAGAATTCTAAAATAATATTCATTTTTATCTAGGCAAACAAGAAAGTGAGCAAGAGGCATAACTGGAAAAAGCAAATCAGCAGGAGGGTTGGGAACCTACAGTCAAAGAGGTTTGGAATCCGGATGACTAGAAGGATAAATGAAGAATTGTGGCATTCATCCCGAGGTACCACACAGAGCCACAGGACTAACTGATTCCAGAGAAACTCTGAAAGAAATGTTTATATGGCAGGCACTAAAAATGGGTCATAAACACGTCTCATACAATGTGTGTGACAGAAAGAAGAGAAGGGATGGGGATCTCACCTTTAGTCTAAACACAGCATGACTTCATTACACTAGGTCCCTGTAAAGCAAAGGCAGAAACACTAATGGCTGGCAGAAGATAGCAAATGACCAGCAACTGGAAGACTCATGGCAGAAAAGTAAGAGAGTCAGCTTATGGACATCCCCACAAGGCATTAGAGATTCCTGAAAGACAGGATGGAACAGGCTGAGGGCTTGCCTGAGGTTTGGGAGTTAGACTCAGGCAAATTTCAGAGTGTTGAATGGGATAGAGAAAAATTAAGCACAGATAAATGGGCCATAGACATATGGATCCCAAACAAATTATGAATTTTGTTCTAAGCAAAATGCAATAAAAACAAAATGACAGTTCTTACACATTCTTGGTGATCAAAACTCTAAAAATTTTAGTTTTTGCCATTCATTTCTTATATGTGACTTCAGATGGAGGCTTCTAAGATATACAGTTCTGCAGTGCTTTTTAAAGCAGAGTTGCCTCTGCGACCAACATAGGAAGAAAGGAGACTGATGAAGCAGAGCTCTAGGCCTCCTTCCCACCTCAACCAAACAGCTCCATTTTTAAAAATCTTCTTTATATATTGGCTCTTATTTAGAAAAAATGTTTCAGTGCTAAGAAAAAAAAAAAGTTGTGGGGCGCCTGGGTGGCTCAGTCGTTAAGCGTCTGCCTTCAGCTCAGGTCATGATCCCAGGGTCCTGGGATCGAGCCCCGCGTTGGGCTCCCTGCTCCGTGGGAAGCCTGCTTCTCCCTCTCACTCCCCCTGCTTGTGTTCCCTCTCTTGCTGTGTCTCTGTCAAATAAATGAATAAAATCTTTAGAAAAAAAGAAAAAAGTTGTATTAATTCACATTCTACATGTATTTCTTTCTTTCACCTTAAGCATTTCTTACTACTTAGAGGATCAACTTCTATTCTGCTTCCAAGCCCTCTTTGCTCCATTTCTGTAGAGTCTGTGGTCTCTGGATGCAGAGGCCAGAGGCAAGCACACATCATATTTATTATGCCTGGAACTCATTTATGCCCTTATCACCAATTGAACATCAAAATATGGTCATCAGAAAATTCCAGGGAAATCATTTAAACAGAAAAAGCCATAGGCTTTTTTAGAGAGATTTTAGTATATTATAAATGATGGGATTAAAATGTTTTCTGCTGTGCAAATGGACCAATGATGCTCCACAGCTATTTACATCATCATCTTTGAAAGTAAAGCCTATTGAAATTTTTTTTTACAAAAGCAGTTGCGCTTGGTTAATTTCTCAAGCACATCTATTAAAAAATACATACCGTTTGCCCTACAAGTTACAAAACCCAAGGCCAGCCAAAGAGAGCTGACCACAGCCTGACATATCTATAAAGAAAGCTGACCTCTCTGAGAAGCCAAAGTAAACTCAAATTTCTCAGTCTACAGAGCAGAAGCAGATTTTTGAAAGTTTGCCAGATTTATGTAGAAAGATTACATAAAGTAAACAGATTTTTGTCTTCCCAAAGTGCCCTCTTTTTCACATCACAATTATTATGACTAGCTACATAAGAAGAAACATTTCCAAAAGCATCCAATATACGATAAATATTTGTTATGTATTACTTATTCAGAAAAATCATAAAGCTCTGTTTCAACATAATTGTGTGCACATAATTTTTGGAAATTACTTCTTTTTTTTTCCTCTTGGGACCCTTCCTTGATGTGAAAGGCAATAAACAGACTAACACAGAGAAAAAAGTAAAAAACTGTAATTTTTATTATGAAACTATAAGGGCAAACTTAGCTACCTCTATTTGTTTTTTTGTAATGAAACAAGGAAAAAATGCTTTTTGTGTTTTCTTCTTGTTTTGCTTTGAGGGGGATAGTGAAATCAATAGGCAAAATGAAACTGAAATTCTATTTTCATTTTACATTTCCATCATTTCCACTTCCATTTACATCATAATGATATAAAATTAGAATAAAATCTTAATCTGTCAATATTTTTTAAGTCTTTTGTGGGAACCTTGAAGTTATTTGTTTTTAATGATCAATTCACAATTTTTTTTGAATATCCAGGCCAGTTTAAATGTTCTGAGGTCACATCAACGCTGAAAATGTTGTGTATGAATATGAATGCATGCTGTATATGAATGTATATGTATTATGTAATTTAAGAATTAGCTAAGTAATCCACAAACCAACAAGTAAATATACAAAAATACTTTTAGGGCCTAAATTCAATGGAGTTATAAAGATAAACACATTGATTCTGAGAGAGGATTAAGTGTAAAAAAAATACCATTTCAACTGAGCTAAAAAAAAAAATGGCTAACTGATGTTAATTTTCATTAACTCAATCCTTTAAATTCTTATTATTTCCCTGTTTACTTGAGCTGGTTTATACGCTAATCTGCAAAAGGGCTAATAACTACATAAGACCTTTAGCACATTAAAAGAAAGGATCGAAACTTAAAATATTGGTTTCGAGCCAATCTCATAAGAAATCAGAAATCACTTCACCACCAAAATTATACACCCCTTTACTAGTCAGGGGCCCAGTAAGAAACAGATGGTGTCCTCAATTAAGATACTTTGAGAAAACATTATGGCATGGATAGTGTTTGGCGAAACCAAAGAGAGAGAACACAGCATTCAGGGTTAGAAACAGCAGAGAGCCATTACCACCCACAGGCAAAAGGGGTGAGAGGAGAGTGGTTGTCAGAACTCCAAGGGTAAGCCCACCTCACTGAAGCTCTGACCTTCAACAGAAGAAGGGAGCCCAGACCTCTCTCTTCTCCCGCTCTCAACACTATTTCTCAGTGTACCATAGAATAACTAAAAAATGTAAGACATGCTATTTCCCCAAAACACAGATTTCCCTAGAAAAGGAGAGTGAAATGAAAATCCAAGATAGATGTTGCTAAATTGTCTTAGTAAATCTACACAGACTTTGAACTTGAAATATGAAATATACGGCTCTTTAAATTTAAGGAACTTAGACTGAAAACTGTTTTTTGAGATTGATATCACATTGTTTAAATAATATATACCAAATAGAACAAAAATCTAGGGATGAAAGCTTTCATTTGTAGAGACTACTCTGTATTAAGTAGTTTAGTGAAGTATACTCTGATTATTGTCCTGGCTAGATACGAGATATATTTTTTTAATCAAACTGTAGAACTATCAAACAGTCCTAAGTGACTGTGCCTCTTTCATGTTAGAGAAATGGTATTAAATATAAATTCCAAGAAGACTTAAATTCAGCTGAAATAATGTTCCCATCATATATTTGCAGATTGGGGATCCATTAATCAGGTAAGATTTGGACTACATAACACCTGAAGTCCTTCATATATCTGCAAATTTGTGATTCAGATTCAAGCACTCCAGAGACAGTGAGAAAACCCATAGCTCTGAAATTCTCTAGTTTTTCATTTGAACCAATCTGTATTAAATTTTTAGAGAAAGGAAAACCACAGTCTTTAGGGTATTCTATATATTCAGCACACGTCAATGGGACAAATAATATGTGTTTCACACAATTATTCCCCAAATAAAATAATGTATGCAGAGCTTGGCAAACTGGAAAGCATTTTCTCAATTTTAGGTTTTATTATATTCTTTAAATTTATAAAATGCTTATTATAATGCTTTATTTCCTTGTTTTCTCAGGAGTGAATGTCAGTATAATGATGAAGCTTCTCTTTAAAACGTTTATTGGAAAACAAATTGTTTAGATATGCAAGCACAGAATTAATTTTTTAAAAATTATCAAAATTTTTAAGATTACCTTAAAAGGGAGGAAGACCAGTAGAAATGTCATGAAAAAAATACTGTGTAACACCCACCCAGCATGAATTACCCAGGAGAGATAATATTTCTGTGAAATTCATATCACCTTAACATATTTATGCTAAAAAGTAATTTCATCAAGGTAGCCTTCTCTGGTTGTCTCCTCAACTGTTTTAATGCTTTTTATTCTGTTTAAGTGTATCTAAGTTGTATTCTAAATCAGCTGACCCTTGAACAACATGGGCTTGAATTCCATGAGTCCACTTACACTCAGATTTTTTTATATAAATACAGTACTGTATTATAAATGTATTTTCTCTTATGATTTTCTTAATATTTTCTTTTCTCTAGCTTGCTAAAAGAATACACTATATATGTGTGTATATATATATGTATGTATATACACAAAATATGTTAATTGACTGTTTATATAATTGGTAGGGCTTCTCTCAATAGCAGCCTATTAGAAGTTAAATTTGGGGGGAGTCAAAAATTATACACAGATTTTCAACTGTGCCCATAACTTTCCTGGTGTTCAGGGGTCAACTGTATTATAATCTGGCTCTATTAGTGTTCTAGTATCTTCTCCACGCACGTATTTATTCTGTTTTCCCAAACAACAGAACATTCCCCAAAGAAACTTATTATCCAGAAGAAATAATTAGAGAATACAATATCCAGGATTAGGTTGGCAGGTAAATTATGTCATTTAACATAATGGAAACTAAACATTTTACCTTCATGTTTTATAATGTGTTCCAAATATTAATGATTATGTGATGGGGATGGGCATGGTTATGGTTAAAATGGGTATCAGCAAACGTGTCAGATTTTAGAAAAGACTCCTATTCACTTAATTTTGAGAGAAACACTCCATACTAATGTATTCATTATGCATTTGTTACTTATTATACTTTCTGTGTATAGCAGAGATACATTACTTATTAATATTTAATAGATAGATAGCTAGGTCATTCTCTGCAAGTGAGCAAAATTCCTGAATGATAGGTGAAAGATAATTGAACATGGAGCATTTAGCATTTTATGGAGTCTTATAGATCTCATTTTGTAATTTTCCTTCAAGAAAATATCAGAATCTTTAAATGAGCACTAAAAAAAAAATTGTTTTCTTTTCAATATCTGAATGTATAAGCTTTCAGGGAAATCCCGGGGCTTACTGGTATGTGACCACAATCCAGTGATCCTAATTTTTTTTACAAATGGTTTAATAGGGATTAATATTCCAAGATAATTCTTTCTCAAAATACATTTCAAAACATGAACTTAATTTTGCATAACACAGCAAAGATTAAAATACTCATGAAACAGTTTAATTTAAATGGATTTGTAGGCTATCAGCAATGATATCCAAAGGACATCTTCCCAGGCCTAGGATGACTCACACACCACTAGCTTGATCTGTTTGATATATTAGTCATGCCTCCATCAACACACAGGTACTGAGATGCTACCTTTTCTGTATCTAATACAAGATAGACATACATTCAAGATGCTTAATGATCCTTTGTTAAATGCCCCAAATTCCTAAACAAGTTCAAATAATGACAATCTGCTTCATTATTTATTATTAATCCTCTATCATTTATAGCGAGAAGGTAAGAATAAAAAAGACATTCAAAAACTGAATTGAGGGCCTAATGGAACTCGAGCAATGGACTAAGTGTTTTACATGTGCAATCTCATTTAATTCAACACTCTACTACCAAAGATTGATGAGTCAAGCTCAGCACTTGACAGATGCTACTAGGAGGCTGAGTCATTCTGAGGACTCAAGTGTAAGGTACACCAAAATACCTTTCATTTCAATGAAGTGATATACTTAGAAAAATTGCATACCTCTCTGATTTTTATTAGTTAATTGATTTGGGAAGAAATTTCCACAGGGCTGACAGGAACTAAAATATTCCAAGCCATTAATTTTATTAGGTTCTTAAAATTCAATACATGATGTCATTTCCTGTTCGCCTATACCCTGAGAAATAAGCATCACTAACCTAATCTGAGAAGGGGAAAGTAGTAATACAGAGTAACACAGTTACGATATAGAAGAGTAGATTCAAACTCAAATAGTAGATTTTAAAACCCAGCAATGACATTTTGAAAAAGAAAAGTTTACTTTTGAATGAATATTGATTTTAGATTCAAGAGCCAAATGACTTTCAGTAATGTATACCAGAGTGATTCTAAAGAATATCATATTTTATAAAAGTCTTCAGTTTAACAATAAAATTGCTTCTATTAGGAAATGAAGTCAATAAGGTAATGCATGAAGCCGAACTCTAAGTAAAATTTCCTTGTCAATTTTGGAAGAAAACTAACCTACTTTATAACATATCTTTATAACCTATTTATCTACAGCTATCATAAAACCCACTGACACATCTTGGGAAATGTGTGCATGCAGGGGACATACGTGCGCACACTTAAATTTTCTTTTTTTTAAATTTTATTTATTTATTCATCAGAGAGAGAGAAAGCACATGCACAAGCAGGGGGCAGGGGCAGAGGGAGAGGGAAAAACAGGCTCCCCACTGAGCAAGGAGCCCAATGCAGGACTCAATCCCAGGACCCTGGGATCATGACCTGAGCCGAAGGCAGACGCTTAACCAACTGAGCCACCAAGGCGTCCCCACACACAAATGTTCATGTATTTTAATTTATCGCCCACAGAAAATATGTTGCCATATAATGGAATTTTGTTTCATTAAGTAATATATATATGAGATGTCCTAAATTGTTTGTCAAAATTCAAAAATGGCAAAAGTAAAAATTATGGCACTTTACTTGATCAGGCCTACACTTTTAATAATATTTTACTATTACTACATTTATAGATTATTAAATAGGAGTGAATAACAGAAGCACTGAACTTGACATGCAAATACTCCTTTCCTCTTTCTTGGAAAGAGTTTGCATGTTTGTCTTCAAACTGTGCAAGAGAGGATTGGGAAATGTCATTACTGTAGAAGTAATGCTAGAGTCAGAAGAGAGAAACATAAAGAGAAATGAAACCAGTTAAATAGAAATGGGCAAATTTTCTTATCATTTTTTTTGTAGATAGCCATGTGTAGAAAGTTATATGGACCATAATCTTTTAATATAAATATAAAATTAATATTTCTTATTGATTCTTTTTTCTTGTTTAAAAAGTGATATTAAATAATATGTTGAGATCAGAAGCTGGCATAAATAATACATTAATGGAATTAGAAATTATATAAATGGTAGCCATCTTCCATTCCATAAAAAACCAGAAAGTAAAAGGTGGCCTCTTTCCCCAAATGATGTAGTTTTATTCTTCGACTGTAACCCATGTTATCACTATCTTTCCTATTGAGATCTTTTTTGTTTTGTTCATTTGACATTCGATATTTACTGAAGCTCTATTAAGACTGTCATAGACAACTGAAGACCCAGTCTTTATGCTTGAAGAATTCCCAGGTCTAGTGGAGGGAGATGGAAATATAGACAGAAAATACACTGCGATATGATAAATGCTAGAACAGAAGTACAGTTCGCGCTGAGCACCATGGGATGCAGCCAAGGGGTAAAGCAAACTCTCAGGCTCTGCATCTTCAAGGAACCACAGACTCAATATGCCTTTCTACATTCCGTTAGAGAGTGTGGGATCATGGCAATCATTTACAAAGGAAGTAAGATCCAAGGACACTAAAGAGGAACGCGAAACATGCTGAACAGTTCTGAGGGCAAAAAGAGCAGGAGTAGAAAGAAACGAAAACACACTGATAGAGACACATATTGCTGTAGATGACAAAACGGTTGCCTAGCACTGTAAACACACACAACTCAGGCTAGATTTTACACAGGCACATAGTGAGACTTCCCTGGGGTGATAGGATATCAAGGATTAGTACAGGCAGAGTGAAAAGACAAATGAGTATGTGTGTTCAGATTTCCTGGAATCTATACAGGGATCCCAATTTCCCTTCACATAAGTAGCACCATTGATGTAAGTAGAAAACAAAGGTTCCATTAAGGCTTATTATGTGATTTAGATACCCTGGTAGAGAATTTTTCTGCCAAAACTGTTTTAGTTGCTTATTTTAGGTGAAGTAGTAAGAAGTAAGATCTTATAGCACATCTTATATTTTAGCTATATAGTCCAGATTCATCTATGGTAGAAAAAAAAAAAAAAAAGTCTTATAAAATGTAGTAAAGGCCTCATGAAAACATGCCAGTCCCTCCCCAGACTTATATCTGAAAACCAGGTAAACAGCAATGTCATTTGATTTTCCTTTAAAAAAAAAAGTTTATATACATTAAATGTAGACAGTTTTTAGTAAACATTTTACCTGAAATAAGACATCATTGTTTTTAAAAGGCTTCATTTTGTTTGTTTACTTGGCTTTCAAATTTTCACATAAAAATTGGGGAATGGCAAGTAAGTTTTTATAATCCTATATCACCCTCAAATATGTCAAACATGATCTTAAAAAACAAGACACATTAATGTATTACTTTAAAAAGCAGCAGTCCAATTATTTACTTTATAATATACTCAAGATAACATTTGCAATTGTTGGTGTCATCAATACAAACCGCGATAGTTTTCTTCTTGCTGTTTTCTGACTATGAAATTCTTTAGTACATGAATGTATTATTAACAAACATTTTAGCAGAAATCCTATGTCAACAAAATCAACATCTCTGTCCTGGGAGCCTATTATTTCCTCAAATATTAACTAAATATGATTTTGTGATTTCAGTGGACACATTCAAAATATTCAGTATTTGGTACACCATTTCCATCACCACCAGCACTGCACAAAACAACCTAGAATTGCATCTATTGCATGTAAAGAGTCTTCTATCCAATTTGTGCCACTTCTATGATGTAATGAATGTAGAAAATATTTCCACTCATGGTTTTCAGTACTTACTACAGTGAATAAAACAGAAGTAAAGAAAAACTATAGAGAATAATTTTGTATTTATTCCCTTGATGACTTACAGGATAGTCTATTTTTCTATAGAAAATAGAAATCATTTATTATTATAATATGTAAGTAGAATTTTTAAAGTCTTATTTTAAAACCTGGGATTACATGTTACCATATAAAGTAAAGACATTTTGGAATAAAATTAGGTATGAATGAGCAGCACAACTGTATGTAATTATTAACCTCTAACCTCATGAATATCATTATATGGTAGTTTATTTGAAATGGTATTAAATAATTCTTTCATAAGATTTTCTATAGTGTTTATATAAAATATTTAAGATTTAATACACTTTCCATAAATTTTACTAAATTAAGAGTCTGCAGATTTTCACATTCCTTTCCTATAACACAGCAATGCCAAAAAGATCTTCTTTAAGTGAGGTAAGGAATGCTGAATATATTTTATAAGAATTACTTCTAAATGCAGCAGCTACAATTATGTCATCAGGAATTACTTATCCTTACCTTTCTGACTCAGAATACCTAAACAATTAAAGAACACACATTTAGAATAAAGAGAATACAGGCTGTGCAATTTTACTGATACAGCATATATTCTTCCTCTATTATACAAAGTTTTCCTAGTTCAGTTCTAGTACCACAATAATGATTTTAACATAATCACTTATTTGTCTATGGAGCTATTCCTTTCTCATTTTGCCAGCTAATTAGCCAAAAGAAATAGACGTGCTCCCACGTGATTTATACATCAAATGTCTAAAATCACTCATATTCTTACTCATTTACAAAACAAATGACTATCTAGTCCAACTTCTATAAATCCTAGCACTGTTTCAACCCACATCTCATGATCATGACCTGCAAAATCTTTGAAAATCATGCTTAATGTGCACACAACTTTGTTTTTGTGCCTTGCTACCATTCACAAAAAAAGCTTCCAGAACTAGATTCACTTTCGTTTCCTCATCGGCAGTCAATTTCATGATAGAATTTTAACTACTGGAAAAAAAAAAACCAAAACAGATTCTCTAGATTTTATTAAAACAGCAATAAAACAAACAAACAAATACTAGTTTCTGGTGTTAATTGTCTTATTAGCCAGCTTGTAGCATCACATTTTCTGTGTGTACTGTAGCTTCTTATTCTAGGGGACACTAATTAGTTTTAAATGGTGTTAAATACCATCCCTGCAGTTGCAAGTGCTTCTCTGGGATTTTTACTAGAGAAAAGAACTCCTGTAATTTAAAACCACTTTGTTTTCTTCAGCCACAGCTGTTAGTGAAACACTGACCTGTAGAAATCTTAAAGGTTTTCAACCCTCTCTCATTGCCATTAGTCTGTATTTATTTTCTAACACGTCTTCTCCCCGTGTACCATTGCTCTTCCATAATCCCCATCCCCCAAATTGCTTTCAGCAGAGAAACCGCATCTAGCTAGTTAAGCCCTTCTCTCTCTTTCCCTCCCACCCTGACCCCTTACAAAGCCTTGGCTACTCTTAAAGAAAATTCTCCAACAACGTGTCAATTTTATATTGGCCACAAAGACAACTTCTGTTGGGGAAGGGGGAGGAAAGAGGGACTGGAGCTTGGCTGTCCCTTTCCACAGACAGGGATCTTTGTGGCGATCAGAAAACATTTCCTGCATAAAAAATCAACACACTCTCTAGTTGCAGGGTTGGGGAGCGAGAACAAATACGTATCAGCCATGTCCTCAAAGGAATGGAACACATCCGTTAACCTTACAAACAGGAAAGTCATTTTCTCAAAATATGTCCGCTTTCTTGCATTATTAAAAGTAATCCACAATCTGAAATCCTCTGGTAGCTCCCCCACTGGGGATTGGGTGAAAGCTATAAATCACTCCTGTACTTTTTTCTTTTTCCTCTGCATTTCCGTTGCACTATTTCTTCCATCTAGCTCATCCCTGACATGCTCCCACTCTCCTCGTGTGTATCAACAGGGGACCGAGGAGAGCAAAAATCACCCAAGAGGGCTGACAGGTTTTACAGGATCAGCCTGTGTTTAATTCTACCCTTTACCCCTGCCTCCAAGTGGTTTCACAGCCAGGAGACCCCAGAGTTTGCACTTCCAGTGGGGTTTCGAAAGAGCAAGCACACGGGATTTATTGTGCAAAGCATTTTTTTTTTAATTATAGGGCCTGTGGGGGAGGGGGACACCCTTGTTTTCAGGGGTCAGAAAGTCATGTGGTCCAAACAGGCTTGCTATTGAGTTTGTGTCACCTTTTTGTCCTGCTTCCCCAACTTGGGGCAGCACAACTAAAGGGGTCTTGGTTGAGACAGTGAGACAGAGAGACAGAGAGAGCAAAGACCAGAGGAAGTGAAGGGTACTTTTTACAGGGCTATAGCATCAGGCTATAGCATCAGACAGAAATCCTACAAATCCTACAAATCTCCCCAAGGGGCTGCAGCCCAATAAAGACCCCCCACCTCACCAACCTCCACAGCAAACTGGCTCCACGTTTTTGATGCACTACCAGGGCATCCTGATGAGAGCTATCCCATCCTCACCACCCCATCTCTAAAACCTTGAAACCCAGAAGTAGCTTAAGGGACCTTTATTAGTAAAGATCACAAATCAAATGACTCCAAAGATGATAGAGTTAAAGAGCAATGATTAAGCCCTTGTGTTGAAACCACACAACTTAATACCATCTCCCAACACCCCCCCCCCACCTCATCTCCCCCTCTCTGCTGGGCACTTACCTTCTTTGGGCGGTCGCTTGGCCTCCCTGGTAAGATTGCAGACCTGGGTGGTTTGCAGCTCCTGGGTCAGGCAGCCCTCGGTCTGCTCATTCAGGGGTAACACCACGTTATTTAACAAAACCAGCGACTGGTCGTCGATCCCCCACTCTCCCAAATGCTGAGGGCAGGTGCATTTTGTATACATAATCCCACATGATTCTGTTCTCCCATTTTCTGATTTTAAGCAGCTCTCCAGCCAAGTGCATAATACATGGCAACCAAACTGGCTCGGGCTCACCTTGTTCAATACCAAAAACTCAAAAAAGGATTTCTGATCTTCTTCCCCTTTTTTCTGTAATCCTGGGAAATCGGTTGGAAACACCCGACGTATTTGAATAAAATTTTTATCATACTGTAGAAAAACGAAAGCATTCTTGGAATCGCAGAGTTGCATTATAGAATGATTCTTTCTTAAAAGATCCTTTATTTTTTCATGGGAAAAATGATCAAACTGATAAGCCAAGAGGGAAAAGTTAGAGCAGCTAAGGTCCTTTTTGGAAAATTTCAGGTAAATGCTATATTTGGTTGGATCTGGATTTTCCAGCGTCCAAGTGCAGTTTGTAAAGTTTTTGGGAAACATTTCACTTACAGAATACGATCCATAAATGACTCCCTTCACCAAAGTTGAACACCAGAAGTCTTGGGCAGCATTAAATCCAAACATAACCAGGAGATAGGTGGAAAATATATAAATCAGCAGGTTACGAACAGCCTTCATCCTATGTCATTTGGCCTGTAAAAATGGCAATGAAAGTAAAATGCAAGTAGGAGTCTACGCGCATTGAAAAAAAGAAACTCCTTCCAATATTACAGCCAGCTGTTTTAAAGATTTCAGTAAAAAACCCTTTTTAAAAGAAGGGCAGGTAATTTTTTTATTTTATAACGCTAGGAAATTATCTGTTGCTGTGTGAACAGCGCCCTCACGCGGTCATCACAATGGCCAAATTCTCCACATTCAATTTAAAAATAATATTTAATAGATGATTAACAGGAATGCTCTATTTATCTATCAGGATTTCCTCCAAGTGCATTATGAGTCTATTGAAAGAAGAGGAAACATATACTTTTAAAATATCATAAGCTAAATTTTAATTTTTGAAAAAAAATTTTTTTTAAAGATTTATTTATTTGACAGCGAGAGACAGTGAGAGAAGGAACACAAGCACAGGGAGAGGGAGAGGGAGAAGCAGGCCCCCCGCAGCGCAGGGAGCCTGACGTGGGGCTCGATCCCAGGACCCCGGGGAACATAAGCCAAGCCGAAGGCAGACGCCCAACGACCGAGCCACCCAGGCGCCCGTAATTTTTGAAATATTTTTAAGCAACCTATACAACCTTTTCTCTCCCTCAGTGGGCCTGCAGTAAACATCATCACACAAAATCTAATCTGATAATCTGGGAACAGCTGTCATCACATTGTTTCTCTTATCTTAAACATGAAAAATAATTTCGATAAAGGATAGCCACGATTTTAAAAACATGAATGATAATTTGTTGAGGATGAAACATCATCTCCCAAATGCCCATACTTGTCTTTGCAAGGACCACCGTGTGAACTGATGGGAATTCCTGTGCAGAAACACTGTTATTCATGTGGATTAATGAAATTTTAAAACCATCATCTGAGAAGGGGTATAGATGGGTAGATACATGGGGAAGACTTTTCAACATCACCACCAAGAACCAGGATTTAAGGCAGTCATTTCAATGTGACATGCCCTCTTGGGATACATAAAGTGGATCACTGTATTAGTATCTGTATCCAAAGGCAATGTCAGTGAAAAATCCCAGAACCACGGTAATTGAGCTGGCTTCAGTCTTTTAATTTTTTTTTAATTAGGACTATTTTATCTAGAGTTATCTACTGTAATTTAAGATTTACACATGGTAGATAAAAGACATTACTATTTTCTTTCCTAGCAGATTTCAATTATTGAATTGCTCCCTTTCCAACAAGAGCTCCAAAGCTCCTTTTCTATTTTTTAACCTGGCCTTGCATAATAAAGTAATCCTTGGTTATATTTACCTCTGTAAGTTGTTATCCAAAAATAACTCGAATTTTTTTCAGCTTTAACCTTTAAGAAGTTATTTCTTAGAATAAATGACACTGCTTTTTTGTTTAGCCTTTGAGCTGAGAAAAGTGATGCCAAGTTAATTATAAAAGTCTTTAGGCTGCAGTCTCTTCCACTGTTCTGTAAACAGAGACAGACATACAGACATATAGACAGTTAAGAGTTTTCGAGTCTTTGCCTCTCTCTGAACCAAAGGATAAAACCCTCTTCCTTCCCATTGCATAACACACACCAACGCATGCACACAAATACCAGTGACCGAAGTCCCTGAAGATAGATCTGCATTTTCCAGATCATAATTCAAATTCTATGTCTTGATATAGGAGAAAACAGCCCCAACTCTAAATCTCTATATAGCAGCAGTTTAAAATAACATCAGAACTGCTGGGACTATCAAAACAGCGTTCTCTGTTTCAAGCATACAGCTCAATGAATAATGCATTTTCTTCTTGAGAAAATAAAGCCAATGAGCATTTAAAGGTTAAAAAATTGGGAAAGTTGCAGGAAATTCTGGAAATAATTTCCTCTTTTTTTTTTTGCTGTAGCACTTTGCAGGCAATGCAGGTCTGCGCAGTGTTCTTCAGGATAGAGTGTAGGCGTTGAGAGCCAGTGTGACAATAAGTGTCTAAATTAGGAATTCCATCCATGAAAGGGGGCTTCATTTTATAATAGGTAACTCAAAAAGAGGTCGTATTTCTTTTCCCAATGAAATCCGGTACTTTTGCTTCCATTTATTTGACAGTGCATGTCTGCATTGCTGTGCTCATCAAGAATTAGAAAGAGTGAGGAAATAGCTCCGATTTCACTTTCAAGCTTGCTCAAGAGAGCCCCCTCAATATAATGCTCTTTATCTTAATCCTTAAGCCTTGGTGTACGGAGCCTTGTTTTATTCTAAAGAATCAAAAATGAATCATTGAACTCTGCCGCCCCCCCAACCCCCGCCCCCGACTGCAGGGCCAGTTCAAACAATTGTATTTCCCTCTTCAAGAAAGAATGGAGTGGGGGTGTCTAAAGGATGGCTACCAAGGTCTCAAGGATGTTGTGTTTATTTATTTATTTACTTATTTGTCTCCTGCTGAGAAGCAAACCGGCATTTAGTTTAGCTATTCTCAAAACTGATTTTCTCGGTGACACTTTAGTTTAGTCAAACATAGACGGCGCCATCACTCCACTAAATTTTTTTCCCCAATAGAAGACCCATTGCCTCCCCTTATCTTAACTTCCTTCTAACCTAAAATTTTCTCCCCATAAAATCACCCCAATCACACACAACCATCAGATTTTCTAGGTCTCCCTGCCTATTCCTTCTGACCCAGCACATCTCTTGAAAAACAGACTTCTCTAACTTTTCAACTGCGGCGTTTAAGTAAATGCAGACAGTCGGGTTTGCTCGCAGCCCCTCCATCTGCCAGAACAGCCTTTCCTTTCCTGTCCTCCCTCCGCAAACACCTAGACGGAGAGCTCCTCTGTGGCGACCCCTGGCAGAGGGAAGGTGACCCCTGGACCCCCCTTCCTTACCTTCCACTCCGAAAGCTCAGGGAGGCTCTTGCTCTAAGACACCAGCACAGGCACGCGTCCCAGCAACAGTGACGGAGAGACTCCCCTTCGGTCCCAATCACCGTTGCCCATTTTCCCCGGCTCAGCTTCAAAAATCAGGATTTATTTTTTTAAAATGCACACTTAAGAGAAGCAAAAGATGGGGGGGAAATCAAAGAGGGGTGCGTGGGAGAAAAAAGCCCCCGGGACCCCGGAGCCTGACGCCAAATCCAACTGAATCCAACCTCCAACGGAGGTGGCGGGGAGGGGGTGGGGGGGAGGAAGCCCCCCGTAGAGAGCCTCCAAGGAAACAAACAAACAAACAACAAACAAACAAATGCAAGTGGCTTAAAAGCAACGATTTGTTTTATCAAATCTAAGCCCAACAAACCGATTAGCCAAGAAGCAAAGGAAGCGCTGAGACGAGAAGTGACCGGCGACAGCAGCGGCTGCTAAGGCAGATTTGTTGGGGCGGTGGGTTTATTACAGGAGTATTCGTGGTCGGATCGGAAGGCTCAAGCTTATGCTTTTTCCTCTTTCCGCTTTCCTCCCTCCTCCTCCTCCCCCCCGCAGGTACTGATGGACGGACCGCGACTAAGGAGAGGGGGGAAAAAATCCTTGGCTGGTGATGTCGGAAAGCTGTTCGAATGCCCAGCGAGGAGGGGCGCGAGAGGGAGCGAGATAGTAAAGCTCTGTCTCGGGAGTGCGCGCCGGCGCGCGGCGCTCGCTCTCCCCGGGGCGCGCGCGAGGGAGGGGGTGCGCGTCCCCGGGGTGTGCGCCCGCGCGCCGGTCTCCCGCGTGCTCGTGCGCGCGCGCGTCCCCGGGCGCGCCGCGCGCCCCGCGCCAGCACACGTGCGGTGCCCCAGGCGGCCGGCCCGAGGCTCGACGAGCGCCGCGCGGCAGCTGTGCCTCCCCGAAGCTCTGCCGCCCGAGGGCGCGGGCGGGTGTGTGTGAGCGGAGAGGAGGGAAGCGGCGGGGTGAGAGAGGAGGGAGGCCCGGCGGGAGGGCGGGAGAGAGGCGGGCGGGAGGGGGGCTCCGCGGGGCTCCAGCCAGGGCCGCCGTGAGCCTGCACGTCACGGCTACTCAAAACCAAGCACGTCCCGAGAGCAGTATTTTCTGCGTCTGGGAGGTTTTTGCATCCTCAGTTCCCACCGCTGGGGCTGGCGGCGACCAACTGTAAGGGAAACTCACTGGGAGGCGAGGCAAGGGGGGTGCGAGGACTGGAAGGCGACTCTGACGGGTGGGAAGTAAATACTGGACTTGGTCGTCTTTCTTTCACCGCGGACCTGTCGCCGCCGAAGAGCTGTCATTTCATCCCCGGGATTCAGATGAATTGATCCAGCCCTCCGCGGAGGGGGCACATCTCGGCTCCTGAAATGCTGCGTGTCTCTGGCTGGAACAATGCTAGTTTTTCTCAGCGAGGCTGCAATTAACATCTTATTTGTTCTGGCTAGATACAGGCTTTGTCAGGACCGCGGTGCGGCGACCGAGGTTGGGCATCTTGCATTGCTTTCTGCATGGCAATGGGATCGTGGTTGTGGGGTCTAAACTTTTGTTTTCGTAATGTATCTGATTCCTTTTCAAGTTTCCTTAGTAACAGGTTTGTGGACAGAGGTGGAAAAAAAAAAAAAAGGGAAAGGGGGAGGAAAGGCTACCAAATTCTCTGTTTAGCAGCAAAAAAAAAAAGAAATTTTCATCACTCCCCACCTTTATTTATTTATTTATTTATTTAGCCCCCTGGACAGTTGGCTGACAAGTATTTGATGAACTAGCTCCAGATACAATGCTGCAAAAGGTCATTCGCCTACTGATTATGTCTCTACTTGTAAGCGCAGTTGGTGGTTTGCAAAACAAGTGGCAAATAGTATGGTGATATGGCGGGGGAGACCACAATGGCTAATTCATATAAAGTGTTGGAGTCTTCCTAAAGGTGAGTGGCTTAAGAGTCAGGTGAAGTGGAATAAAACAATTTCCATCATTTTTTTTTCTCTGCACTCTTTCTGCATTTTTCTTCCTCTTGTTGTTCCTCTCCCCTGGGGCAGATGGAGAGTGAAGAACATCATTTTAAAAGAGGACTATAGTGAAAACAGAAAGGTGCCAAGGATCTTTTATTCACTGGAGTTGTTTGAAATATTAAAATTGGCCCTTTATTTCTTAATACATATTAATAGGGTGACCCTCTTCAAGGCTTTTTCTTCTAGGACAAGTGTTCAGAATAACATCCTGTAAAGGAAACCGTTAATCATTCCCCAACCAACAAGCTTTAACCATGTTCCAGGAACATTCACTGGCTGAGAGAGCAGCCTGTGTGGCGATTTGGTTTCGTGTCATTTTTGGTTCATTACAATATTTTTTATTCATTTAAGGGAATGTGAAAGGAAAATAAGGTTTATGTCTAGGGCATAATCCAAAACATTGTGTCTGAAGCAAACACATTTTCTTTTAAAAACAACATTCAGCAGTACAAAAGAGAATCACATTTCCTTTATTTCAACTT
The DNA here is from genome assembly GCF_011800145.1 of Mirounga leonina. Lineage (NCBI taxonomy): Eukaryota > Metazoa > Chordata > Mammalia > Carnivora > Phocidae > Mirounga > Mirounga leonina. The sequence continues at coordinate 29,713,684 of NW_023270807.1, read as the reverse complement.
CCATAGAGATAATAATTATGATATTTGCAAGACATTTTGGTTAGTTCTGTTATTTTGCCAGAAGCAAAAATAGAGATTGATGACAAATGCTAAAAAATGGAAAAAAAAGTAGAGGAAACAATGAGAGGTTTAGATATATATCTATCTTGCATCTAGTAATTTCTCACATTATCTTCGAACACTGTGATTTTGATGTTTCTTAGAAAATCTTAAAGTCATGACATAGTAACATAAGAATAACAGCTGAAGGGGACAATTTAAAAATACTTAATCCTGAATGGAAAGGAGTACTCATTCCCAGGGTCATTTATATTTAAGTAGAACACAGGGCTGGGTCAGGGAGAAAATCACCCTTAATAAAGCACTTCACCCTTCACACTGTTTCCCATAACCTTCATAAATTGCAGGCCACTGAGCCAGCCTGATGATGATCCTGCTGAGGTATATTTATAGCAGATGATTTGTAGATGATAAATATGCCAAGCAAGACACCATCTCCAGTAACCCCAGGCTGGTCTGACTTCCTCAGGGGGTCATAATCAAGAATCACAAAAAGAACCATGTATGGAGAATCTGGTCTCTGAACCCTGACAACAGCACAATCCAAAGGCAAACCAAGGAAGAACCACCCTGATTCATGTCTACTATGTTCCATGTGGAAGCACTGCTGATATATTGACCCAACAATAAAAAGAGCAGCAGTTTACATACTGTAGGCTCTCTGTGTCCTTTCCTCTCTATTGAGATTGGTCTGTTTTTATGTTTTAATACATTCTAAAAATCACCATTTCAGATTATAATTATGAGCCTTCATTTGCCTCTCACAAGTGCCTGTGTGTATCTGTGTATGTATGTCGGTATATATGCAAACACAGACCCGTATTTAACACATACACACATATATGCGTGTGTGTATATATGCATATATTATATATAAAGTGCATATACATATATATAATATGTTCATATGTATTTCAGTTATTACGCATGTATTTGGGAGCATGGTTTTACTAGGCTCCTTTTTATTTCTCTTTAGTAATAAAGTATTCTCACCCCAAAACTACCAGATTAATTGTACAAACTAATTTTCATTTAAGTTTCCTTGCCAACTTTCGAAAGGACTATTAAGAAACCAGTGTCAACACATCAGAATATAAACTTGTATTTTAAACTGGCCCAGGCATGTAAAGTTAGTCTTTCAAATTTCTCTCTCCTATTATTTATACATTTTTAAAGATTACTTCAGAGAAATGAGATTTCCAAGTATAATTATCTTTTTCTTCTATCGCTTTTTATTTTTTGCTGTTTAGTCCTTCTATCTTAGGAGGGAAAAAAAAAAAAAAAAGAACCCCATCCTCCAGGATTATTGCTAAATTCAGTATCACCTGCACAATTCTTGGACTCAAATGATACGTTTTGAATATGCTTACTTAGTCTTAAAAAGTGTTTTCTTCCCCCTCACCCCTTTCTCTCATAGTCCTTGTGGTATTACTATATTACCACTTACAAGTTTTAGAACTTTTCTTCAGTAAGTCTTTAAGAAGCACAAACAGGGATGCCTGGGTGGCTCAGTCTGTTAAATGTCCGACTCTTGATCTCAGCTCAGGTCTTGATCTCGGGGTCGTGAGATAAATAAAAAATAAATAAATAAAATGTAAAAATGTAAAAAAGCACAGATAAGTTTGTAGATTATTCCTTTTCAATATGCTCAAATTTTTCAATACTTAATGTCTCCAGTACACACTCATACACACAAAGAATTTTGAAAACCACTAATTCCATAATAAAAGGAAATTAATGTAACAACTTCAGAGGTATGAACCTTAACTATTACTTACTATAATATACTAATATATTACTATTTTATTAATATGATATATTAATATATAATACTAATATATTAATATTTTGTATTAATAAAATCAAAATATTACATGATTAAATGGGTGAGTACTTACCTTTGCTTAAAATTAGCATATTTACTATGAACTGAAAGAACTTCTTCTTATTCTTCTCTTACTCCTCTTCCTCCCCTTCTTCTTTCTTCTTATTATGAAAAAAACTTCAGAACTCCATAGCTTTACCAGCTTTACGCTTCCTTCCTGGCTGCCACCTGCTAATACAAAGGCAAACCATTACATTCTTACTCCCCTCACTGTGATCATTTTTTTTTCCTCTCGGAATGAGTTCCCACCCTACCAATAATGATGACAAGAACTAAAGTTTTGAGGAGCAGCATATCTGTTGACCTTAATCAACACTAGAGATTGAGATCTATTGATTACCTATTATTTCTGAACTGTTGTGTTTCTCCAGCTCTGTTCCTTACCAATTCTGACTCATTCATTCCTACTATTTCTCTTCCCACCAGATTCTCCCACTTGGCCTTTTAGATCTCTTTGCTCTTCTATTCCAACACACCTTTATGCAGAATGTTCTCTCTGTATCTTCTGTTGACTAAAACCTGCTATTTTGTGAAGACATGGCATCTCTTGTCAATAGCTATGTGAGTGAGCTTAGAAGTGGAAGTTTCCCCAGTCAGGTCTTGAGATGTCCTGGCCTATATCTTGATAGTAGCCTCATGAGAGACTCTGAATGAGAACCACTCAGCTAAGCTGTTCCTGGCTTCCTGATCTGCGGAAACTATGTGGTATCAAATGTTTCCTGTTTCCAATTGCTAAGTTTAGGGATAGCCTATTATACAACCATAGGTAACTAATACATATCCTATGGATTCCATGCCCATTATTATAATAATTTACTTAAAACTTTCAACTTTCTATTACATTTTCATGGCTGAATCACCATGCATCCTGTACTGTACATCTGCTGTCTCTGAGCCAGCACCCATGAAGCAGAACACTGGAGAAGAACTTCACACCCTTAGGCAATCTGATGTCCCTATGCATTCATAATCACCAGGTTCACATGGCCTCACCACACAGGCTGTCACTCATAACTGTCATTTATAAGCTCACTCTCCTGTTATGCCCAATGAATATTTTGTAACTTTGCCTTGGTTATTAAAACTTAAACCTTCCCTTCAACTCTTCAATTCTAACTGATAACTTTCTTTTTTTTTTGTAAAGATTTTATTTATTTGAGAGAGAGAGTGAGAGAGAGCATGAGAGGGGAGAGGGTCAGAGGGAGAAGCAGACTCCCTACTGAGCGGGGAACCCGATGTGGGACTCGATCCTGGGACTCCAGGATCACAACCTGAGCTGAAGGCAGTTGGTTAACCAACTGAGCCACCCAGGCGCCCCTAACTGATAACTTTCTTTAGTCTTCATTTATAAAACAGATGTGATCATATGGGAACTCCCTCATCTTAAATAAATTCATTAAACCTGTGTCTTCACACATTTTCTCCTTTCTTCCAGTCTCTACGGAGATATTGCTCTTATCTCAAAAGCCATCCATTCCATTAAGTATCTCAGATCTTCTGTTGAATCTCACACAAACCAAAAATCTCTCCCTCTCTCCAGGATCATTTCTATCAGTATGCAGATATTTTAAAGCAGTATGGCCATTCTAAAACAATTTTTTTTAAAAGATTTTATTTATTTATTTGACAGAGAGGGAACACAAACAGGAGGAGTGGGAGAGGGAGAAGCAGGCTTTCCGCGGAGCAGGGAGCCCGATGCGGGGCTCGATCCCAGGACCCTGGGATCATGACCTGAGCTGAAGGCAGATGCTTAACGACTGAGCCACCCAGGCGCCCCCTAAAACAATTTTTAATTAACAATCCCTATTTCTCATTTCCCCTTCATAACTAATCTTTAAAAAGCAGTCTATCACAATCACTTCATTTCCTCACTTCCTTCTCATTTCGCAATTCATTCTAATTGGCTTCCAGCCTCACTGTTCCACTGAAAAAGTTCTTGTCAAGGTCACTAAAGGCCTTCATGTTGCCAAGTTGATAGATAAATTTCTTTTTTCATTTTACTCCAACTTTTAGCACCATTTTGCTTCCTATACCCTACATTTTTAAAACCACTTCTTTCCATCTTGATTTCCATTTTATCATACCCTCCTAGACTACACTGACTTCCCAGTCACTTTCTGTTTGTTTTTTTTCTACATGACCTTAAAATGCCAGTTCCTTAGAGATAACTATTAAGTCTAATTCCCTTATTTCTCTACCATCTCTCCCTTAGTGATCTAATACATCCTCTAATACCAAATGTCACTGTAAGAATGTATATATGGCTGAATAATATTCCATTGTATACATATACCATTTCTTCTTTATCCATTCATCTATCCATGGACACTTGGGTTGCTTCCATAATGTGGCTATTGTAAATAATGTTGCAATAAACTAAACATAGAGGTGAATATATCTTTTTTGTTCTTAAAGATTTTATTTATTTATTTTTTAGAGAGCGAGCGAGAGAGAAACAGCATGAGAGGGGAGAGGGTCAGAGGGAGAAGCAGGCTCCCCGCCGAGCCGGGAGCCCGATGTGGGACTCAATCCCAGGACCCTGGGATCATGACCTGAGCCGAAGGCAGACGCTTAACCATCTGAGCCACCCAGGCGCCCCTGAATATATCTTTTTTGAATTAGTGTTTTCATATTCTTTGGATAAATACCCAGTAGTGGAATTAATGGATCATACAGTAATTCTACTTTTCATTTTTTGAGGATCCTCCATCATGTTTTCCACAGTGGATGCACCAGTTTGCTTTGTTAACAATAATGCATGAGGGTTTCTTTTTCTCCACATCCTTGCTAACACTTGTTTTTTCTTGTTTTTGATTTTAGCCAGTCTGACAAGTGTGAGGTGATATATCTCATTGTAGTTTTGATTTGCATTTCCCTGATGATGAATGATGTTGGGCATCTTTTCATGTGTCTGTTGGCCATCTGTATGTCTTCCCTGGAGATGGAATATTACTCAGCCATAAAAAGGAATGAAATCTTGCCACTTGCAACAATATGAACGGATCTAGAGAGTATAATGTTAAGTGAAATGAGTTAGAGAAAGAAAAATGCCATATAATTTCACTCATATGTGAAATTTAAGAAACAAAACAAATGAACAAAGAAAAAAAGAAACAAAACAAAAAACAGACTTAACTCTAGAGAACAAACTTGTGGTTACCAGAGGGGAGGTAGGTGAGGAGATGGGTGAAATAGGTGATGGGCATTAAGGAGTACACTTATCATGATGAGCACTGAGTAATTCATAGAATTGTTGAAACACTATATTGTACACCTGAAACTAATATAATACTCTACGTTTAGTATACTGGAATTAAAATATAAACAAACAAGCAAGTAAATAAATAAAATGACAAAAAAAGAATGTATGTGTGCATACATTCTTACATACAAACACACAGTCACCCACATGTATATTTCTTTAGCTAGGAAATCTCTTCTGAGCTCTAGATTTTTATGTAGTCAGTTGTGTAACTGATATCTCACAGTCTCATAGTCTCTGAGTCTCACAGTCATCTCAGAGTTAAGGTAATCAAAACAAAACTGATTACTCCAAAGAAATGTGTTCTTCTTCAGTCTTCCCATCACAGGAAATAGCACCACTATCTACCCAATTATTTATCTTACAAACATGGGAATTTTGCTTGCTGCCTCATTTTCTATCACTCTCACATTCAATCCCTTGATAGTGCTGTCTGTTCCACTTTGTATTAGTTTGCTAGGTCTGCCATAACACAGTATCACAGCCTGGATGACTTAAACAGCAGACATTTATTTTCTCACAGTTCTGGAGACTATAAGTCCAAGATCAATGTGACAGCATATTTGATTTTCTCTGAGATCTATTCATGGCTGCAGATGGCCACACTCTTGCTATTTCTTCTCATGGTTGTCCCACTATGTCTGCTGTACCTCTGGTGTCTCTGTACGTACTAATCTCTCTCTGCCCCCCCCCCCTTTAATAAGGACATCAGTCAGATTGGATGGAGGCCCATACCTCATTTTAATTTAATTACCTTTTTAAAGATCTTGTCTCCAAAGACATTCACGTTCTGATATATTAAATGTGTCCTTTCAAAAAATGTTGAAAATCTTTTTGTTTCATTTTTTTTAACCCTATTACTAATGGTACATATAATAAATCCAACCCCTTAATCATGGTCTGCAGTGCCCTACATCATCTGATTCCTGTTTCCCTTTCATCCTGAGCCACCCTTCTGCTTACTTATGATACTCAAGTTACCTTAACCTTTTTTCTGTGCCTAAAAGACACCATTTTTTTTCCTTTAAATAGCCTTCATATATAAGGAATGAACTTTCTTTCTCTTGCTGTTGGGAAAGCATTCATTGGCTGCATTTTTCTCGTCTCTCAGATTTCATTTTAAAAATTCTCTTTTTTTTTCAAATTTTTATTTAAATCCTAGTTAACATACAGTGTAATATTGGTTTCAGGTGTAGAATTTAGTGATTCATCACTTACATATAACACCCAGTGATCAACACAAGTACCCTCCCTAATATCTATCACACATTTAGCCCATCCCCTGCCCACCTCCCCTCCATTAACCCTCAGTTTGTTCTCTGTAGTTAAGATTCTCTTATGGCTTCCCTCTCTTTTGTTTTTCACCTCCCCTATGTTCATCTGGGTTTTTTTGTTTGTTTGTTTGGTTGGTTTGTTTCTTAAATTCCACATATAAGTGAAATCATTTGGTATTTGTCTTTCGCTGACTGACTTATTCATTTAGCATAATACACACTAGTTCCATCCACATTGTTGCAAATGGCAAGATTTCATTCTTTTTGATGGATGAGTAATATTCCTGTGTGTGTGTGTGTGTGTGTGTGTGTGTACCATGCCTTCTTTATCCATTCATCAATCGATGGACATTTGGGCTCTTTCCATAATTTGGCTATCATTGATAGTGCTGCTATAAACATTGGGGTGCATGTGCCCCTTCAAATCAGTATTTTTGTATCCTTTGGATAAATACCTAGTAGTGGCAATTGCTGGGTCATATGGTAGTACTATTTTTAATTTTTTGAGGAATCTCCATACTGTTTTCTAGAGTAGCTGCCCCACTTCTCATTCTTACCAATGAAAATTCTTTCTTTAAGGAAGCTTTCTTTTTTTAAACCACCTGATGCATGGCCTCTTCTCTTATATTCTCTTTAAAGGTAATTATTTGTCTGTTTTATAGTACTTGCTAATTTTTAATTTTTAAATTGTTCTTTATTTGTCTTCCTCATTGGCCTATAACCCATCACAATATACTCTTGCCTAGCATAGTGCAAGGCACATTGTAAGTGCTTAATAGATATTTAGTGAAGGAGTTGGTTGAAATTTGCAACATAGTAAACTCCACATACTGGTATTAGCTTTGCTCATTGGAGTTATTTTCTGTAACTGTGTAATTTTAATAACTATGTAACATATATTTGTATCACAACTAGAGTTGTCTCTTTTCTGGACCAAACACTTTATTTCCGTCAGACATTTCTCATGTGACATGGTCTCCAAAGTCTCTAATCTTTATGGCTACTTTCCACTGAATTTGTCTCAGTTTGTCACAGCTCTTTGATGCCATAGTTGTTGAAAGTACTCCATATTTTAACTTTCCAGTATAGATATAAAAAATTCTATTTATTCAGTTCAAGTGACTAAACATTCACTGGGTGTCTAGTTGGCCAAACTCTGTAGTTGCAAGGATGAATATCTGATGATTTTCCATATGAGGACAAAAAGCTTTCAACTACCAGAAATGAGCTAATCATTGAGAGACAACAGGAATAATCCCCGCCCTTGTGATGACTGCTTCTATCGGTAGAGATAGCTAATTAACAGCTAGCCACTACATAATTATAACTTGCAAATGTGTCAAATGTCTCAGAGGATAAAGATATGATGCTATGAGAGGTGTGGAGTGTGTGGTGGAAGAAGGGAAATGTGAGACCTGGTGTGAGAGGACAGAGAACATTTACCTGAAGAAGTGTCATTTGATCAGAGATCTGAAGGACAATAAGAGATTACCAATCATTCCAGGCAAGGGAAACAGAATGTGCAAAGGTATTGAGGCAGGAAGGAACAGAACACATTCTAGAAAAGGAAAGAAAAGCTGAGGGGAGTAAAAAGAATGATGGGGTCTGTGGCAATTGAATTTGTTGACAAGGATTAGGTTAAAAACCAGTGGGTCTTTATCCCAATAGCAATACTGATTGAAGGATTGTAAACAGAGAAGTAAGTCACTCAGAGTTACATTTTTGATAGTACATTCTCACTTCAGTATGACGAGTGATTTGAGGAAGGTAAGAATGGATGTAAAGAAACAAGTGAGGAGACAATTATGTTAGTGACAATGGTGCATTATTGGAGTTGGAGAAAGAGTATCCAAAAGATATTTAGAGATAAAATCAATAGAATTTGTCAATGATTTGATATAGTAAGGATGACTGGATTTGGATAAGGGCATCTATTAGTGAATCTGTATACTGCTGGCTCATACAGAATTGACAGTCAATTACAATACTTTGATGGAGTGATTTATTTATTTATTTATTTGTTTATTGTTTTTATTTATTTATTCATACACACATATATACAAACAATTGAATTTTCGATCCTGTGTGTGCGTGTGTGTGTGAGAGAGAGAGAGAGAAGAAAGAGAGACAAAAAGAGGACGCCTCAGTGACTCAGTTGGTTAAGTGTCTGCCTTCAGCTCAGGTCATGATCCTGGGGTTCTGGGATCTAGTCCCGCATCAGGCTCCCCACTCAGTGGGGAGCCTGCTCCTCCCTCACCCCTTCCTCTTCCTCTTTGCTCATGCTCGCTTGCTCTCTCTCTCTGTCAAATAAATAAAATCTTTAAAGAGAGAGAGAGAGAGTCCCAAGGGTCCCAAGAACATGATAACTTAAAATAATAACAACCATTTGCTTTTGTCATAAATATGCAACCTTCTGCTGGTGGGAAAGCTTGTTTCTGTGCCTTGCAATGTTGTCTGGGATAGACAGTTCAACTGTATCTGAAAAATCCACTTCCAAGTGGATTACTCACATGACTGACATTTTGTGCTGGCTATTGACTGGGGGCCCAGCAGGAACTGTTGTACCTCTTCACATGGGCCTTTCCATAGACCTACTCGGTCTTCCACATGGCATTGCAGCTGCCTTCCATGAGTCAGTGTTCAGAAAAAGACAGCTGCCAGTATATTAAGGCCTATGTCTGGAAATTGGCACAACATCACATCTAACATTATTCTATTAGTCAAAGCATTCACTAAGCTTGCCCAGATTCAAGGTGCCCGTGGAAGAAGAGGGGGCATTCAGGAAGAATGTCTCTAGTTGATGATGCAATCACCTCTGTCAGCGGAAGGAATAGTAAAGAATGTGTGGTACATGGTGCACACTCTGTTTATGGACATTTTAGTGGATTATGTCATTCAAAACATTAATTATTATTCCATAATCAATGGCATCTGCATATCTGATGTGCTTATCCAAGTTCGTGGACAGTGTTAAATAAATCCATTGTAAATACAGTGTCCAGTAACACACCACTAGAATCTTTTCTATTAGAATATACATTTTTAGAGGGTCGGAATAGTCTCTTATGTCACAGTATTAGCCCTTGGGACAGCACCCAATAAATATTTGTTGGCTAGCACACTAATTGATATTCTTTTAATTGTTACAGGCTGCTGTTTAGCCAAACAACCCTTGCTAATCCTCCCTTTCCAGGAATATGCCAGATTATGTCAAATATTCTGGAATAAGATGCATATACATTATGCCTACAACATTCTTCTCTTGTAACGTCCCCAGCAGAACTTAGTATATCCAGGCTGATTCCTACTTATCACTATTTTGCTTTTTATATATTCACAAACCACCTATTAAATAATTTATTCAATAATTTTTCCAGGGATCAGTATTGAATTCATTAAACTATGATTTCTAGAAATAAGTTCTTTCTCCCTTTTAAAATAAAGTCAACGTCTATCATCTAAAACTTTTTTCTGTGCCCACTTCCTTTACAAGATTTTTCAAAAATCATTGAAAATGGTTTCATAAGAACTTTTATACTTTCTTTACATATACTATGATGCAATTTTTCTAGATGAGGACATTTGAATCAATATAAAATATATAAGTATCCCTTTACTATTTTCTTGATTTCTGGAGTATCATCTCTTTTAAACATTGCAGGACCATACTTTTAAGGTGAAAGATCATTTTCCAATAGAAGATGAAATAAAAGTAGGAGTTGAATAAAGTTGCTTTCCCTCTGTCTTCTTTATCTTTAAACATTCTGTGCCATGAACATAGAGTCTTCATCAGACTTCCTGTTATTATTACATATTTAAACTTTTTAAAAAATCTTTCTTCATGTGGACATTTTTCTCTCTTTTTAATATCCTTACAAAATTTTGGGACACCTGGGTGGCTCAGTTAGTCAAGCATCTGCCTATGGCTCAGGTCATGATCCCAGGGTCCTGGGATTTAGCCCCACATCCCCTTGGGCTCTCTGCTTAGCAGGGGAACCTGCTTCTTCCTCCCCTCTGTCCCTGCTTGTGCTCTCTCTCGCTCACTCTGTCTCTCAAATAAATAAATAGAATCTTAAAAAAAGAGAGAGAGAAAAAAATATCCTCACAAAATTTTATCTAAGTCTGAGAGTTCATAGTGATGCAACTATCTCTCAGAATTTTGGCCTTATTTAACAGGAGTTATTATGTAGATTATCCATTTGGGTCGATTTATTTTTTTAAATAATTTAAAAATATTTTTCCTTAAAGATAAAGTGATGTATAAAAATTTTCAAAGTTCTTAGGAAGGCAATTGGTTTACTAAATTCTCTTGTATATATACTGATTTTTAATACCAACTGACAGGTCCAATGTATAGAGAAGGAATTTTAAAAAATAAGTTATCTTTTGATTTTGCTGTGGAGGTTAAATCTCAGGCAAATTTGCTATTTCCATATCAACACTCTCTTTCTATGATCTTAGTTGCTCTACTAAGGGAAAAATTGGTAAACAATTTTCAGAATGTTCTTTTTTTTAAAAGCCAGCTAAACCACCTTAATTGACTCTTTCAGTGTCAACATCTGAAATAATTTCTCTATATCCCAGAATCCACTCAGTATTTCTCTGAAGTTGATGCTATCCCCATTGTAGGCACAATATTCAGGTGACATTTTAATTCTTAAAACATTAACTATAAAGAAATTATTCTTTAGTGAGTTGAAAGGAAAAACAAACTGCTAATTTGATATTAATTATCTAAATGCATCTTCATATTTTCCTTATAAGAAAGAGAAGATATTTTCTTTATAGGAAAGAGAAGGGGATTCAGCATGGATTTTATTAATCTTTTCCCTCTGTTCTTCTCTTGAATCAAACTGAATGAGAACTAGTAAAAATTTAACTTTAATCTACCATTAAGATATAAAAATGCAGATCCATATCAGCTTATTCAGTTTCCCCATAGGCTAAAAATGAAGCATCCTTATTCAACAAAAGTTACCTTCTGAATAACTGAAGACATTAAATGTAGAAAGAATTTCATGCTTCGCACATGTAGCTTTATTTTACTCAAAATTTCATTCTTCATGCTGTTCTCATTTAGGGCCTCCAGTAACAACAGAATATGTATGAAGCTATATTTTATTTTCTTCAAGAAAGTAACTTATAAACTGGAAAAAAAATCTAGATTAAGCACAAATATTGGCAATGATAAATCATTTGGTTTACTCAATTTTCCATATAAAAGTTTGTCACAGAATTATAAAATTGAATTATGAATCTTCATAACTGTAATCAATACTAGAAACAGTTCACTTCTGTGTTTCTGAAACTTGTCCCATCATCAGTGACAACAGGGTGTTCATTAAAATACACACCCCTAAGCCCATTCCTCAAAAATTCTGATTCTCTTGGCTTCCCAGGCTATATTGGTAACCATGACCCTAAGTGATTCTTATGATCAAACAAGTTTGGAAAAGAATGGTGTAGTTCAAGATCCTCATTTTACAGATAAGGAAACTGAGACATGGGAATCAACAGTTAATTGTCCAATTTATCTAGCCAGAGCTGAGATGAAATGCTAGGTTTTTATGGTCTAGGCTTACCATTTCCAAAATGATTTCTATTTTGATATTTTTATTTTAATTTCTGAATGAAATATTCATCTAATTCCCCAAAGTACGTTTTTATTATATTAGATTATGTCAACAAAAATACATAACATTATCTTCTCGTACTTGATGATAAAATCTAAGCATTGTTTATCTTTCTGCACTGGGACCTGCATTATAGTGGCTGAGAGTGGGCAACTTTCACACAATGTGAAGTTATCCTGGTGAGCCATTTTATCTGGGCCTAGATAGATTAAACATTTTTTTTTTTAGATTAAACATTTTTAACTGCTGAAAGTTTTGATGGGTGCACTTTGAAATTAATTAATTAAAACTGTGGATGAAATTCATGGAAGTAAAAGAGGGCTATTCATAGAACTAATAGAATTTTATTGATGCAACCATTTAAGAAGAATGTTTGTTGTGCCTTTGTTCCAGCAGCATGTGTGCAGTATTTTAAATAATTCAAAGAAAATTGTTATGGCCCACAGTGCAAAGATAACCAAACATGTTAGTGCTACAGGATAGATTTTGAGACAGTTTGAATTCTGAGTCAGCCTCCTAATGACTGTGTACACATGGATAAGTCACTTCACATCTGAGTCTCGGTATTTAAAAAAATTAGTTATTAAAACAATACCACTTCATATCATTGTCATTAATAGGCATAACATGAAAAGTGCCAAATATGATGGAGGGAATGAGAAGGACCTCAATGACTGGTAACTCTTGGCACTGTTTACAAGCATATTTATATGACTCTGAGTCAAGCACTGTTGATATAATGATGAATACAAAAGTTTCCTGCTCTCAAGGCAAAGAAAAAGTTTGACCTGGAACGGTAGACATAGTACTGAGCAGAGAGAAGGAAGAAAGACTCCACATCTAACGTTGTAACTGTCATTTACTTGTATTTAATTTAGACTAGACACTACTTGCTGTATCAAATACTACCAGTACCCTGCAGAGAAAAGTTCAAAATAGCTGATATATATACCCACTCTGAGTATATGTTTTAACTGTTAAAATATAACTATTTAAGCTTATTTGGCTATATATTTTTTCTTTACATGAAAAGCAAAAAAAAATAAAATAAAAATAAAAATAAAAAAAGAAAGGAAGGAAGAAAGAAAAAAAAGAAAGAATTCTGCTATAGAAAAATATTTGAGTTAAACAGTTTTCTAGAGATAGTAACATTTAGGCCTTAAACTTTGGAGTCTGACTGGGTATTAGTAAATTCTGAACATATTTAAATTCTTTTAAAAAAATATTTCTTATATGACAGGATATGAATTTTTTAAGCAGCAAATATCTATACATAAATGTGTACTCATTTATGACTATAGCATGTATTTATTAGTGACATATAATGCCACCATTGAGATATATTCCTAATTATGTTGAATAATTTTATATAATCAAACCTGGGTAAATGAATAAAAAGTTCAGGAAAAATGTTAGCATTTTAAACTCGTATTTATTTCAGTGACAATGGGAGAAATAGAAAACTATCAAATATCTATTTAAATCTTCCTACGTATAAGACAATGGTACTGTAATCTTTAAACTTATTTTCCATTTTTGATTATTTAATGATTATATTATTTTCAAGGGTTGCACAAGAATGGATCCAAGACATGTGTTAACAATTTTCATATTTTTTCAATCCATGTGATTAAACAGTTTGTTAGATGAGACTTTGAGCATAAATTTTTATTCTGCGATGAGTATTTCTAGCTAATGTCAATTACTTAAAACCTTCTGAAAAACACTCAAAGAGTATGACTTTGACAATATAATTGAATGTTTCCATAATAAAACCCAAGTAATTGGAAAATTAAATTTCTGCCATGTGTTTACAGCAAAAAGCAGATTGTAATAATCATTGAAAACAGTTCATGTGAGTTTACTTTTAATATTTAATTTTGGCTGTTATTAGTTATTGACATTTTAAAAAGTATTAAATGGTGTTTTGGAGTCCCTATTATGTCTTACTAAATTGCAACACTCTTTCCAAGCAATTACTAGGTATAAGAATTAATTTGATACAATAACCAATATTTCCATTTAAAAAAATTGTTAAGTTTATCAATTACTTTAATCCAAAATGAGAAAAGGACTCATGGCAAATTTTGAAGAGAACATTATACAAATTGTCAGACAATTTTTACACTTCTGAGCTTCCAGAAATAATCATTATATAGCCAAGATATCAAATTCCCATCTCAATGCCCATGGAGTTCATAAAATCTTAGAATTCCATTCAAATTCAATAAGACTTTTAGAATCAGGTTATCTCCCCCATTATGTAAAGAAAATTGATGTTGAGACCTGCATAGCTTATCAGATCTAGGATAATATATCAAAAGAAGTTTCATTCCTCTTTGTATATTCTTTTCATGTCCATTGGAATGTGGAATGGAGCCAGATTTTAGATTTAACAAACCTAAATTTTGATCAAATTCCTACATCATATGTTTAACATTTTTGGTATTTTAATTTACTCTTTCTTTTTAACACAGGCATTTCATTTCCATCTTTTCTCAACCTGTTCAGGTATAAATTTATATGAGAGATACTATTATCATATAAGATTAAAAAATATTCAAAACCTATGCATGAGAAGGAAATATTTGAATGACTCCCCTAGTAATGAAAATAAGCCAGCCAATTTAGTTAGGCAATCTGCTTAGTAAATTAGGGGAGCTTTGTTACAATAGCCTCTATCAGACAGATGATAGATAGATGATAGATATAGATGATAGATGATAGATAGATAGATAGATAGATAGATAGATAGATAGATAGACAGATCTGATGTCATTAGTAATCTTCTATGTCTCCCGAGTCTTAATAAGAATGCTTTAGGGGCACCTGGGTGGCTCAGTCAGTTAAGCATCTGCCTTTGGCTCAGGTCCTGATCCCAGAGTCCTGGGATCAAACCCTCCACCCATCAAGCACTGCTGTCCAGCCTGAGCCCCAACCTCCACACCTCGGGCTCCCTGCTCAACAGGGAGTCTGCTTCTTCTTCTCCCTCTGCTCCTCCACATCCCCCACTCATGCTCCCCTCTCTCTCAAATAAATAAATTAATTTTAAAAAATTCTTTAAAAACTCAATTTCACATCTGTGGAGTAATTATATCACAAAACTACACAACACAGAATTTGACATTACACATTAGACATTTATATTAAAATTCCTTTTAATTATATGGCCATCTTCCTCTTCCATATTTTCTTTCCTTCTCTCCAGAAACATGACTGAAAAATCAGCTTGTTTTCAATCATGTCTCTGTACTCCTGTATTGAGATATTATCTCCAAGCAGCTCACCAATGTAGTTTTCCAAAAAAAGATACTTCCTCCCCAAGCAATGTTTTAGTACCAGCTGTAAAGATAATTTATATAGCTAAATCAGCATCAACATTCATATTGATATGGTTGATCATATTTTGCATATTGTACTGGCTAAGAGGGTGAATTCTGAAATCAGAGTATGGGGTTTAATTTGTAGTACTACCACTTATTTGAGTTTCTTAACTTCTGAACCTGTTTATCAGTAAAATGGGGAGAATAATGTTCACCTAATAGAGTTGTTTTAGGATTAATGGGAAGGAGTGTTAAGTCCTGATTATTATCCCCAGTTCCTTAAATATAAGGTGGAGATAGTAATAATACCTGTTTCATAAAGTTATGTGAGGTATAAGTGAAAAAATGCAACTTAAATGCTTAGCACAGTAAATAGTCCATGGCACACAGTAGTGAACAATATCATTTATTGCTATACTATTACTGATAATTCAACATCATTTTTCTATACAGAATATATATTTAATATATCCAACAATTATAATTATTCATTTATATTTATTCATTTATATTATTTTAATAATATTTTATACACAATATTAAATCAGATAGTTTATTATTGTCTACACTATCAGCAAGCATTTCTACTGGGTCCACAAATCAAACTCAAACATTAGCATGTATTTAATAGATAAATACAAAAATACCTAGGAAGAGACACATACTGTCCATTTCATTCCTTGGTGTCCAAACAATAACATAGTAGAAAATTTCGCATTAAGAAAAGAAGGTAATCTGTGATTCTTGTTATCTACTCACCTAGATGTTTACAATAGAATGACAATCTTCTTGGCATAGTCTCCATAAATTACCATTTCCTACATATGTGTGTTTGTGTGTATGTGTGTGTGTGTTTGTGCATGTGTGCTTTGATGAGGTTAACAGAGGGAGTAGTAAAGTAGAAAAAATACATGAATCATGATAATAAACTAGATCAAAATGATTAACTTAGGGACGCCTGAGTGGCTCAGTCGTTAAGCATCTGTCTTTGGCTCAGGTCATGATCCCAGGGTCCTGGGATCAAGCCCCGCATTGGGCTCTCTGCTCGGTGGGAAGCCTGCTTCTCCCTCTCACACTCCCCTTGCTTGTGTTCCCTCTCTCGCTGTCTCTCTCTCTCTCTGTCAAATAAATAAATAAAATCTTTAAAAAAATGATTAACTTAGAAATGTATATGTATCACATAGGTAGATTAAGGCATATCTAGCTTCTGTCAAACAAATTATAATCAGAATAAATTAAGTGGTATATAAGAGATTTCTAACCAAATACTTTGGCTAGGTTCATACTCAGTTTCTTAGTTTAGCCTTTGAAGTGGTGACCTGGAAATAATTTCTGAATGTCTTTGCTTATTAAAATGATTTGTAATTATTGCAACAACACAATCTCATTCTAGATAGCATCTGAAAAAATCAGTGCAATGCTGTACCTCTTACCTCAAAGTCTAGGGTTTAAGAAAAAATTTTAATACATAGCTCTATTCTCCTGGCTAAGTTTATATCCTCTTGATTTTAAGCCAATTTTTAATTGAATTCAGTTAATTTAATTGCTCCTCAGAGATGTCCATAAAATGTGCTCTTCCAGATTTCCTAGCAGAAGTGCCATTGTCTCTGTTCAGCATTCCCAAGCAGACAGCAAAACTGCCATCAAGCTCCGTCTTGCTCAACAATGACTCTTTAATGTGGTCATCTCATGTGCTTTGTATTTCAATTATAATTTAAAATGAATTAAAATCTATTTAAATGGATAGCATCATCTCTTAGGATTCTTGATGGAAATCCATTTCAGAACATTCTATTTCTCTAAGGTAGCACTGTAAAAAAGTGTGTCATATTATATACTCTTAATTTTGTATCATTAATTTTATTTCTCTTTATAATTCAATCCCATATTTTCATATATGTTTATTAATCAAATTAAATACAGTGGTGTGTTTATGCTATATATTCTTCATAGGTGAAGCATCAACATTTTACACTTAAAATTATATTTAAAAATCTAGAATTTTGTATTTCAATATTATAGAGCAGATTTTATAATCAAGCTGTTCATGGATGTGAGTAAAGTTATTTGCTATGGTATTGAAGGATCATATTATGATGTTTCAACATAAAAGTATCTCATAGAGTGAATTCTAAATTTTTGAGATCACTAATAATATCATGCAAGAATATAGCAATTTTGGGACACCTGGATGCCTCAGTCAGTTAAGCGTCTACCTTTGGCTCAGGTCATGATCCCAGGGTCCTGGGATGGAGTCCCACATCAGGCTCCCTGCTCAGTGGGGAGTCTGCTTCTCCCTCTCCACCTGCTGCTCCCCCGCCGCTCCCCCGCCGCTCCCCCAGCTTTGTGCTCTCTCTGACAAATAAATAAATAAATAAATAAATCTTAAAAAAAAAGAATATAGCAATTTATAGTTTATGAAGGAGTTCAGTCCATGTATTTATTAACCCTGTGAAAGAGTTAGGACTGGCATTATTATTCCCATTTCATAGATCAGGATTTGGCAAACTATGGTCTGTGGGCTAAATCTGGCCAATCACTCGCTTGTGTAAATAAAATTTTATTGGATCATAGCCATGCCAATCATTTATGTATTTTTTATGGCTGCTTTGGAGTGCAAAGTATCCTGAAATAAAAGTATAACCTATAAAACCTAAAATATTTACTCTCTGATTCTTTACAGAACTTTGTCCAACCCTGTTAAAAAATGTCTAAACTGAGATGCAGAAAGTTTGACTAATACTCCATATTTATATACCAGGCATTATGTTTCATAGCCAGTATATCAATCCTGAGGAGCAGCAGAACAAGGTTGAGTAACTTTTGCCATAGGAATGTGCAATGTTTTGGAAGGCAAGCTGAGGAATGGAGAAGAAAGCTTAAATGAGAGGGGTTGTTGATGAAAGATAAAGTCAGAGAGAACTGTACTAACCAACACTGAGGTTCCAAACAAACAAACAAACAAAATATTCAGTACTTCCAGGACACTACTATGCCCCCCTCTGCTCTAACAACTGTTTTCTAGTCTTCTTGACCTCTTGGAAGCTGTCCTCTGGTCATTGTTATAGGTTTTACTGTATTAATAATAGGTATCTGAATTTTTATCATAGAACTCACTATGTCATTTTAAAAAATACCATGATAATTAAGCACATTTTACTTTTCTTTTCTAATCTCTGTTTATGGCTTGACAATTTCAAAGAATTTAACTGCCTTATTAATAAAGTTCAGGTATTTTAATGTCATTTTTTTTAACATAAATTACATTTTATGTTCACCCATTGCTTCTTTATATTTATGTACATATTTTCTTTCTTTGTAACTCTGTATCTCTAGTGGACTAATGTGCTTTATTTTAAATTTTTTTTGCCTCAAATGAATTGTGATTTAATATACGTCAATACAGATTGTATACATGTTTAAATCACTTTGGCTTATAAATTATAACACTTCATAAGAGATTAAAAGCTTTGAACCCCACTTTCACCTACATAATACTAATAGATAAATAAGTCCCTCAGTTTACATATGTTCATTGATTTATGGATATTTGATTTATTTGCATATGCAATAAATGAGATTGGAAACAGGCTTGATGCAATGAATAGCAAGCTGGAAGAAGCAGAGGAACAAATTAGTGACCTAGAAGACAAAATAATGGAGAATAGTAAAGCTGAACAAAAGAGGAAAAGAATTATGCAACATGAGAATAGACTTAGGGACTCCATCAAATGTAATGACGCTTGTTATTATTGGAGTCCCAGAAGAAGAAGAAGAGAGAGAAGGGGGCAGAAAATTTATTTGAGGAAATAAAAGCTGAAAACTTCTCTAATGTGGGGAAGGAAATAGACATCCAGATCCAGGAGGCACAGACTTCACTCCTAACAAAATCAATAAAGTCAGGCTGAAACTGAGACATATTATAAATAAATTTGCAAAATATAGTGATAAAGAATAAATCCTAAAAGCAGCAAGACAAAAGAACTCCTTAACTTACAAGGGAAAACCCATAAGGCTAGTTTGGAGATTTCTCAAAAGAAATTTGGCAAGCCAGAAAAGAGTGGCATGATATATTCAAAGTGCTGAATGGGAAGTATCTATAGCCAAGAATACTCTATCCAGCAAGGTTACAGTTCAGGATAGAAGGAGAGAGAAAGAGTTTCCCAGACAAAAACTATAGGGGTTTGTGATGACTAAACCAGCCTTACAAGAAATATTAAAGAGGACCCTTTGAGTGCAAAGGAGAGACCAAAATTGACAAAGGCAAGAAAGAATCAGAGAAAATCTCCAGAAACAACACCAAAACAAGTAATAAAATGGCAGTAAATACATACCTATCAATAATTACTTTGAATGTAAATGGACTAAATGTTCCAATCAAGACATAGGGTGTCAGAATGGACAAAAAAACAAGACCCATCTATATGCTGCCTACAAGAGACTCAATTTAGACCTAAAGACATACAAATTATTTGCATATGCCAATAATATATAGATATATATTCATAAGGAACATATATTTATTAAAAATGTAAGTTTGAGGAAGAAAATTTCAGAACTTAATACAATAAGATGTGTATTTATAATTATCCACACAGTTGTCTATGCATAAGTCCATTTAAGGACTTATACACAATTGTATCATCCTGTATATAACATTTTTAATACATTTTTTAAAATTAAAATATATTTTTGAAATACCTTAATAAAGTGAATGGCATAAAGAGATACATTTTACTTTTCAAATTTCAAAGCAGTAAAGTAGAAAACTAATGCTACCACATGAAACCATTTATGTAAACTTTAAAAAAAATTTAAATCTTATAATATGTGGTGCACAGAATAATAAGAGTAAACAACAAATAAGAAAACAAAAATGAAAGTTTCATGGTAGGGGTTAACTTAGATAAGGAGTAAAGAAAAAAGGATAGTGGTAAAAGTGTTTTAAAACTGTATCTGTTAAGTTTTATTTCTTTATTAAATAATCTGTGAAATAGGTTGCAAAAATTTAACATTTGCTAAATTTGACTATAACATTCTGGGTTTTTTTACTAGTACCATAATGTTTTTATTACTATAACTTTGTAATATAGTTTGAAATCAATAAGTGTGATGCCTCAAGATTTGTCCTTTTTTCTCAAGATTGTTTTGGCTATTTGCAGTATATTTTGGTTGCATGTGAATTTTAGGATTCCTTTTTCATTTCTGCAAAAAAAAAAAAAACAAAAACAAAAACAAACAACAACAAAAAACAGTCTTTGCGATTTTCATAGGGATTGCATTGACTCTCTAGATCCTTTTAGGAAAGTACAGACATTTTAAGAATTTTAATTCTTTCAATCCATGAATATGGGGTATCTTTCAATTTCTTAATGTCTTCTTCAATTTCTTTCATTAATATTTTATAATTTTCAGCATATAGGTCTTTTAGCTTATTGGTTAAATTTATTAGTCAGTATTTCATTATTTTTAATACTGTTGTAAATAAGATTGCCATCTTAATTTCTCATTCTGATACATCATTGTTAGTGTATAGAAATGCAACAAAAAATGTGTGTATTGACTTTGTATCCTGCAACTTTACTGAATTTGTTTATTTATTCTAATAGTCCTTTATTAGAGTCTTTAGAATTTTCTTTAAATAAGATCAGATCATCTGCAAACAGACAATTATACTCTTTCCAATGTGGAAAACTTCTATTATTTTTTTCTTGCCTAATTGCTCTGGTTATGACTTCAAGTACTATGTGGAATAAAAGTGGCAAGAATTGGCATCTTTGTCTCATTGCTGATCTTAGAGAAGAAGCTTTCAACTTCACTATCGAGTATGATATTAGCTTTGGGCTTGTCACATTTGGCCTTTATTATATCGAGATACACTCCTTTATATCAATTTTTTGAGAGATTTTATCATGAAAGAATGTTGAATTTTGTCAAATGCTTATTCTGCATCAGTTCAGATAATTATATGATTTATATAATTGATTTGTTCATTCTGTTAATGTGGTGTATCACACTGATTGCTCTGCATTATGTTGAGCCAACCTTGCATCTCAGGGATAAATGCCACATAATCATGATGTATGATCCTTTAATGTGCCTTTGAATTCAGTGTGCTAGTATTTTGTTGAGGATTTTTGAATTTATATTGATCAGTGATATTGGCCTATAATTTTCTTTTCTTATATTGCCTTAGTCTGGCTTTGATATCAGGGTAATGCTAGCATCATAAAATGAGTATGGAAGTATTCTCTACTCTTCAATTTATTAGAATAGTTTGAGAAGAATTGGTGTTAATTCTTTAAATATTTGGTAGAATTCACCAGTGAAGGCACTCAGTCTGGATTTCCCTTTGTTGGGAGAATTTTGTTTACAGATTCAATCTCTTTAGTCCTTATTGTCTATTCACATTTTCTATTCTTCATGATTCAGTCTTGGTATGTTGTATATTTCTAGGATTTTATTCATTTCTTCTAGGTTATCTAATTTTTTAGATAACCTAGTTGATAACCTAGTTGACATAATTATCAATAGATAACCTTGTTGGCATATAATTGTTCATAGGAATTTCTTATGACCCTTTGTACTTCTGTGTTATCAGTTGTAGTGTCTCCTGTTTTATTTGTAATTTTGTTTGAGTCTTCTCTCTTCCTTTCTTAGTCTAGCTAAAGATTTGTAAATTTTATTTACCTTTTCAAAAAAAAATAGCTCTTAGTTTTGTTGATCGTCTTTTGTTCTTATAGTCTCCATTCCATTTGCTTCTACTCTGATATTTGTTAATGCCTTCTTTCTGCTAAGTTTGAGATTAGCATGTTCTTCCTTTTATAGTTCATTGAGGGATAAAGTTAGGCTGTATGTAATTTTTGCTTCTTTATTATTAGATGTCTTGGTGTGGATCTTCTCTGTTGATTTTGTTGGGGAAGTTCTGTGCATCTTGGATCTGGATTTCTGTTTCCTTCTCCAGATTCAGGAAGTTTTCAGCCAATATTTCTTCAAATAATTTTTCTGCCCCCTTTTCTCTTTCTTTTCCTCCTGGGATCCCTACATTGTGGATGTTATTACATTTGATGGTGTTGCTGATTTGCCTAAGTCTATTCTCATTTTGCATAATTTTTTTCTCTCACCTGCTCAGCTTGATTGCTTTCCATTACTCTGTCCTCCAGGTCACAGATTTTTTTCTTCAGCTTCATCCAGTCAACTATTTATTCCATGTAGTATATTTTTAATTTCATGTATTGTGCTCTTCATCTCTGATTTGTTCTTCTAAATCTCATTGTTAAGGATATCACTGATGTCCTCCATTTTTTTCTCAATTCCAGTGAGCATCTTTATCATCATTACTTTAAATTCTCCATCAGGCATATTGCTTATCTCCATTTAACTTATGTATTTGCTCTGATATTGTCTTATTCTTTCATTTGGGACATATTTTGGTGTCTCCTCATTTTCCTTTATGCATAAAAGGTATTATATTTATTTGCTAAGGCTTTTGTAACAAAGTACCACAAATGGTTGGCTTACAGAAATTTATCTTCTTATAGTTCTGACAGCTAGAGATTTGAAGTCAAGGTGTCAGCAGAATTTGTTCCTTTTGAGTGGCCATAAGGGAAGGATCTGTTTGAGGCCTCACTTTGACTTCTAGATGGCTGTTTTCTCTGTGTCTATTCACATTTTCTCCCTTTTATGTGTGTCTATCTTTGTGTCAAATTTCCCCTTTTTTTAGGTCCACTGGTCATATTGGATTAAGACCCACCCTAATGAATTAATTTTAACTTGATTAAGTCTATAAAGATCATATCTCCAAATAAGTTTACATTCTGAAGTACTGGGGGTTAGAATTCCAATATATCTTTTTGGAGGGGATACAATTCAACTTATAGTTGGTATAATAATATTATCTCATCACAAACTCATTGTGAAGATTAACTGATAACATGTACTTAGCACAGAATGTAGCAGAGTTAAATCAATATGAATGTGAGCTTGTAGGATGTTTTAAGATTCTTGTTCATATAATCATTCCATTTTCCTATTTAAATTATTTTTTCATGTTATTTTGTAAGAGATGTTTGCATATGAACAATTTAGATTATAAATGTAAAAGTATTTTTCAAGTGTTTCATTTTTGTCATATTTTTATCACTTTAATTTACGTAATTAAGAACAATTTTGTAAACAAATCTATTACCTTCTTTTTTAAAAGATTTATTTATTTATTTTAAAGACAGGGAGAGAGAGCATGAGTGGGAGGGCCAGAGGGAAAGGGAGAGAGAATCTCAAGCAGACTCCATGCTGAGTGCAGAGCCCAAGGCAGGGCTTGATCTCATGACACTGAGATTACAACCTGAGCTGAAACCAAGAGTCAGATGTTTAACTGACTGCACCACCCAGGCACCCCTATTATTGTCTTTATTAAATGACCCCCTCCACTTTTTTTTTTTTTTTTTTACAGTCAGGGGATGTTTTTCTCCACAAGAGGATGGACTAAATGTTCACCAATATTTTCTTCTAACTCTAATTATTTTATTTCCCCACCTCCCCACATACCTTACTCATGTACATGTCATATAAAATACCAACCCTTGATTGTGGGTGACATTTATAAATATGATGAGAAACACTCCAGTGATTACATTGGGTCATAGGCAAGATGAAGGTATTTTGCAGATGTAATTAGGATTCCTAGTCAATTGAGTTAATCAAAGATTATCTTGGATGAGTCTGAGTGAGGATAGGCCTTTGAAGTAGTCTGGAGGTCAGAAATGGAAGAAGCAGAGGGACTCAAAGAGGAAAGGTGTTATCCTGTTATCCTTGAGTTAGCAATCTGTCATCTTGTGGAGAGGGCCATATATCAGAGACAATAACTGAACAACTTCAGTGCAATAATTGCAAGGCATTGAATTCTGCAACAACCTGTGAACTTGAAAGATGGCCATGAACATTAGTTAAGATAGTAGCCTGGGCTTTGGTTTGAGTTTGCCTTTGTGAGATCCTGAACATAGAACCCAATAACATGTGCCCAGACTCCTCACTCATGGAAACTGAAATAATTTATTTGTGTTTTTTAAAGCCATCAAATTTATGATAATTTGTTATATAGTAACAGATAACTAATACTCACTACTTATTTCCTGGACTAGGCATGGATTTCAGATACCTAAAATGCTACCTTTCTATTTCCAAATATTTATATATTCTTGAACCTCTTGGAAGAACAAATATGTTTAAACAGCTTAACTTTATAATATGGTTTTTATCTGGCAATTAAAATTTCACCTTTTTCATTTATTTTCCAAAACTTCCTAAATAATTTTCAAGTTTACTAGGTATAGATGAAAAAGTGGGTCATTATTCATAAAAATTTATAAATTTTATTTATCAAAAGATAGCAGTAAGAAAATGAAAATGAAAGGCATGGACAGAGAGAAATTATTCACAATATACATGTGAATATTTACTAACAGGTTTAAGTGTAGCACACAGGCCTTTAAATATTTGTACCTAACCAGCTAACATCAATAATTGTGTAGCCAATTAAAGTTTATCAGTGATTCAAGAAAGAACCAGATTAAAGTGATTAACATGGTGGTTTAGGTTTGACATTAAGTTTTTTTAAAGTCAACTTAAAAAGAAATCTTTTTAAAGGTTAAAAAAACTCGCTTGTGAATATAAGAACTTTGACATGGGAAATGAAAAAATAATAAGGTTCTCACCTTTACAAATGCCCTACTGTCCTGGGGTTAGAATAACTTTGTTTCCCCAACCTCTGATATAGACAAAAGAGAAAATGGCAAGGAAAATGACTGAAGCCAGGAAAAGATTGATAAATTAGAAGGAGAAATAATTGCTCTGGATTATGCCATAGCTTCCAACTGGCCTCCACTTTGCCATTCTCCAATCAAGACTACTTTTTGTTGGCAGAGAGAAGACAGGGAGAGAGGGAGAAAGGAGAGAGAGAGTAGTGCATTGGGTTCATGCAAAACAAACAAACAAACAAAAACCTCCCCCAAGCACACTGACTTGGGAATCAAGAGGAACTGACTATGGCAAGTTTTTGCAAATGGTGGAGATCAAATTCTGAAGTGTTAGAAGTCTGTGCCATTCACTAGAGTCAAGTTGGGTGGGTAATGGTGCTCCTGGGGAGAGGGAGGGTGGAGGCTTGGGAGTGGATGGTGGGCAGTGTGGTGTGGGGATCTCCTGGGTCACACTGGGAGAGAATATTCCCCTTCCTGAGGTATATTTGGAAGTGGGTATATTGCCTCTCCAAGGACATGGGAACTGGTGGGTGCCATTGAGAGGCCATTCAATAGCAAGGACAGAGGCACATGCAGAGGGCAGATAACCTGGTCACAGCTTTTTGTTTGCTGTGTTTCACCATAGACTCCAGGAACCTGCACAGCCATTTGACTGCTTTTCTTGGACAGAACAGTGCCAGGCGCAGTACTGTGAGGTTCTCCTCTGGGGGAAGGAAGAGGGTCTGTGCCTTGCTGGTTCCTTTAGGATTTGAAGTTTTAAGTCCCAGACAGATGCCTGAGAACTGTGGCACAGGACAGCTGTGGCAGCCAGTGTGTTGATGGCCTGAGCACAGACAGGTTGAGGGCAGGGATCTGACAGAAGTCTGGGACACAGGAGGGGAGATTTTTTGCTTTTCTGTGAGTTTCCTAAACAGCAACAGTTGTGAATTCCCCTCCCCAGGGACAAGAGGGCAGGGTGATGCCATCTTCCACCCCAGCACAGTCAGACTTCAATGAGCAACACAGCACCACCAGTGGAGGCTGGAGCTGCTTACACCAAAACCCTTTACTAGGGCAGATCTGATTGAGCCAGTGCAGTGGGCCTCTCCACCAGAGGACCAACACAGGCCCCCTGCATGTACCATGTCTACTGATCACAGAGTTTTCCAAAGCATGAGCTTCAGTTCTGGTGGAAGAAGGACGAGGCTTTTTTTTTTTTTTTCTTTTCTCTTTTGAATCAGGTTTATAGTTTTTTGTTTGTTTGTTTACTTGTTTCCCTTTCTCAATTTTTGGATCAGCCTTCCTTTTTATACTTTTTTTTTTTTTCTTTCTTTCTTTCTTTCTTTCTTTCTTTCTTTCTTTCTTTCTTCTTTTTCTTTGGAATCAGACTTACAGTTTTTTGTTTGTCTGTTCATTTGCTTTTTTTGTTCCTTCTCCTCTCTTCTTTTGGATCAGGCTTTTTTTTTTTTCTTTCTTAATCAGGCTTATTTTAACAAACAAATCAAAGCATACCTAGTTAAAGGCCAAACACTCCCCACTGCAACCAAGGAGGAACTCTGCAGATTATTGATCTATGGGAAAGAGCAGCCAAAACAACAGCAGAGTGCACACAGCATACACCAGAAACACTGCCCAAAGCACCAGGCCCTGGACAGTGTATGATGCCTTCTTAATATAGTATTACTCTCAGGAGCAGGAAATAAAACAGCTTTCATAACATGCAAAAGACAGAAACTTAGACAAAATGACAAGATGGAGGAATTCTCCCCAAAAGAAAGATCAAGAAGAAATCATAGCCAAGGATTTGCTCAAAACAGATATAAGCAATATATATGAACAAGAATTTAGAACAACAGTCCTAAGAATAGTAGCTGGACTTGAAAAAAGCATAGAAGACACCAGAGAAACCCTTGCTGTAGAGATAAAAGAGCTAAATACTCTTCAGGCCAAAATAAAAAACGCTACAACTGAAATGCAAAATGGATTGGGTATAATCACAATGAGGATGGAAGAAGCAGAAGAATGAATAGGTGATATAGAAGCTAAAATTATGGAAAATAATGAAGCTGAAAAGAAGAGGGAAAGAAAAGTATTACATCATGAATATAGACTTAGGGAACTCAGTGATTCCATAAAGCACAATGATATCCGTATCATAGGAGTCCCAGAAGAAGAAGAACAGGAAGATGGGGCAAAAGGCTTATTTGAGCAAATTATAGCTGAGAACCTCTCTCATCTGGGGAAGGAAACAGGCATTCAAGTCTAAGGGGCACAGAGAACTTCCATCAAAATAATCAAAAACAGTCCAATCCCAAGACATATCATAGTGAAACTTGCAAATACAGAGATAAAGAGAGAATTCTGAAATCATCTAGGGACAAAAGTTCTTTAACTTACAAAGGTAGACACATAAAGCAGCAGATCTGTCCACAGATATCTGGAAGGGCAGAAGAAAGTAGCACGATATAATCAACATGCTGAATGAGCAAAATATGTAACCAAGAATACTTTATTCAGCGACTCTCATTCAGAATAGTAGATGAGTTAAGAGTTTCCAACAGAAGCAAAAATTGAATGAGTTCATAAACACTAAACCTAATATTTCTAGCTCTGCAAGAAATATTAAAGGAGACACTTTGAGCATGAAAGGAGACCAGCAACAAAGGATAGAAAGGAAAAAAGAAAATCAATAGGAACAATGACTTTATAGGTAATACAATGGCATTAAATTTATATCTATCAATAATTACTTTGAATGTAAATGGACAAAATGCTTCAATCAAAAGACATATGATATCAGCATAGATTTAAAAAAACCCCTATAGATATGCTACTTATAAGAGACTCATTTTAGACCCAAAGACAATTCCAGATTGAAAGTGAGGGAGTGGAGAATCTTCTATCATGTTAATAGACATCAAAAGAAAGCTGGAGTAGCCATACTTATATCAGACAAACTAGATTTTTTTTTTTTTTTTTTTTTTTTTTAGAGAGGAAGAAAGATAGGGGAGGGACAGAGAGTGAGGGAAAGAGAGAATCTTAAACAGGCTCCACAAAAAGCATGGAGCCCAATGAGGGGCTCAATCTCACAACTCTGAGATCATGACCTAGGCCAAATCAGGAGTTGGACAGTTAACCGACTGAGCCACCCAGGTGTCCCTCAGACAACTAGATTTTAAACCAAAGACTGTAATAAGAGATGAAGAAGGGCACTATATCATAACAAAGGGGTCTATCTAACAAGAAGATCTAACAATTGTAGACATTGGGGTGCCTGGGTGGCCTAGTCAGTTGAGTGTCTGTCTTTGGCTAGGGTCATGGTCCCAAGGTCCTGGGATTGAACCATGCATTGGGCTCCCTAATCAGTGGAGAGTCTGTTTATCCCTCTCCCTCTGCTTCTCCCCCTGCTTGTGCTCTCTCTCTCTGTCAAATAAATAAATAAAATCTTAAAAAATTATAAATATCTATGTCCCCAACTTGGGAGCAGCTAAATATATAAATCAGTTAATAGCAAACTTAAAGAAACTCATTGATAATAATACAATAATAGTGGGGGACTTTAACATCCCACTCACAGCAATGGACATATCATCTAAGCAGAAGATCAACAAGGAAACAATGGTTTTGAAGGACACACTGGACCAAATGGATTTAACAGATATATTCAGAGCATTTCAACCTAAAGCAGCCAGAATACATTCTTTTTGAGTACACATGGAGCATTTTCCAGAACATCACATACTGGGTCACAAATCAGGCCTCAATCAGTACAAAAAGACTGAGATAATACCATGCATATTTTCAGACTACAATACTATGAAACTTGAAGTCAATCTCAGGAAAAAATTTGGAACAATCACAAATATATGAAGGTTAAAGAACATCTTACTAAAGAATGAATGGGTAACCAGGAAATTAAAGAAGAAATTTAAAAATACATGGAAGCAAATGAAAATGAAAACAGGACAGTCCAAAACCTTTGGGACTCAGCAAAGGTGGTCATAAGAGGGAAGTATATAGCAATACAGGCCTTCCTTAAGAAGCAAGAAAAGTCTCAAATATACAACCTAACCTTTCACCTAGAGGATCTGGAAAAAGAACAGTAAGTAAAGCCTAAAACCAAAAGAAGAAGGGATATTATTAAGATTAGCGCAGAAATAAATGATATATAAATAAAAAAACAGTAGAACAGATCAATGAAACTAGGATCTGGTTCTTTGAAATAATTAACAAAATTGATAAAACTCTAGCCGGGCTTATCAAAAAGAAAAGAGAAAAGACCCAAATAAATAAAATCACGAATGAAAGAGGAGAGATCACAACCAACACAAACAATTATACAAACAGAAATACCACAATTATAAGAGAATATTATGAGCAATTATATGCCAAAAAATTGGGCAATCTGGAAGAACTTGATAAATTCCTAGAAACATATAAACTACCAAAACTGAAACAAGAAGAAAGAGAGAATTTGACTAGACCATAACCAGAAAGAAATGGAATCAGTAATAAAAAATCTCCCAACAAACAAGAGTCCAGGGCTGGATGGCTTCCCAGGGGAATTCCACCAAACATTTAAAGAATTAATACCTATTCTCCTGAAACAGCTCCAAAAAATTGAAATGTAAGGAAAATTTCTAAACTCATCCTATGAGGCCAGCATTACCTGGATTCCAAAACCAACAAAGATCCCACTACAAAGGAGAATTATAGACCACTATTCCTGATGAAAATGGATGCAAAAATTCTTGGGGTGCCTGGGTGGCTCAGTTGGTTAAGCGACTGCCTTCGGCTCAGGTCATGATCCTGGAGTCCTGGGATCAAGTCCCGCATCGGGCTCCCTGCTCGGCGGGGAGTCTGCTTCTCCCTCTGACCCTCCTCCCTCTCATGCTCTCTGTCTCTCATTCTCTCTCTCTCAAATAAATAAATAAAATCTTTAAAAAAAAAAAGAAAATGGATGCAAAAATTCTTAACAAGATACAAAATAATTGAATCCAACAATAGATTAAAAGACTTATTCAGGAGCCCTTGGTGGCTCAGTTGGTTGAGTGTCTGCCTTTGGCTCAGGTCATGATCCCAGGGTCCTGGGATCAAGTCCCTCATCTGGCCCCCTGCTCAGTGGGGAGTCTGCTTCTCTCTCTCCCTCTGCCACTTCCCCTGCTTGAGTTCACTCTCTTTTTCTCAAATAAATAAATAAAATCTTAAAAAAAGAAAGAGTTATTCATCATGATCAAGTGGGATTTATTCCTGTGCTGCAGGTGTGGTTCAATAGCCACAAATCAATTAAAGTGATACAGCACATTAATAAAAGAAAGGACCAGAACCATATGATCCCTCAACAGTTGCAGAAAAAGCATTTGACAGAATACAGCATCCTTTCTTGATAAAAACCCTCAACAAAGTAGGGATAGAAGGAACATATCTCAACATCTTAAAGGCCATACATGAAAGACCACAGCTAATATCATTCTCAATGGGGAAAAACTGAGAGCTTTTCCCCTGTCAGGAACACAGCAGGATGTCTACTCTGACCACTGTTGCTCAACATAGTACTGTAGGTCCTCTCTCAGCAATCAGACAAAAGAAATAAATAAAAGGCATCTAAATCAGCAAGGAAGTGATCAAACTTTCACTCTTCACAGATGATATGATACTCTATGTAGAAACACAAAGACTCCACCAAAAAATTGCTGGAAATTGAATTCAGCAAAGTTGCAGAATATAAAATAAACATACAGAAATCTGTTGCATTTCTATAAAACAATAATGAAGCAGCAGAAAGAGAAATTAAGGACTCGATCCTATTTACAATTGCACCAAAAATCATAAGATACCTAAGAATAAACCTAATCAGGGGTGCTTGGGTGGCTCAATTGTTAAGTGTCTGCCTTCATTCAGCTCAGGTCATGATCCCAGCGTCCTGGAATCGAGCCCTGCATCGAGCTCCCTGCTTCTCCCTCACCCACTCCCCCTGCTTGTGTTCCCTCTCTCGCTGTGTCTCTCTCTGTCAAATAAATAAATAAAATCTTTTAAAAAAAGAATAAACCTAACCAAAGAGGTAAAAGATCTGTACTCTGAAAATTATAGAACACTTATGAAAGAAATTGAAGAAGACACAAAGATATGGAAAAACATTCCATGCTCATGGATTGGAAGAACAATATTGTTAAATGTCTATATTACCCAGGCGATTTAATGCAATCCCTATAAAAATAACACCAGCATTTTTCACAGAGCTGGAAGAAACAATTTTAAAATTTGTATGGAACCACAGAAGACCCTGAATAGCCAAAGGAATGTTGAAAAAGAAAACCAAAGCTGTAGGCATCACAATTCCCAACTTCAAGCTGTATTAAAAAGCTGTAATCATCAACCAGTATGGTGCTGGCACAAAAACAGACACATAGATCAATAAAACAGACTAGAAAACCCAGAAATAGAACCACAACTATATGGTCAACTAATCTTTGACAAAGCAGGAAAGAATATCCAATGGAAAAAAGACCGTCTCTTTAACAAGTGGTGTTTGGGGGCCCCTGGGTGGCTCAGTTGGTTAAGCATCTGTCTTTGGTTGAGGTCATGATCTCAGGGTCTGGGGATCGAGCCCCATGTCCATCTCCCTGTTCAGTGGGGAGTCTGCTTCTCCCTCTCTCCCTCCCCCTGAACTTCCTCGCCACCCTTTTCCCCCACTCAACCTCAGTTGCTCTTTCTCTCTCTGTCAAATAAATAAATAAATAAATAAATAAATAAATAAATAAATAAATAAAATCTTTAACCCCCACCCCCAGAACAAATGGTGTTGAGAAACTGGACAGCCACATGCAGATGAATGAAACTGGACCACTTTTGTACACCATACACAAAAATAAATTCAAATGGATGAAAGACCTAAATGTGAGACAGGAATCCATTAAAATCCTAGAGGAGAACAAAGGCCACAGCAACTACTTGCTAGACATGTCTCTAAAGGCAAGGGAAACAAAATAAAAAATGAACTATTGGGACTTCATCAAGATAAAAAGCTTTTGCACAGTAAAGGAAACAGTCGACAAAACCAAGACAACCTACAGAATGGGAGAAGATATTTGCAAATGACATATAGAATAAAGGGTTAGTATCCAAAATCTATGAAGAACTTATCAAACTCAACACCCAAAAAATAAATAATCCATTTAAGAAATGGGCAGAAGACATGAACAGATATTTTTCCAGAGAAGACATACAAATGACTAACAGACACATGAAAAACGATCAACATCATTCATCATCAGGGAAATACAAATCTAAACCACAATGAGATACCACCTCACACCGTTAGAATAGCTAAAATGAACAACTCAGGAAAAAACAGTTGGCAAGTATGTGGAGAAAGGGGAATACTCTTACACTGTTGATGGGAATGCACACTGGTACAGCCACTCTGGAAGACAGTATGGAGGTTCCTTGAAAAGTTAAAAATAGAACTATCTTATGACCTAGCAATTGCACTGCCAGTTATTTATCCAAAGGATACAAAAATACTGATTCAAAGGGTCATAAGCACCCCAATGTTTATAGCAGCAAAATCATCACTAACCAAATTATGGAAAGAGCCCAAATGATGTCCATCAACTGTTGAATGGCCAAAGAAGATGTGAATTATATATAGTGGAATATTACTCAGCCATCAAAAGATTGAAATTTTGCCATTTACAATGAGGTGGATGGAACTAGAGTGTGGTATGCTAAGCGAGATACATCAGTCAGAGAAAGACAAATGCCATATGATTTCACTCATGTGGAATTTAAAAAACGAAACAGATGAACATAGAGGGAGGGTAGGAAAAATAAAATAAGATAAATCAGAGAGGGAGGCAAACCATAAAAGGCTCTTAACTATAGAGAAGCAATTGAAGGTTGATGGAGGGAGGTGGGTGGTTGATGGGCATTAAGGAGGGCACTTGTTGGGATGAGCACTGGGTGTTATATGTAAGTGATGAATCACTAAATTCTACTCTTTAAACTAATACTACACTATATGTTAACTAACTTGAAATTAAATAAAATCTTGGAAGAGGGTGCCTAGGTGGCTCAGTTGGTTAAGCGACTGCCTTCAGCTCAGGTCATGATCCTGGAGTCTCAGGATAGAGTCCCGCATCGGGCTCCCTGCTCAGCGGGGAGTCTGCTTCTCCCTCTGACCCTCCCCCCTCTCATGTGCTCTCTCTCATTCTCTCTCTCAAATAAATAAATAAAATCTTAAAAAATATATATAAAAAAAATCTTGGAAGAAAAAAAGATTACTTTTTGTTGCCAAACTAATTGTCCTAAAACATTATTTTTAGAATGTCATTCTCCAGTTCAGAAAATTTTAGCTATATCAAATGTATTCTTTTCTGCTTGTCTTTTAAGATGATCCTTAATCTTTCTTCACCCTATCCATGCAGGTAGAGTTATGCTTCTCTTAAGTCAGAACTACTTATTTTACCAGCCCACAATCTCATCATGATAATTTCTCTCTCCAATTCTTTTTTCAGAGTCTTTTCTAGTCATAAATTACATTGAGTTTAATAAATATATTCACTAAACTCCTTCTCCACATAAGACACTGTGAGAGATGCTAAAATGATCCAAACACCGGCCTCACGGCTGTACACAGTGTCTTTTACAGGCTAGATGCTGAGAAAATACTAAAGGTAAGGAGTGAATAAATGAATAGTGCTATTAAATACCTTTTTATCTTTCCTTTTGCCCTTCATTTTTTGAAAAAGAGTTATTTCCTCCAAGAAGACTCTAATTTTCTCTAATTCATAATACTTTCGGTCTTCTAAAGCTTTTATAGCATATAGTTACTACTTAAATTGTAATCCAAAGGACAGAGTTTATTAGAGATACAGGATCTCAGGCTCCACTTTAGAACTACTTAATTAGAGGTGGCCTTTTAATACATAAAAATTTTATAAAGCACTAGTTTATACCATGGACCTTGACTTTTTAAAATATTATCAATATTATTGCCTATTGTTTCCCTGACTAGCTAATTTTTTAACTGTCAAGTATAGAGGTTTTCACCTGCCTCTGAATTCCCTTGTGGCAGTTATTGACTTGGTATATAATAGGCCCTAAAAATGCCATTTATTGATCACATTCAGATATTACCAAGACTTCAATAATTCATCAACATTGTATTATATGTAATATATGATATTTAGTAATAATGGGAACTATACATATAACATCACCACTTTACTAGAAGAAATATTTAACACTGATACAGAAATCTAACATACATTCTATTTTTAAAACTTTCATTTTTCTAATAATAAACTTTACAGCTTTAAAAAAACATATCCAGAATCCAGTGAAATTTAAAGCAGTTTAGTTGTTTGAGTAATTTGAGTTTAGTTGTAAAATCTCTTTTTATCTAGAGGAGTCACTCCCTTTCTTTTGTGCCTTTCATGATGTTGGCATTAAAAACAAAATCAAACCAGTTGCTTTATAGAATGTCCCTCAATATGAATTTGTCTGATGAGTATCTTATGATATTCAAATTAAATATTCTTTGGAAATAACATTAAATAGGGAATGTGTTCTTCTCAGTATGTCACAGCACGAGGCACACAATGTCAGTATGTTCTATTATTGGAAGTTTTAATTTCAAAGGCTTGATTGAGATGTCTGACAGGTTTTTTCATTGGTAAGGTATCTTTTCTTTTTTAATTAATAAGTAATATATTAATATGAAATCTCTGAGATGATGTGAATATCCTGTTTCCCAACAATCATTCGCCTAATGGTTTTTTTTTTAAAGATTTTATTTATATATATAGAGAGAATGAGAGACAGAGAGCATGAGAGGGAGGAGGGTCAGAGGGAGAAGCAGACTCCCTGCTGACAGCAGGGAGCCCGATGTGGGACTCCATCCCGGGACTCCAGGATCATGACCTGAGCCGAAGGCAGTCACTTAACCAACTGAGCCACCCAGGCGCCCTCGCCTAATGGTTTTAGTATCAACTGATGATTCCTTTCTATATAATTTATTATTTTAATGGTTTCTAAAGGAATTTTTAATCTGTCATTCCTTCTAATTTTATTATTCATCATTTTTCTGTAAAGAACAGCTTCTCCTTAACCCCTCCATTATATTTTTGAGTATCTCTAATGACTCAAATCACACACACACACACACACACACACATTTGGTGTGTGATACTCCATTACTGTCATTATTATTTTTCATGGTAAAAGTGTTTTAAATAGAAACACTTTCAAGCTAG
The DNA here is from genome assembly GCF_011800145.1 of Mirounga leonina. NCBI lineage: Eukaryota > Metazoa > Chordata > Mammalia > Carnivora > Phocidae > Mirounga > Mirounga leonina. The sequence goes on along the minus strand of NW_023270807.1, from coordinate 29,678,257 downwards.
CTTCCACCTTGTTTTGAGCACTTCCTTACTCTCAATATAGCAACAAGATAGTCCAGGCTAACTGGACTTGAGCTTTTTACAACCCAGTCCTGAAATCTGCCATTGCTCCAATAATCCTTGTTCCCTCCCCCACTTTGTTTTGGTGAAAGGCATTTAGTAAGCAGAATATGGGCACTGAATATGTTCATTGCTATTGAGATATAATTGCTTCTAGACCTTTTCAGTGATTAGAGCTGGCAAAGTGATTATTCATGTTGATATGTCCAAGTCCAAAGTCATTTACTGGGTTCTTTCTCTCCTTCCCACATTTCATATTTATATCTCTCTTTTTTCACATTGAGAACCTTTGTTCTAAACAATATTAATACATTTATTCATTCATTCCAGTTTTGTTACAAACAAGGTGGTCTAAGAATTAAAAGGCTGCCCACTCAACTGCCCACTCACCCAAGTATGGTTCAGATATTTCTGTAGTTCATTTTGTCCTTGCACTAGTTTTCAAGAACCTGTGTGGTAAGAGAACTGTGGCCAAAATTATTTGTACACATTACAGATGGCCTCTGACTTATGATGGTTCAACTTTATAATTTTTCAACCTAGTGATGCTGCATAAGCAATATGTATTCAATAGAAACTAAATGTTGAAATTTGAATTTTGATCTTTTCCCAGACTAGTGACATATAGTGAGATATTTTTCTTTCTTTTTTTAAAAAAGATTTTATTTATTTATTTGAGAGAGAATGAGAGAGAGCACATGAGAGGGGGGAGGGTCAGAGGGAGAAGCAGACTCCCTGCCGAGCAGGGAGCCCGACGCAGGACTCGATCCAGGGACTCCAGGATCATGACCTGAGCGGAAGGCAGTCGCTTAACCAACTGAGCCACCCAGGCGCCCCGAGATATTTTTCATGATACTGGTCAGTGGCAGGGCGTCACAACTCCCAATCAGCCATGTGGCCATAAGTGTAAGCAACCAATACAATTAGAACCATTCTGTGCCCATACAACCCTTCTGTTTTGTTCACTTTTATTAGCATCCAATAATTACAGAAACTACTCAACACTTTATTATAATATCGGTTTTGTGTTAGATTATTTTGTCCAATTGCAGGATAATATAAGTGTTCTGAACACATTTAAAGTAGGCTATGCTTAGCTATGATGGCAGTAGGTTAGGTATATTAAATGTATTTTCAATTACCATGGGCTTATCAGGATGTAACCCCATTGAAAATGGAAGAAAATCTGTACTTTATACAAAATTAGTTCTATGTATCTTGTCAATTTATATGCAGTTAGGTTCATTTGGCTTTGTTTCTATTGAATTTTAAATGTTTACCCCCATCTTTGTTGATTTTATTTTTTTTAATATATAAAATTTTGACAGGGCTAAGAAGTCACTATATAGTGAGGCAAATTCAAAGTTGTTTCATTCTTTTTCCAGTCCTTTCCATTTCATCCTCACAAACTGCCTACACTGTACCTAATTACACTAATTTCTCATTTATCCTTCCTGTATTTCTTTTTTAAAATTAAGCAAATACGCACATATAGTTTCATTTCTTTCTTTGTTACACAAAAGGTAAAACATTATATAAACATTTTTGAATTTGGCTCTTTAAAAAAAATAATGATCCTGGATATCCTGGATATCATTCTACATAATTTCATAGAGAGCTCTTCCTCATTCTTTTTTTCTTCAGGTTTTAATTTAAATTCTAATCAGTTAAAATACAGTATAATATTAGTTTCAGGTATAGAATTTAGTGATTCATCACTTACATACAACACCCAGTGCTCATCATAAGTGGCCTCTTTAATTCCCATCACACGTTTAACCCACCCCCCACCCACATCCCCTCCTGTAACCCTCAGTTTGTTCTCTATAGGTGAGAGTGTTTTCTGGTTTGCCCTTCTTTTTTCTTTTTTCCCCTATGTTCCTCTGTTTCGTTTCTTAAATTCCACATATGAATGAAATATGGTTTATTTCTTTCTCTGACTTATTTAGCTTAGCATAATATTCTCTAGTTCCATCCATCCTTTGCAAATGGCAAGATTTCATTCTTTTTTTAATGAATGGATAAAGACAATGTATGTATATATATATGTATATATATATATATATATACACAATATAGAGTATTACTCATTCTTTTTTAAACATCTACATAGTACCTGTTGCATGAATATCACATTTTATTTAATCAATTAGTTATGTGCTGGTTTTCAATATTTGCAATTACAAATAATGCCACAATAAATAATCTTGTTTTGTGACTTTTCACAATATAGAGGGAGGTATATTTCCATGGATAAATACTTAGAAGTGGGACCTCTGGGTCAAAGGAGAAATGCATATGTAATTTTCTTAGGTACAGTTTTTTCCATTAGGACATTTTGCTTTCACAAAAGACCTACATTAGTACAGTAACTTTTTTCTCCATAAAAGTGAAAATCCTCTTCAGATTTCTTTGGCTAACAAAAACTAATGTAAATCTTTCTTAAAAGTGAAGTGGCTTAATGTGAACTTTTGGAAAGCAGGAGATACCTGTTTTTCTAGAGTCCTCTCCTTAGGGGTTGCTGTGGACTGAATGTGTCCTCTCCACCAGATTCATATATTGAATCCTTAACCCGAATGTGATGGTATTTGGAGAAGGGCCTTTGAGAATAATTAGGTTTGGATGAGGTCATGAACGTGGGGCCCTCATAATGGAATTAGTGTCTTTATAAGAAGAGGAGATCAGAACTTGTTTTTGCTCCTTCATGTGAGGACACAGCAAGAAAACAGCCATCTGCAAGCTAGGGGGAGACTCCTCACCAGAACCTGACCATACTTAGTTCTATTCTGACTTCCAGCCTCCAGAACTGTGAGAAAATAAATTTCTGTTGTTTAAGCTACCCAGCTTATGATACATATTTTTTCATTCATTTAAAATTGAAGTATAATTAACACAGTGTTATATGAGTTTCAGATGTAAAATATAATGATTCAACAATTCTATACATTACTCAGTGATCATCAAAACAAATCTACTCTTAATCCCCTTTATCTATTTCACCCATCCCCTAAATTACAACCCCTAAATCCCCTAATCGTCCCCTGCCACCACCAAGTCTCTGTATTTGTCTGGTTTTTTTTTTTTTTGACTCTTTCTTCTTTTTTGTCCATTTGTTTTGTTTCTTGAATTCCACATATGGATGAAATCATATGGTGTTTGTCTTTCTCTGACTGATTTATTGCACTTGGCATTATAGCCTCTATCTAAGTCCATCCATATTGTTACAAATGGCAAGATCTCATTCTTTTTAGTGCTTGAGTAATATTCCATTATATATCTATATCTGTATATCATATCTTCCTTTTTTTAAGATTTTCATTTTTAAGTGATCTTTATACCCAACGTGAGGTTCGGACTTACAACCCTGAGACCAAGAGTCACATGCTCTAATGACTGAGCCAACCAGGCACCCCTGAATATCACATCTTTATCCATTCATCTATGGATAGATATTTGGGTTGCTTCCATATCTTAGCTATTGTAAATAATGCTGCAATAAATATAGGGGTGCATTTTTCTTTTCAAATTAGTGCTTTTGTTTTCTTTGGGTAAAATAATTAAAAAAGAAAACACAAGAAATAACAAGTGCTGATGACAATGTGGAGGAAACCTGGTGCGCTGTTGGCAGGAATTCAAATTGGTGCAGGGACTGTGGAAGACAGTATGGAGGTTCTCAAAGAATTAAAAATAGAATTACCATATGATCCAGTAATTGCTGCTTATGATGTTTTGGCAACTGAACAAATTAAAACAAGGACTTCTGCATAATCAATATCCTTATCTTATATTAAAGAATTATGTCACAGACCTTATATATTTTCAGTGATAAATATATGCCTTCATTTTCCTGTGCCTAATAAAGTATGTAAGAATGATGTTTCTGAGTATTTGTTTCAAAATCTGTAATAGCTTAAGTTATTGTTTAGACAATATTTACTCTCCTCCTACTCCCCCTTTGAGTGGAATGTGCTCCTGTCTCAATATATGTTGGATTTGGCCATGCATTCCTTTTGGTTCCATGGTAGGTTGAATGTGCCCCTTGATTCTGGGTTGGACCACATGACTTTCTGTGACCAATGGATTATAGCAGTTATGATGCAAGCAAAATTTGGAATGTGCCTACACAGTGGGGCTTACATCTTGTTTTTCTGTCATTCCTATGAGAAGGGCATCCCCTAAGTAGTTGCTGCTCCTTCATCCCAGGCCTCTGCAGGAAAACATATTAAGTAGACCAGAGATGGATAGGCTGTGAGGAATCAACCTATCTGGAATCAGAACTTAAAATGGATCCTCAGAAGTATGAGAAATAAATACTTGTTTTTGTATGTCATTGGAATTTTGTGGCTGTATATATAGCAATAGCTACCTGATAATATACCCTTTCATTTTGAAGCAATTTAAATTATTTTTGTTATATTTATCTTCTTCCCCTCCTTACCTAGTCCAATGGCCTATGCATACTAAAACAAATTCTTAGTTTAGAAGCTTCACTGAATGAATTTGTCATTTATTTGTATTGTAATGAGGAAAGGGATCTCTGGAAAATCATAGTTGAATAAAATTAAATGCTACCTTTAAATTTCAGAATTTACAGGTTGTCTCCAAGTACTAAATTTTATAGTTTATTTCCAATTTACTAAAAGAAGTGCTAAAGCTTAAGAATCCAAAACAGATTTTAGAAAGCTCAAGGAGATGCAGCTTTTCTAATAAAGTATAATATCCATTTATAATCTGTAAGGTGTCTTTAGATCTTCTTGATTGAAATATAGAGAAAAATTTTTATTATTTGTAGTTTGTATTCTCATTTAAATGAAGAAATAGTTTATTAAAAGAGGTTTGCTATTTAAATATTATTTACCAATTACAAATTTCATATCAGGAATTCTTTGAAGGTATATACAAAGATCTAAACCAGAGAGAATAATCAGTCCATAATTAATCATTTATACAACTTCTTTCTGTTTTGTTTTGTTTTGGCAGAGGACTGTTGTAGGCAATAGATTCAAGAGGGTGGGAAAAGAGCATGTTTATTTTGCTTTGTGAAACTTCATATCAAGTACTCACCACTTAATAGTCTAAAATAAAATTTACTGAATTAATGAATATTGATGAGCACAACAATATTCTGCAGCAGGTGCTATAAACTTTGTGAAATATCAGCTTCATATATATAACAAGTATGAGAAGCAGAATAATGACATCCCAAAGATATCCATGTCCTAATCCCCGGATCATGTGAATACGTTAGGTTACATGTCAAGATGGAATTTAGGTTACATATTAAGAGGAATTCAGATTACAGTGGAATTAAGGATGCTCATCAGCTGAACTTGAGATGGGAAGATTAGCTTGAATTATCACGTGGGCCCAATGAAGAGGAGGATACTTAAGAGTGGAAGAAGGAAGCAGTCAAGTCAGAGGGGATGTGACTCAGGAGGAGGCTGGAGTGAGAAGGACTCTATTTACCTTTGCTGGCTTTGAAGATGGAGGGGAAGGCGCCCAAACACCAAGGATGCAGGCAGCCTCTAGAAGCTAGAAAAGGTAAGGAAACATATCTATCAAAAGCCTTTATAAAGGAATGCAGCTCTGATGCAGTCCTGATGATGCCTTGACTTTAGCTCAGTGAGACATCTGTCAGATTTCTGACTTCCAAAAAGATAAGGTAACATTCGTTCTGTCCAGTCTGTCAACTCTGTGGTAATTTGTTAAAGCAGCAATGGGAAACTAATATAGTAGGTTATTTGGTTCAATTGATTTTATCTGATTGCTGGTGCAGACATGTTTTCTTAAGTTTGCTTAAAATTTCTATCAGAGGATTGCAACTGCTGTCTCTTGACCAACAAGCAAGTCTGCCTTTACCTGTAAAGGCCACTATCTTTGATGAAATAGTGTTAGAGAAAACAAAACATGCATGCAGCTGTGATGGCAGAGGAAGGTAACTTCTCACACGTGTCTTCAATCAACTAACCCTGGTAACCAGTAGGAGTCATGTTTTAGTCACACTGAGCTTCAAATAACAGGTTTTTCTCCCGTGGTGGTAGTTGTGTCTTGGACTTGCAATAAGCCAGAGATAGTATAAAGTACACTTTTTCGTTCATTTCAAACATAACCAGAAGAATGATTCAAAGTTTACAAAAACAGGCAAAAAACACCACACACACACACACACACACACACACAACTATGGAATACTGTGTTTATAGAAACCTGAAAAACAAAAATGCAAAACTTAGAAATTATCACTTTACTTGATTAGCTTTTTCCTTGGTTAATAAAAACTAATTTTCCAATATAGAAAAAGCATAAAATCACACAAATCATTTCAAAATATCTGGTATAAGAATAAGGTTGTGATTGGAGATTAACATGTTTAGTTAGGAATTAGAAATGAAAAGAAATAATGTAACTATTCTAAAGAAATACTTCACTCTTAAAGTAGAGCTTTTATCTTTCCTGTGTTTATAAAGCTGTGTTAATCTTCCTCCTGAACTAAATAGAAGACAAATAAGAGAAAACTATATGTCTAGTTATAACTTGCTCTGATACTTTTTCACAATTATAAATTTTAATTTTTAAACTTACCTTTGGAATAGTTTCTTCTAAAATTATTTAAACTGTTTTGCAACTTTCAACACTCATGATTATCCTCAATGTTCCCTTCCTACATGCACAGATAAAAATAAAATAAACTGAAAATTTGAGGGTAATAAGCAATTCAGCTTCTAATAAAATGTTATTAAAGTTAGTTTGGTATATTTAATAATTATGATATTTCTTATATTCAATACTATTCCTTTAATTTTTTGTATATTCAGCCAATTTAGGATTTTTATTATTGCCTTATTGCTCCTATAGAATTTTAAGTGTCATAATTAAATGCCAATGTTTAATGTTTGATCTGATGAAATATGTAGCTTATTATTTTCCAAAGATAAACTGACATTCACTCATTATGTCAAGGCTTAAATAATGATTTGGCTATGATACTTGAGATTTTTTTTTTAAATCTATTTTATTTCACTATTAGGAATGCTTAAAACAAATTATCATAAAAGAATTATGTATAACATTAATTTCTCATTCATATTAAATGTATTTTTCAGGAAAAAGTAGAAGCAAAGCCTAGTGGAGGAGGGAAGCATAGTGTTTGAGTTCCTTGTTCATACCAAGAAATATACATGATGCTCTAATGATGAGTCCTCTTTCTGTATAATGTCACCACAATACTGGTTGAAATCTCTTTGAACTCATGCATAGTACTTTGCAAAGTGTTTTTATCCTTGGGATTGCTTTAGAATACATCTGCAAAAATCTGAAAATAAACTTATTTTAGGAAGTGAAATTGTTAAAAATAATTCTCTCACCAACTTGTTTTTTCCAAAATTTATATATTGTCAGTTATTGTAACTTTCTCTTATACTTTTTTATTTTAATTCCAGTATAGTTCAAATACAGTGTTAAATCAGTTTCAGTGTACAATATAGTGATTCAACAATTCTGTACATTACTTAGTGCTCATTATGATAAATGGACACTTTAACCCTCTTCACCTATCTCCCTATCCACCTCCCCTCTGGTAACCATCATTTTGTTCTCTATAGTTAAGAGTCTGTTTCTTGGTTTGTCTCTCTCTCTCTCTTTTTTTTTTTTTAATTTTGTTCATTTGTTTCATGTCTTAAATGCCACATATGAGTGAAATCATATGGTATTTGTCTTTCTCTGACTTATTTCACTTAGCATTATACTCTCTAGATCCATCCATGTTGTTGCAAGTGGCAAGATTTCATTCTTTTTTATGACTGAATATTCCATTGTGTGTGTGTGTGTGTGTGTGTATCTAGAAAGGGTTAGTATCCAAAATATATAAAAAACTTATATGACTCAATATTTCTTATACTTTCTTAACGTTGCATCCCCACTTTTATACCTATTCACTCTTTTGAGCAATTTTATGCACTGTATGTTATAAACAAAACTTCTTACAGAAAAGAGGACTCTAGATGTCTTAAATATCTGTATGTGCAGTATCCTTCTGAGCAATGTAGGAGGAAATATTAATCTTCAAAAGCACACATCATAAGGGAAAAATTTGACTATTGGGATTATTTAAAAACAGGATTTTTATGCAGTGAGAGAGACTATAAGTGCTAGAATGGGAGAAGACATTGTTTATAACTAACATGACTATGTATATCTTAAATGTACAAGTCATTCCTTCACTAAAATGAAGAAAGCATCGAAAATAGAAAATGAGCAAATTATTATGAAAAAACAATGAACAGAAAAGTATACCCCAAATATCACTAGTATATGAAGAGATTTCAATGTTATTATAATCATATAAATGCAAATTTAAATGAACTTGGGTGAGGGTATGGGTTACATAGGTGATGGGGATTAAGGAGTGCACTGTAGTGATGAGCACTGGGTGTTGTATGGAAGTGTTGAATCACTATATTGTACACCTACACTACACCTAACTAACTGGAATTTAAATGAAGACTTAAAAAAAAAACAAACAAAAAAAACAAACCTTGTGCTTTCACTATACCACTCTTAGCCTAACCCAAAGCGGAAAGAATTGTGGTTGTATGGGTTTTGGGAATGGTCAGGTCTCTCTGGTGGAATTGTAGATTGGTGTAGCCATTCTGTAGAAAAGTGTGCTATTGCTTATTCATCAATTGCCTTCCTGAATATAAGTCTCAGAGTAATTTTTAAACATCCATTGAGAATTATGTATGTGTATGTTACTTGAAGCAAGTTATTTGTGGAAGTGAGCAGTTGGAAGCATTCTGAATGTCCATTACAAGGGAATAAATAAGAAAATGTGCCTGATGCATGCCATATTGTATGGCAGTTAAAAGCAACTGATTTGAAGTCCACATGTCAACACAAGCATATCTTAAAAACACAGTGCATAGTGAAAAAGCTGAGAAATAATTAGCTATATAACACACTAGTGTTTATAAAAATTAAAAATACAAACCTACAAAACAATAATATATGTTTTGAAAAACTACATGCAGATATAAGATTAGATGTCTGCTCATACAGAGAAGTTGAAGAGTACAGGTTAGAAGGTAATAAATGATTCTATTCATAAAGGGTGAATAACAAATTCCTATACCAACTGTGATTTACATTGACCCTTAATGATTGATCAAGAGCCACCAAGTAAAAGATAGCTCCTTTGATGTTTCAATAACAAAATGTGCCATGAACACAATCCCTAAATCAAATGACTGTCGATAGGTGATTATTTTATAGCTTCTATAAAACAATATGGAGACTTAAGTATGAGGAATTAAAAAAAAAGGGATTAAGAGTTATTCTGCTTGGTAGAATTGAAAACCAAACCATGATCTGTCAAAATATTTATAATCTATGTTAAAAAAATCATGAAAAATACCACATATGTAATGTAAATCTCCAAAATTTATACTGGAAAATGTGTTGCTCAAAAGCCAATTGAGATAACAGTTTCTTCTTTCTTTTTTTTTTATTATGTTATGTTAATCACCATACATTACATCATTAGTTTTTGATGTAGTGTTCCATGATTCATTGTTTGTGTATAACACCCAGTGCTCCATGCAGTACGTGCCCTCTTTAACACCCATCACCAGGCTAACCCATCTCCCCAACTCCCTCCCCTCTAGAATCCTCAGTTTGTTTCTCAGAGTCCATAGACTCTCATGGTTTGTCTCCCCCTTCGATTTCCTGCACTTCATTTTTCAGAGGTACAGGTCTGTGATTCAACAGTCTTGCACAATTCACAGGGCTCACCACAGCACATACCCTCCCCAATGTCTATCACCCAGCCACCCCATCCCTCCCACCCCACTCCCCCCTCCAGCAACCCTCAGTTTGTTTCCTGAGATTAAGAATTCCTCATATCAGTGAGGTCATATGATACATGTCTTTCTCTGATTGACTTATTTCGCTCAGCAAAATACCCTCCAGTTCCATCCATGTCGTTGCAAATGGCAAGATCTCATTCCCTTTGATGGCTGCATAATAGTCCATTGTATATATATATATATATACCACTTCTTTATCCATTCTTCTGTTGATGGACATCTTGGCTCTTTCCACAGTTTGGCTATTGTGGACATTGCTGCTATAAACATTGGGGTGCAAGTACCCTTTTGGATCCCTACTTTTGTATCTTTGGGGTAAATACCCAGTAGTGCAATTGCTGGATCGTATGGTAGCTCTATTTTCAACTTTTTGAGGAACCTCCATAAGTTTTCCAGAGTGGCTGCACCAGCTTGCATTCCCACCAACAGTGTGGGAGGGTTCCCCTTTCTTTGCATCACCGCCAACATCTGTCATTTCCTGACTTGTTAATTTTAGCCATTCTGACTGGTGTGAGGTGGTATCTCATTGAGGTTTTGATTTGGATTTCCCTGATGCCAAGCGATATTGAGCACTTTTTCATGTGTCTGTTGGCCATTTGGATGTCTTCTTTGGAAAAATGTCTGTTCATGTCTTCTGCCATTTCTTGATTGGATTATTTGTTCTTTGGGTGTTGAGTTTGATAAGTTCTTTATAGATTTTGGATACTAGCCCTTTATCTGATATGTCATTTGCAAATATCTTCTCCCATTCTTTCAGTTGTCTTTTGGTTTTGTGGACTGTTTCCTTTGCTGTGCAAAAGCTTTTTATCTTGATGAAATCCCAATAGTTCATTTTTGCCCTTGCTTCCCTTGCCTTTGGGGATGTTTCTAGGAAGAAGTTGATGCGGCTGAGGTTGAAGAGGTTGCTGCCTGTGTTCCTCTTTAGGATTTTGATGGACTCCTGTCTCACATTTAGGTCTTTCAACCATTTTGAGTTTATTTTTGTGTGTGGTGTAAAGAAATGGTCCAGTTTCATTCTTCTGCATGTGACGGTCCAATTTTTCCAACACCATTTGTTCAAGAGACTGTCTTTTTTCCATTGGACACTCTTTCCTGCTTTGTCGAAGATGAGTTGACCATAGAGTTGAGGGTCCATTTCTGGGCTTTCTATTCTATTCCATTGATCTATGTGTCTGTTTTTGTGCCAGTACCATACTGTCTTGATGATGACAGCTTTGTAATAGAGCTGAAGTACGGAATTGTGATGCCACCAGCTTTGCTTTTCTTTTTCAACATTCCTCTGGCTATTCGGGTTTTTTTTCTGGTTCCATACAAATTTTACGGTTATTTGCTACATGCCTTTGAAAAAAGTGGATGGTATTTTGATAGGGATTACATTGAATGTGTAGATTGCTCTAGGTAGCATTGACATCTTCACAATATTTGTTCTTCCAATCCATGAGCATGGAACGTTTTTCCATTTCTTTGTGTCTTCCTCAATTTCTTTCATGAGTATTTTATAGTTTTCTGAGTACAGATCCTTTGCCTCTTTGGTTAGATTTATTCCTAGGTATCTTATGGTTTTGGGTGCAATTGTAAATGGGATTGACTCCTTAATTTCTCTTTCTTCTGTCTTGTTGTTGGTGTATATGAATGCCACTGATTTCTGTGCATTGATTTTATATCCTGCCACTTTACTGAATTCCTGTATGAGTTATAACAGTTTTGGGGTGGAGTCTTTTGGGTTTTCCACATAAAGTATTGTATCATCTGCAAAGAGTGAGAGTTTGACTTCTTCTTTGCAGGTTTGGATACATTTTATTTCTTTTTGTTGTCTGATTCCTATGGCTAGGACTTCTAATACTATGTTGAATAGCAGTGGTGATAGTGGACATCCCTGCTGCGTTCCGGACCTTAGGGGAAAAGCTCTCAGTTTTTCCCCATTGAGAATGATATTTGCTGTGGGTTTTTCATAGATGGCTTTTATGATATTGAGGTATGTAAACTCTATGCCTATACTCTGAAGAGTTTTGATCAAGAAAGGATGCTATACTTTGTCAAATGCTTTTTCTGCATCCATTGAGAGGATCATATGATTCTTGTTCTTTCTTTTGTTAATGTATTGTATCACGTTGAAAGATTTGCAGATGTTGAACCAACCTTGCAGCCCAGGGATAAATCCCACTTGGTCGTGGTGAATAATCCTTTTAATTTACTGTTGGATCCTATTGGCTAGTATTTTGGCGAGAATTTTTGCATCCATGTTCATCAAGGATATTGGTCTGCAATTCTCCTTTTTGATGGGGTCTTTTTCTGGTTTGGGCATCAAGGTAATGGTGGCCTCATAAAACAAGTTTGGAAGTTTTCCTTCCATTTCTATTTTTTGGAACAGTTTCAGAAGAATAGGTATTAATTCTTTAAATGTTTGATAAAATTCCTCTGGGAAGCCATCTGGCCCTGGGCTTTTGTTTGTTGGGAGATTTTTGATGACTGCTTCAATTTCCTTAGTGGTTATAGGTCTGTTCAGGTTTTCTATTTCTTCCTGGTTCAGTTTTGGTAGTTTATACATCTCTAGGAGTGCATCCATTTCTTCCAGGTTATCTAATTTGCTGGCATAGAGTTACTCATAATATGTTCTTATAATTGTTTGTATTTCTTTGGTGTTGGTTGTGATCTCTCCTCTTTCATTCATGATTTTATTTATTTGGGTCCTTTCTCTTTTCTTTTTGGTAAGTCTGGCCAGGGGTTTATCAATCTTATTAATTCTTTCAAAGAACCAGCTCCTAGTTTCGTTGATCTGTTCTACTGTTCTTTTGGTTTCTGTTTCATTGATTTCTGCTCTGATCTTTATTATTTCTCTTCTGCTGGATTTAGGCTTTATTTGCTGTTCTTTCTCCAGCTCCTTTAGGTGTAGGGTTAGGTTGTGTATTTGAGATCTTTCTTGTTTCTTAAGAAAGGCTTGTATTGCTATATGCTTTCCTCTTCGGACTGCCTTTGCTGCATCCCAAAGATTTTGAACAGTTGTGTTTTCATTTTCATTTGTTTCCATGAATTGTTTTAATTCTTCTTTAATTTCCTGGTTGACCCATTCATTCTTTAGTAGGAATGTCTTTAGCCTCCATGTATTTGAGTTCTTTCCGACTTTCCTCTTGTGATTGAGTTCTAGTTTCAAAGCATTGTGGTCTGAAAATATGCAGGGAATGATCCCAGTCTTTTGGTACTGGTTGAGATGTGATTAGTGACCTAGGATATGATCTATTCTGGAGAATGTTCCATGGGCACTAGAGAAGAATGTGTATTCTGTTGCTTTGGGATAGAATGTTCTGAATATGTCTGTGAAGTCCATTTGGTACAGTGTGTCATTTAAAGTCTTTATTTCCTTGTTGATCTTTTGTTTAGATGATCTGTCCATTTCAGTGAGGGGGCTGTTAAAGTCCCCCACTATTATTGTATTGTTGTCATTGTGTTTCTTTGCTTTCCTTATTAATTGGCTTATATAAGTGGCTGCTCCCTTGTTAGGGGTATAGATATTTACAATTGTTAGATCTTCTTGTTGGATAGATCCTTTAAGTAGGATATAGTGTCCTTCCTCATCTCTTATTACAGTCTTTGGTTTAAAATCTAATTTGTCTGATATAAGGATTGCCACCCCAGCTTTCTTTTGGTGTCCATTAGCATGGATTTTCAATCTGGGGTGTCTTTGGTTCTAAAATGAGTCTCTTGCAGACAGCATATTGATGGGTCTTGTTTTTTAATCCAATCTGATAGCCTGTGTTTTTTGATTGGGGGCATTTAGCCCATTTACATTCAGGGTAACTATTGAAAGATAGGAATTTAGTGCCATTGTATTGCCTGTAAGGTGACTGTTACCATATATTGTCTGTGTTCCTTTCTGGTCTATGTTGCTTTTAGGCTCTCTCTTTGCTTAGAGGACCCCTTTCAAGATTTCCTGTAGGGCTGTTTCGTGTTTGCAAATTCTTTTAGTTTTTGTTTGTCCTGGAAGCTTTTTATCTCTCCTTCAATTTTCAATGACAGCCTAGCTGGATATAGTATTCGTGGCTGCATATTTTTCTCATTTAGTGCTCTCGATATATCGTGCCAGTCGTTTCTGGCCTGCCAGGTCTCTGTGGATAGGTCTGTTGCCAATCTAATGTTTCTACCATTTTAGTTTACAGATCTCTTCTCCCGAGCTGCCTTCAGGATTTTCTCTTTGTCTCTGAGACTCCTAAGTTTTACTATTAGATGTTGGGGTATTGACCAATTTTATTGATTTTGAGAGGGGTTCTCTGTGCCTCCTGGATTTTGATGCCTGTTTCCTTCCTCAGATTAGGGAAGTTCTCTGCTATAATTTGCTCCAATATACCTTCTGCCCCTCTCTCTCTTTCTTCTTCTTCTGGGATCCCAATTATTCTAATGTTGTTTCATCTTATGGTATCGCTTATCTCTCAAATTCTGCCCTCATGATCCAGTAGTTGTTTATCTCTCTTTTTCTCAGCTTCTTTATTTTCCATCATTTGGTCTTCTATATCACTGATTCTCTCTTCTGCCTCATTTATCCTAGCAGTTAGAGCCTCCATTTTTGATTACACCTCATTAATAGCCTTTTTGATTTTGAGTTGGTTAGATTTTAGTTCTTTTATTTCTCCAGAAAGGGTTTCTCTAATATCTTCCATGCTTTTTCAAGCCCAGCTAGTATCTTTAAAATCACAATTCTGAACTCTAGTTCCGACATCTTACTAATGACCATATTGATTAGGTCCCTGGCAGTTGCTACTGCCTCTTGTTCTTTTTTTTTTTTGAGGTGATTTTTTCTGTCTTGTCATTTTGTCCAGAGGAGAATAGATGAATGAGAGAACAATATGTTAACAGGGTAACAATGACCCCAGAAAAATATACACTAAACAAATCAGAACAGACCTGAAACTGGGGGAAAAGAAAGGAAAGAAAGAAAAAAGAAAAAGAAAAAGATAAAAACAAACAAACAAAAAACAGAATATGATCAAATATGATCAGGCTGGTGTATAGATCATTGCCACACACTAGATTTTGGGCATATTTTGGTCTTTTAGAAGAAAGTGCCTCCGAAATTTTTAAAGAAAGAAAAACTTATAAATGTACAAAAATAAGGGTAAATATGAAGAAGGGATGGAATATGACTGTAAAGATGGAAATTATAAAAGATTTTATAAAAGGAATTCATAAGACGTTGGTTGAAAAAAAGAAAGAAGAGGATTTAAAAAAAAAGAGAGAATGTGATCAGTCAGGAGACTAGAACAAAGCCATACACTAGAGATTTAGGGTATATTTTGGTCTGTTAGAAGAAACCGTATCCCAAAATTTTAAAGAGAGAACAACTTATATATATACCAAAAATAAGGTTAACTACTATGAAGGGATAGACTATGACTCTAAAAATGAAAAATAAAAAAGATTTTTTAAAGAAGGGATTGATAAGATGTTGGTTGAAAAAGGGAAAAATAAAAATTAAAAAAAAATAGAAAAAGAAAATTAAAAAAATTAACTTTGAAAGACTAAAGATTCATGGGAAAAAAGCCATGAATTCTATGCTGTATTCCCCTAGCGCTGGAGTTCTGCCATTCTCATTGATCAGTAAACTTGGTCTTGGCTGGCTGTTCTCACTGATCTTCTGGGGGAGGGGCCTGTTGCCATGGTTCCCAAACGTCTTTGCTGGAGGTGGAATTGCCCTGCCCTTGCCAGTCTGGGCTAAGTAATCTGCTTGGTTTTGCTCTTGGGAGCTTTTGTTCCCTGCAAGCTTTCTGTACAGCTTTGGAGGATGAGAGTGAAAATGGTGGTCTCCCAATCTCCGCCCCGGAAGGGCCGAGAACTTGGGGCCCCACTCCTCCTTGCGCCCCCAGAGAAAAGCAGTCAATCACTCCCATCTCCCCAGTCTCTGACTGCACTCCGTGCTCACCTGGCCTGTGACCGAGCATTTCAATCTCTGGCACCTGACTCAGTGTGGAGTCCCCAAACCCAGAAGATCCCTGTGGTGTGTTCCTGCACCGCTCCTCCCAGGGAAGAAAGGGGGGTCTCCTGGATCTGCTGCTTTTGGTTCCCTGCTGGAAGAGCAGTGGCCTGACTGTGCCGTGGATCACAGTTTATGGCAACCCCGAGCTGAGAGCCTGCACTTCGGCCCCGTCTCTGAAGCTGGCTTCCCCACTCCAATACCTGGGAGCCCTGCCACACTCAGGCATCCCTAGTCTTTTTGTGACCCCGAGGGTCCTGAGACCACACTGTCCCAGCGAGGGTTCCATCCCCTGCTTAGCCACTGGAGCAACGTCCCTTAGCAGAGCTGTCTTTTTTTTTTTTTTAATATTTTATTTATTTGTTTGACAGAGAGAGACACAGCGAGAGTGGGAACACAAGCAGGGGGAGTGGGAGAGGGAGAAGCAGGCTTCCCGCAGAGCAGGGAGCCCGATGTGGGGCTCGATCTCAGGGCCCTTGGATCATGACCTGTGCAGAAGGCAGACGCTTAACGACTGAGCCAACCAGGCACCCCAAAGAGCTGAGTTCTAAAATTTCGGATTTTTGCTCTGCTGCTCTATCACTTGCCAGTAGTGGCTGATAGAGGCCCCCTCCCCCATGGTCTATCTTCCAGAATATTGCCTCGGATTCACTTCTATGCACGCACGTCCTACCTTCCAGAAAGTGGTCACTTTTCTGTTCAGAGATTTGCTGCTATTCTTTTCTTCAATCTCCTGTTGAGTTTGTAGGTGTTCAAAATGGTTTGATCCCTATCTAGCTGAATTCCTGGGACCAGACCAAATTTAGGTCTCCTACTCTTCTGCCATCCTGCTCCTCCCTCGGAGATACAGTTTCTGAGTGTGGGGTTTGAATTAATCTCGCATAGGAAGATAAAGCAAGATTAAAGCATGGATTTGTAATTGATCTGAAAGTGCATTTCCTCAAATACAAGTCTGAACAAAGTGGAGTGGTACCTCCATGTTGAACACACTGTAATTAAAATACTTTTTTAAACTTTTGTGTGCCATTTGTATGAATAGTATTATTACGTAAGTAAAGGGGGCACAACCTCCATGAATATACAATATCCACTAGTAGATATATGAGAATTTTCCTTTATTAGTTGAACACTGATTGAAGGATAATATGATGGGGG
Source organism: Mirounga leonina (assembly GCF_011800145.1). Classification (NCBI taxonomy): domain Eukaryota; kingdom Metazoa; phylum Chordata; class Mammalia; order Carnivora; family Phocidae; genus Mirounga; species Mirounga leonina. The sequence goes on along the minus strand of NW_023270807.1, from coordinate 29,661,223 downwards.
AGTGTTAGTAATAATTTCTTGGACACAGAGAAAATAATTGAGTACCAAACAGCTTGTCTCATCATGTCTAGGAATTCCACCTATGATGCTATTATATTCATATTCATTTAGCTTTTAATTTAGAAGAATTAATGTTTTTGTTATTTTATTCCAGCCAACTGGAGGAGTTAATAATTGTCACCTCATTTGAAATTTGTCTTTCTACTGATTTATGGTAATAATCAAAATATATAATGATATTCATTTGAGACCTGCAAACCAATTAGCAATATCCACTAGGGATTTTATAGGTTTAAAGAATGTTTTGATGATGAAAACAACTACATCATTAAATAGTTGCTCTAGTATACTGTCCTTATTAAGAGTCAGTTTGGACTTTAGCAAGGCCAAAACACACCTGATTGTGTGATCATCCTATGTTAGAAAAACAAAAAGAATAATTATCCAATTCTGTGACTATAGGAAGATAAGAGCCTGTGCTGCAAATAATTGGATAGAGATGAAAATTCTCTGCTTGACCTAATGCACTATTTTTTATCTTGTGGCTTGATGCAATACTTGGAAAAAATATGCTACTATGCCAACATAAGTCTGATCTCCTACAGAATTCTTATTGTTTTGTGCTTGCTGATTTCAAACTAGAACAAAGGACTTGGTTTAGGCTATAAGGGCAGTATTATTCTCCCCTCAAGCTAGGATTAACATGGAGGTCTGAAAAACTAGTAGCAAAAGAGGAGATTCTAAGATCACTAGAATAGCTTTGTGTTATCCTTAGGATTTAACAAACTACTGTGCACTCTTAAATCCTCGCCTCAAGTATGGATGAGGAGGGCAGAAAGAGGCTAAATTCTGAGAGTTAGGAAGCACTGGTTCTACTAACTCTGACTTAAATATATGAATTTGTTTATTTTGAAGATTATATCAATGTTAAAACAAAATGCTTGGTTTAGAAGAGCCATTTTTTTGAAAAGATCAGAGAGTGGCATCAACCTTTAAATATTTAAAAGTCATTATAGAATTATCTTCCACAGAATTAGTGTCCTTGCTGCAATATTTAGAATTATTCCAGCAGGAATTCAAGTACTAAAATGTGTGACAGAATGATTATTTGATCTGGTTGAAAGTCTTTCTGTCTCTGTGTGAGTGTATCTCTCCCTCCCTCTGTGTGTGTGTGTGTGTGTGTGTGTGCACGCGCGCACGCTGGCACGCGCAGATGCATAAAAGTCTCAGTCTCTGTTGGCTATCTCTGTGTGTTTCTCTCTCTCCCCCTCCTTTCCTCCCTCCCTCCCTCCATTTCTCTTTTTGTGCATCCCTGCCTGTTTCTGCCCCTCTCTTTCATTAACCTGAGTTACATGTTACACTGCAATTTGAATCATTATTCATAAAATTTAAGATGGCAGACACTTAAGCCATCTTTAGTCATTTACATTATTGCACAGCCACCCACTGCTGGGTCCAATTCAGAGAAATAGGGAAATAATAGAGATTATATATATTTCAAGTGCCTAATTTTCTATTTGTGGGGGTAAAATATTTACTACCAACTATATAATATTCAGATATTTGACTATTTCTGTCATTTTCTTTAAGTCAAAACACATATTTTATTTTGATTAAAATAATATGAGATATGGTTGCTTTAGATAACTTTTAAATAGAATACCGTGTTTGAAACTGAGTGTTGTTGGAGTGGGGGGTGGGGTGGGAGGGATGGGGTGACTGGGTGATAGACACTGGGGAGGGTATGTGCTCTGGTAAGCGCTGTGAAGTGTGCAAGACTGTTGAATCTCAGATCTGTACCTCTGAAACAAATAATGCAATATATGTTAAGAAAAAAAAAAAGAAGAGGATAGCAGGAGGGGAAGAATGAAGGGGGGGAAATCGAAGGGGTAGATGAACCATGAGAGACGATGGACTCTGAAAAACAAACTGAGGGTTCTAGAGGGGAGGCAGGGGAGGATGGGTTAACCTGGTGATGGGTATTGAGGAGGGCACATTCTACATGGAGCACTGGGTGTTATGCACAAACAATCATGGAACACTTCATCTAAAACTAATGATGTAATGTATGGGGATTAACATAAGAATAAAAAAAAAAAGAAATATGAACCATTGTTTACTCAGTGCAAAAAAAAAAAAAAAAGAATACCGTGTTTGAATTCAAATACTTTATGAATGTGACAACTTGTCAAAATATATTTCTGTATTTTAAATGAATTAACACACTTAAGAATTTTTAGAGCCAATGATGGTTTGTGATAATGATTAGAAACAGCTCAGAATGCTGGAATAACTAGTCATTAATCTCCAAAGCTACTGATAGAGAGATTAGGGGGGGAAGGGTAGCACTATCTAATCTAATCTAATTTGAAATCTCTAATTCACTGTCATGGGGGAAATATAATTTATACCAGGCATGCATTGTAAATATGGTGTTTTATACATTTTTAAAACCTCAAAATTTATTATTTTTATTTTGAAGAAAAACTCTGAATAGGTATCCATATTTTATGACCAACAACTATGGTTATAAGTTCTATCTTCAGTTTTAATTGAGGTCACAGGGAGAGTGAACCAGTGGAATGTGAACATTTTCTTCAGAAAAATGGAGTTAAATGGCACCACCAAACAATGCTATTTGGGCAGCAAATGATGCACTTACCTCAAAAAAAAAAAAAAAAAAAGGAAATTCATTAAGAAAGTTCAGCACATACTTTGGGCCTCAGTGTGTTTTCTGGCATCAAAGTAGCCTTAAGCCCCAGGTGATGAAAGAAGAGTCCTCTTTTGCTGTCATTAGGATGGACAAGATACTGTCTGATCATAAACCGAGGTCTGGAGTCTTATTATCCTTGAATCTTAAAGTCTTCTGAATAATGCAAGATCTAAAGGCTTGGTGTAATGGTCATCTGGAAATAACTGTATCTGACAAGATTATCTGGTCTTTTCTATATAATATTTATGATAATACCTTATAGTGTTTTACAATATGCAAATATTTTGTCTCTTGCAAATGTGGCTCAACCAACCTCAGGGGCATAGATGTTATTTCTACCTATAGTTTTTCAGTGGAAAAAGCTAAAGCTGAGCATTAATTAATGGTCATGTAAATAGTAAATAATGTAGATTTTGAATGTTGTTCATTTAATTCTAGGTACTTTGTCCCTTTATTTCACCAGATTTATCTCAAGGTATTATTTAAAAGGATCATTTTTTGATATGTTTAGACAACAGAACATTTAAAAAAATACATGGTTTGGAACATTGAAACATCTTTGAAATGGAGGTTGTAGCAATGTGGGAAGAACATTTATTAATCACATATGAAGAATCTGGGTTCAGGTTTTGGAATTTCCACTTAGGAATTGTGTGAACAGCATCAGACTATGGCTTTTCTAGATCTTGGTTTGTGTATTTATAAATAATAATAAATACTTGCACTACTTATTTCTCTATAAGTGTCTATAAGAATCTCTTTTGACAATTTTTTTGATCATGGCTCTAGTTGACACTAATCAGATTCTCACCCAGATTCATGGAGATCCTTTTAATGCAGCAGCAGGCTTTGCTAAGAGTTTAACTTTCTGCAGCCTTCCCTGTATTTAAAGAACACTTCTTTGGCTTTTGGAGTGGCCTCACTCACTAGGAGTCCAGGAGATGACTGCCTGGTTGGCTCTGGGCTTCAAAGGCCCTTGCCTCAGGGAAACAGACTCTGTAAAGCAATTTATGTTCTAGAACTCCAGTGGGATCAGGCTGAGGCTCGACTTCCCCTGAAACTACACCCTTCCTTCACTTCTCCCCTTTCCTGTTGCAGCTCCATTCATGCTCTATCTGTTCCTGAGAATAAGCCCTCTAGACTTCACAGGTGTCAGAATCTCTGTCTCAGGCTCTTCTAGGGAACATGACCTAAAACAAGCTTTGATCCCTGTTACTTAATTCAAAGCTTATAAGGAGTGACATTTTAGGTGGTTTTCAATATGGGTTAGAAGACCAAACGTTGGTAGGAAGTAAAAAAGTACTGATTACTCAGATGAAGGTGAAGAGTATAAATTTGAGTGGAAAGTCTGTTTGTTCACTTCATACAACTTTGTATAGGCTAAAGCAGGCTAAAGAGTGCGTAGGTTGTGTTGCTGAGATGAAAATTCATCTTTATATTAATATTATAGAATAATGGGTCACTCAAGCCTCCTAAATAATCACTTTAGCTTTAAAGTAGAATTCCTATGTTTTAACTTCTCTCTCTTTTGAAATTATCATTTAAAGTGCATTCTCCTATATCCATTTTTTTTTTTTTAATTTATTTTTGCCTTTTCTTGTCTTCTTTATGTTCTAGTGTCTGGTAACTATAGATATAGATGACCTTGTTCTCAGTGTAGAAATAATTCATTTATGTACATATTTCATTTTTTGGACTGAGAGCAATGATAGATGTTTATCCAGTGCCATATCCTTTGCTAATAAGTCCCCAGAGCAGACAGTATCCATTTTCGGAGGGAGTAGTATTATATATGGTTTTGTAATTGCAGTGTTGCTACATATTTACCAGTAAAAATAAAATATTCATTCCTGACTTTATTTCCAAAATCTCAGACTGTGACCATGCTTCCTGTTCTACCTTCACTTCTACTGTTGTTCCTTGACTTTTCACCAAGTCGTCCACTCAGCAGTATCTCAAACCTCTTGTTTGGTGTTGTCTGAACTTCCCTTGGTTACCTACTTGTGTCATCGTTATGTGTTGTACTTAGTCATGTTAGTAGATCTCCTTGGATGCCTAATAGCTACAAATGACCAGTCTATCAGACCTACTCATTCTCTCCAATACTTCCCTCCCCCACTCCCTACTTTTATTCAGTCCGTACATTCACAGATAACTGGCTACCCATGAAGTCCTCCTGAGAGGGGGCAGTGTGAATTAGAGTTGATGTCTTATCATAGGAGATGTTCACAAAGGAGAAAAATATTGAAAAAAGAATAGATTTGCTGTACCTACAGGAAGCAAGATGGTGAGGGATGCTGGCTTTGTTCTTCATTGTTCCTTTGTGATATAATTTCCTTGGCATTTTCTATTTAATTATTCAATCTATGACAACATTCACAAGGTAAATATTATCTCCTCCTTTTTAAGATAAGAAAACTGGGTTCAGAAGGCTTAAGTAATTTAAGAGAGTGTTACCAAGAGTCAAACCTCAAAACAGGCCCTTTTAACCATTGTACATAGAAACTATTTATTATTGTATGATTGACTCCCTAAATATTTCTGATTCAAATATTTGAGTTGCTTATTCTCTGACATAGCTGGAATTAATAGCTGAAAAATATAGGCTTCATACAATAGCTCCTTAGATACTTCAACAACCTCTCATGACCTTTTTTTCCACATTTTTTTTTTATCTTGATGTTGAGTTGGGGATGTGCTATGAAAGCTCCCGTTAATAATTTATCCACTTCCCAGAGTCTTTATCTTTTTTCTTGCACCCATTCCTCTGTAGACTTATTCACTGTCCCCTCCCATTTTTAATTCATTTTTCTGTTTCTTCGGCCATAGTACAAGATTTTTGTTTCACCAAAGGGGCTTTAAAAATCATCTTTTTATCATTTATTCCAATCATTTTTCAACGCCTTCATATTTTTAACTCTGTAACATTAGTGTTATGAGGATAAATGAGAGGGGCTCTAAGAAAATAGAGATGTACTATAATCTTTCCACTCGCTTGAAATCTTTCTGGCTCATAGAGAAATACTATCTGTTGTGTTCTGCTAGTCGGCAGTTTTTGATGGATACAACATATTCCTTCAATTCATCTTACGAGGGAGTGAAAAAGTAGCTGGAGCACAAATATGATAACTCCCTGTATAGCCCTTAGAAAACAAATAATTAAAAAAATAAAATGTGTTTTGAAAACAAGAAATATAGCAGTTATTGGATACAATAATGCGAAAATATAACATTAAATTGTAATTGCTAAGGTGAGAAAGAAATCAGATTTTCCCTGGATATGCAGAAAACATACACTGTGGAATCTGCCGTGTAAGTTTTCTTTAACTAACCTCTCACAAAGGAAGTGATTCAAATGCTGATAAATAATTTGTAATTAAAGAATGGCAATTTATTGTTTTATAAGAATCAGTCTATGCTAACAATCAGACTTGTTTCAAGCTTAATAAAACTACAGTGAAGGCAAAATTATGATATGAAGTTGCTATGCAATTCAAACAATAAGGTTTCCACAAGATGGAACATATACTCTGATTGAATCTGGAGCAAGATACTTAGCAAGATAGTAATTTTATATGTATCTAAAATAGAGCTATAATAGGGACACCAACCCTGCTGGCTTGTTTGAGAGGGCATTGAAATATATGTAAAACACATTGCATAGTGCTTAGTGAGATTGTATGTGTGTGTGGGGGGGGCGGTAAGCTATTGCTATTATAATTCTCTGGAAGTTTTACGATTGGAATAAAATTCTGATTTGTTCATGATCACTCAATATTTAGATCTGAGCTGTTTTGCATGCAAAGTATTTATTTGGCTAGAAAGTTATTTTTTAAATATGATACTTCAAAATTCTTCTTTAGAGTGAAAACTAAGGAATATTCTTTGCAGGACTGTTTCCCTCTGACAGGAAAAGTGTATGATTTGCAACCCTCAAGAGATCAGAGCTGAAATAGGGTCTCTATTTCTCTAGCTGGTTGTGGAGCGGTTTCACACCATTACCTTCAAGGGTTATGAGCCTGTCACATGTCCATTAGTGCACCTACCAAAGACAAAACAAGGAGTTATTTCCACAGTTCATTCAGATAATGGATGAAAACTCACAAGAATTTCCAGATGGAATATCAAGATTCTGTTGCAGAAAGAAAAAAAGTTTTGATTTTGAACATTTAGAAACCTAAAGGATGGCAAAATAACTGGGCAATAGAGGATTTTGTTAGAGTCTTGAGTTCTAAAAAATGTGAACAAACTATATGAGATATGGTCTGTCAAAATGGAGATGGTTACTAAAAAGCTAAGAATATTATACACTTGAGGGTCTATTGCAAGTCTCACTTCATTTGTTTAATATTATTTTATTGGCTTCCACTGTTACAGATCTATACAACCAAATCTCCAACTTGGAATAACAATAGATCTTTACAAATATAAATCAAGCAAGTAAATATCCACCCATGAAACACTCCGTTATATAGCTAATCTACCAAAAGCGTAATCCTATACATATGTAAATTCTATGATTGAATCTACTGATTTCTATTTGACCAAAATCAAACAACATTTTCAAATACTTCCAACATACCTTAAATGACAATTGTCCATTTAGTTTTTCCTCTTATGAATAAGCATGGTAAGGTGAGTGTACTCTTTATTTTCTTTTTTGCAGTTAGAGATCAAGGAGTCTTTCCTTTTTTCATAACTTCAGTATCATGCTCATTTTCTACTTGTTCTATTTGTGTATGTTCTCCCAGAGTATTATATGTTCTCCTTATTGTAAATGAAATACACGTTACTGTGTAGTATTTGTTGCATTATCCAATATTGTAACAAACTCAAATGGCCACGGGAATGGTTCTGGGCCAAAACATAAGGCTCCTACAGATAGTAAATTTCCTGATGATCTTAGCACACGTGAGTTTAGTCACTGAATTTTCATTGCTTTCATGAAAAATCTTTTGTGAACTTCCTGATCCCATCCTCTAAAAGAAGTCATCAGCAGGCTAGAATGACTGTGGCAGGAATCAGGAAGTAACGCCTTGCAAGGTCTTGCCCTATTAACAGTTCTTGCTCCTAGAAAGACAAGAGGTACATGAATAAGTCCCTAAGTATGGGTCATGTTTGTGTGAGAGACTCAACCAAAGCATTATAAAGGATCAGGGTAGAATTTTAAGTCGTCATTATTTGCTGAGCCTTCCTGTAACAGATGTTGCTGGAGAGGAATAAGTAGAGATGAAACACAATTAAGTTCCACTCAAGTGATAAAAGGGGACTTTTTTTTTTTTGGTCTACTTGTGTAGGTGAAGATGCCTTTCTCTTCTTTGTCTTTTCATCTTTTATTTTCTCTTAAGAATCCAACTCTTAAACATCAGTCTCCACTTGCTGCAGACTCCCTGCACAATTTGTTATACCTTTCTCTCAATAATATTCCCATCTTATTATCCTTAGAATCTTTACATTCTCAGGCAGAACTCTAAAATCTTGTAATTTGGATTATGTTTTTGGAAGTAAATATGTTTGAAAGTCTTGTCACACAGTTGTCTTGTAGAGATTACTTATGACAACAGATTGTCAGTTTCTAATGAGCTTAGAGCCATTTTAAAGTTGAAATTGTGAACAGTTCTTAGCATAATGCCTCTTTTTAGTATATCAACTGGCGGGTGATATGAAATAACACTCCATTATATTGCATGCATTAATTGATAAGTTTCTTTCCCTTTTCCAAGAATTATGTAAGTCTTACCCAGAAAATAAAACTTTGCAGCTAACATGGAAATCTTCATTCTTATAATTTACCTAGTATTTTTTTTTAAATTAAGGTAAAAATATTAACTTTAAAATAAGGCAAAAATCAAAGTATTTATTTTCATATCTATTAAAGATACAAAGTAGAACCAACTTTTTGTTAGAAAGATACAATTCTTTATAAATTATTGTGTTTGAGCTAAACAGATTTTACTTTAAAAATTAAAAAAATAATTTCAATATTAAGAATAAACTGAACAGTTATGAATGACAAATTATGTATTAATGCCTCCTCATAATAAATGACAACACATGTAAAAATGTATCTTAGTACAAAATGCTGATCTTTTTATCACATAATGGTAGGAAGGGCCAAGAAAACACAAGTGAACAGATTTATGAGTGAACAAAGTCTGGTGCCTCCATTGACTGACCAGAGAATTGAATAAAATGTTTCCAAAAAAAAAGGTACCCTTTCCTTCCAGGCCAATATAGCCCCATGTCAGGACCCATAGCTTCAAAAGCAGAACAAAAGGTGGATTTCAGTCCACAATCACCCTCTCAGACAAGTGTCCTTGTGCAGGACACGGCCTGTGTACCTACTAAGGACATCCCTGATGATATCTGTAGGTCATCACCAAGCATGTGTTAGGAGTTAAAGAATATCAGAAGTATTCCCTTCCTACCTTCACATTCTAGCTTTATATTTATAAGCAGATATTCTAGGTAAAATGTGGAATAATCTTTATGGTATCATTCCTTTTTACCCATCCGAACACTATTATTACAAGCTTGGATAATTTGACTTACCAGGTATTTTTTAAAATTGCATTCTTTTGTGGACTGGCCCGAATATTTTTGAACAAGTTCATTATTTTTCACTAAGTGAATTGTGATGCCCTTTAGTTCTTCAAAATTTAACTTCATTTCTGATATATTCAGGGGAGTGTCTTTTAGATGCTCTCAGAGCATGAACTAAACATTAGGATTCAGCTCTTTAGAAAATGGCACAAATTGCAAAACTCTATTAGTTTTGATTTTTACTCCTTTATTATATAACCTTATCTCCTTGTCTGATTTTGACTGTTGCTTACTAATCTCTCCTAGTTCCTTAGTTTGGTGTTGGCTGCAGCTTGTCTTGTGATTGCTATGTAACAGCTTCATGCTAATTTGCCATTTATCAAGTTCAAATTAAGCAACTGATCTTAATAGGAATTTTTTGTCTTCCTTGTTTAACATTTATTTCTGAGACTACTTCATTTCTAACATTAGAACAAACCGTTCATAGTAAACTGTATTCTCCATTTTTTGCTAGTATTTTTGACTATATATATTTAGTATATTACAGCTCTTGATTCCTCTGAGTTAGGAAGCCTGTCATTCCATTATAAGATAGAATTTGATCAAAAAAAAGAATTTGATCAATTTGAAAAATATGGTTATGCAGAAGTTCTGTTCTAGTCTTCATGCTATTACAAAATCTTATAAATTGGTTTTGCTTGACATATTCTTACTTTTCAATTTAAAAATTACAACAGATGGGTAAAGTGGTATCTTTCATGTTGTTAAAGGAACAAGGTTCAGAATAAGAACTGTGTCATCCACTTCTGTATTTTACCATTGCAAAGTTCCAACCGTAGAGTAAGTGCTTAATAAAAGTTGAACTGAATTTCTTAGCCATTTTCTAGATTATAGTTTCAGACCAGTCTTTTAGTCTAAAAAGTGACAGCTAATAATTTTGTGGAAATTCTTAAAAGAGGCGCATATACTGAGGAACCTAAAGTAGGAATCCTGCCTTACAATACCACAATACCTAGAAATTCCTCCAGAAAACTCTTAGGTCTTAAATTCTAAATGAGATACACCTTTAGGTTCAGGCAAGGATATTTTATCCAAACTCAAAGTCATGTGTGTACACACGCAGGAGTGTATAATATTTTGGGATTACATATGTCATATTTTTATATAGGATTAGGAAATGTATTTTAAAAACTCTAAAACTATTTGCAGGCTTGTATTTGCATCTATAGTGTGTGGTGATGGAGAAAAGAATCCTTCTCAATCTTAAAGAATATGCAAAAGCATTATTTAGGTAAACAAGTTAGAGTTTAATTTGGAAGCAGTATCTAATCTACAGGACTGAGTGTAGGAATGTTTTATAATGCCTTGTTACATAAAGAACACAAATGAGTGATTTGGGGGACGGGTATTGCAGGGTGCATGTGGATAGGAATGGGCCAGGAGTGAAGCAAAATGGAAGAAGTAAACTTACTTTGGGGTATAGTCTCCTGGCTAATTAGTACGGAGAGGATAATCTTAATGCCATGCCATTTTTTTTTTCTTGAAAACCATAGAAACAAAAACATTTGTCTTAATTTTAAAGATCAGTTTAATTTTAGCTACTGCTAGTTCTAAATGTGCATTTTCCCTGAATTCATTTCACTGACATTTTACTTCACTGCCTCATGTAGTTTAGAAGAAGCCTTGAGGACCCTAAATAAGCTATCAAACACTTTGGAATGCAACAAAAAAGCAACGAAAAGCCCAGCAAGTTACATTAAACCTTAAGTCTATAGTGTGGGTCACTTTTTTAGGGTTGACTTGGTTTTTACATGAATTACATGGCGTGATTCTTTTTTTTTTTTTTTTACACAGGAATTGTAATATTTAATATTGTTATCACAACAAGGAATAAACAATTGCTTAAGGAAATGAGTGATCCTTCTTCTCTTAGCTACAGTGCTGTCTCAGTCATGCAGAACTAATTTCCTGGCGGTCTCTGAATGCACATAAAGCTGCTCTGTAGCTGCCGCTGACAATGAACTAGTGACTGGAAAAAGGAATCTTAAACACAGTCACATCTCCTGACTGTTAAAATCCTGTTCACAAGGCACGCTGATCTAATACGCTGCACGACAGAATAACATTTTTTAAAAAATAGCTAAACAGTATACAGTTTCTCCTCTTCTATTTTTTTTTTGGGTGTTGCTAGGCAACTAAATCATCTTTACATATAGTCCTCAGAGCCCCAAAATTCTATTTTGGGTATTTCTCTCCTATGAGTAATTATATGTTGAAAAGTTTGCTAGATACATAATTTTATAGTAAATATTTGTCATGACATCTTAAATGAGGCAATTGTTTACTTTCCAATGACCATTTTAAAAAAAGTCCTAAAACAATTTGAGTAGAGAATTGTATGGGGAGAGTGTTAATATCTGCTACTTAAAAAGGAATACACCACTTTAAACAATTTGTAACCCAGTTGCAACGGTTGGCTTGCTAATTATTTATTGATTGGATGGATCAAGTGATTGGGTTTTGTTTAAAGTGCAAATATTAGAACCAAATTGATTTCTCAGATAGACTTTACTACTAAGCATAAATAAAGCTGAAAGTTGCATCATACACTTACCCCATGTGGTTTTGCAAGGGACTAATTGTACTGGTAATCTCCTGGGCATGTAGAAGCCTTTACTGCCCTCTAGTAGTTACAGGGTTTGTCAAATTCATTTGGGAAATGAATTGTATTCAGGAATTTAGAGCTATCTGAGAGAAAAATAGCATCCATATCTAAAAGTAAATATTAACTAAAATATGTTAAAATTAGAGATAAGGTAAGATAAATTTTTTTTCCATCTTTGTATCATTACTATAAAATTAAAAAAAATTCAATCAGAATACAAAAAGGATGCGTCCTTTTTAATCAAGCTTTATTGACATTTCCAATCAAGCTTTGTTGACCTTTTCGACACAGATGATACCTTTTAATGAACATCAATTATTTTGAAAGAGTTAAATTTGAATAAATAGGTTATTTTACATATTAGAAGTCATGATATGGAATAAAAGGAGTTGGGGCTTTAAAAATACACAAATTGATTAAAGTAGATTAAGTTCAAAACAATCAAACATTTTTATCTATTGAGTTGGTTATTAATTTGAAATGTGAATAAACAAATAATGCTTTCACTTAATTTAAAAATAATGAGCCCCATTGACTTAAGATACTTATATTACTACTTTTCAAATCATCAAAGCCTGGAAACTTGGAGTTAGAGGTAATCTTTATCTTATTTTGCCCAATAATTAAGTTAGAAGGATTTTTAAATTTTCAAATGCTTGAAACTATTCAAATGCATGTCATGAATGTCTAATTCTAGCCAGTAAGATTTATGTTTTGGACATTTGGAGATTGCTTTTGTGTGTTTCAGCTTATGACCTATTTCTGAAAATGTCTTATGGAAAATTAAAGACTTATTTTCTATGTGGGGTAAGGAAGCTCAAAATACATATTAACATGTCTCCGTATTGGTTATGTTTTACAATCCTCTTGGTCTTTATGTTTCTACCTGATCAGTCACAGAATGATTACTGTGTTTCTAGTTTTTACATTCCAATTGCATTTCTCTCAATTTGTCATTTTTTCCCCCTACTGTTCTTCCTATCTATATTTTCTTGCTAAATTATTTAACAGAGGCCTATACATGTTATGTTTTCATTGTGAATTTAACCTTCATCAGTGTAAATGTTTGTTACATTTGTGCTTTTTATTTGAATTCTTTCCTGATGTTAATATTCCAATTTTGCTTTATTTTTTAATGAGTTTTGCTCATCATTTTTCTTTGAAATTTTTTAAATATCATTTTGGTACTCTTATGAGCAGTTGTAGTGGACATCTGTTACTGTTTTTGTTTGCTGTTCTTTCCTTCCCTTTGTGAAACTTCCTGCTTGCTTGTGGAGGCTACTACAAACTCTACCTGTTCTGCCACAGGGCGGGCTCTGTGACTCCCACACAGTGATTGGTCCAGAAAAAGGATTTGTAGCTGTAATTGGGCCAATCAGAGTCCTTTCTTTCTCTGTGAATCACTCATTATTAATACTCTTTAAAGTCTATAGTTTTGGCTTGTTTACATTTTGGTCTCCACATGGAGGGAGCTCTCCAGTGAATTAAGTCAGAAGTGACAAATGAAGTGAAAGATGAAGAGCCCTAGAGTCCCAAGGCTGCTTTTGAGACACTGGATTCTATCACATCTGAAACCAGTTGCATCTCTGTACTTCCCAATTGTTACATTAAAAAAATGTAACAACTGTCACATTAAAAAATCACTACCTGGGGGTGCCTGGGTGGCTCAGTCGTTAAGCGTCTGCCTCCGGCTCAGGTCATGATCCCAGGGTCCTGGGATCGAGCCCCACATCGGGCTCCCTGCTCTGCGGGAAGCCTGCTTCTCCCTCTCCCACTCCCCCTGCTTGTGTACCCTCTCTTGTTGTGTCTCTCTCTGTCAAATAAATAAAATCTTAAAAAAAAAAAAATCACTACCTGTGATGATAGGCTGATCTGCAGATTCTCCAATTACATGAGACCTTCTGTATGGTGAGATAATTCTTTGAAAGCAAAGTTATAAAACTGCGAAGATGAATACATTATTAATATGCCAATAAATTTTATATGTTAGGTTTCTGCTACTAGAAGACAAGAGTCCTGGCTAAAATAGAAATATACAGATATATATATATAAAATCTGAGTCTGCTTATTAGGAAATTAAAATCATTTTTGTGTATACTTTTTGTTAATAAATATTTGTTTTAATATCTTATACTTTGTTTTCAATATCTCTCAAGATATTTAAAACATTTAGATGATATGCCACAGTGGTTAAGTGCACAGTTTTTGGAGGTATTTTGCTTAATTTCAATTCTGGCTTCTTGGCTGTGTGCAAATGGGCACTCAGTTAATCCACTTCTGTACAATAAGGGGAATGATAACACCTACATTGTAGGGTTCTTGTGAGAAATAAAATTACAGTTGACCCTTGAGCAATGCAGCAGATAGGGGTGCAAACACCCTGGGCAGTGGAAAATCCATATACAACTTTTGACTCCCCCCTGCAAACTTAACTATTAATAGCCTACCATTGACTGTAAGTTTTACCAGTAACATAGTCAATTGACACATATTTTGTATGTTACATGTATTATCTATTGTATTCTTACTATAAAGCAATCTAAAGAAAAAATGTTAAGAAAATCATGAGAAAATACATTTGTAAGGCTGTATTGTATTTATCAATACTATAAATTTTCATCATCTGTTTATAAGAAATTGTCAGTACCTACATCAATATTGTGTTGTGGAGTACAAAGCACTGTAGATGTTATATGTATTACTAAAAATAGACATCAAAGTGAAAAGGTAATATGAAAAAGAAATTCATATTTATTTATAGGCATAATGATTCATGCATTGATAATGAAGAAACAGCAATATGGTTGCTTTATTATAGCCTAGTCTAATCAATCTGCTTATACCATGGTAACCTAGCCTAATGCATGAATTGTTATAAAATTTTTATGGTATACACTATTAGTCATATTTATAATACAGTGTTGGAAACATTACATTAAAGAAATCACTTGCCTTTGATGATAGTCTGGTAGGCAGATTCTCAAGTTACGTGAGAGACAAACTGTATGGTAAGGTATTTCTTTGAAAGCAAAGTTATAAAACAGTAAGAAGATGAGTATATTATTACTTTTATATTAAATATCACTCAATTTATCCCTACATAGGAATAGGCTACCTACTTCGCTACAAGTCTTGCGCATGATTCTACATGATGAATACTTAGGAAATTACTATTCATTAAGTGGAAGTGAATCATCATAAAGGTCTTTGTCTTTGTCCTCTTCACATTGAGTAGGCTGAGCAGGGAAGGGAGGGGTTGGTCTTGTTCTCTCTGCAGAGGTAGCAGAGACTGAAGTGATAGAGGAGGTGAAAGGGGGAGGCAGGAAAGGAAGGCACATTCTGAAAAAAAAATTGTAATTTCAAATTGGCTTTTTTGCTTTTTAATTTCTCTAAGATGTTTCTATACAATACCAATGACCTCATGCACAATATTTAGACACCGTTTTCTCCAGCAGGAATTTGTTTCAGGTTTGATGGTTTTCGTGGCTTTTTTCTATAACAATGATAGCTTATTCGATGGTATAATCCTTCCTGACTTTCATGTTTTTCTCCATCACAGTTCTCTTCCATAGCATTGATAATCCTTTCCATAGAATACTGTGTGTAATGAGCATTAGATGATGTTTTGACTCCCTGATCTATAGACTGAATCAGAGACATTGTGTTTGGGGGCGAGTAGGCCACTTTGATACCTTTGATACTGAACTCATGGGGTTCTGGGTGGCCAGGGGCACTGTTCAATATCAAAAGAAGTTCAAAAGTCTGTCCCTTAATGGCAAAGTAGTTCCTGACTTCAGGGACAAAGCATTGATAGAACCAATTCAGAGAAAGTGGTTTTTTTTTTTGTTTGTTTTTGTTTTTGTTTTTTATTGTTCAGGCCTTCTTGTTGTACAACCAAAAACTGGCTAGTGTTTATCTTTCCCCTTCAAGGCTGGGGGGTTAGCAGCTTTATGGATAAAAGCAGTCCTGATCATAAACTCGATCCCACTTGAACAAAACAGTAGAGTTAGCCTATCCCTTACTGCCTTAAATCTTGGTGCTTGTTGCTTTTTCTTACTAATAAATGTCCTTTGTGGCATTTTTTTTCCAGAATAAGGCATTTTTATCTGCATTAAAAAATACTTTAGTCAGAGATATCCTTTCTTCTCAATGATTTTCTTAATGGTGTCTGGGAACTAACGTCTGCTGCTTTTGGGTGGGTGGAAGTGCTTCTTAAGTTATCCTGACTTTTTTTTTTTTTTTTTTTAAACCAATCCACTTTCCAAAATTATCAAACCATCCTTTGCTGGAATTCAGTTCTCCAGCTCAGACCTTTTACCTTCTTGCTTCTTTGTGAATCAATTTAGAATCTATAGGTATGCCTTTCTTACAGCAATCCTGTGCTTACATAAAAACTGCATTTTTAATATGAGCTAGTGCAAGGTGTTCAGGCCTGCTGGCATAGCTCAATAATGGCTTCATAAATCTTCTTTTTGTTTTATGCAATGGTCTTTATGCTGGATTTATTTATCTTGAAATGGTGGGCAACCACAGCAACTGACCTCAACCTGTGGTACATATCAAGCAATTCAGCTTTTTCTTGTAATGATGTGACTTTTCTCTGCTTCCTGAGAGCACTTGTACCATCACTAGTAACACTTTGTATGGGTCCCATGATGTTTTTCAAGTTTTAAGCTATTGCACTAAACATGATGAAAAAATACGCAAGAACCACGAGAGAGAACTTTTTACTGTGATACACAATTTACTGAGGAGATGAACTGCTCACATGGAAATCACACGGTATTTTAGGCAGAAATTTGTAACACTTGAGCTCACTGCAAAAGCAACAGAAATTATGGTAGTATAGTATATACTACAGTTAATTTTATGCAGTTATTTAATATTGCATCTTTCTTTACATTTCTCTTGACTGTAAATGGTACCATGTATGGTTTGTATTTGCATAAGTTTTGATATATTTTAACTTTTTGTAGTGGATTTGTGTATATTTCATGGTAGTAAATGATAGACTAGTATTTACATACAATATATATTCATAACATACCTTCCTTTTTCTTATTTTTCTCAGTATTTCTAGTCTATTAGTATATCTGTCAGTTTTTTCAAATTGTTACAAATCTTCAAATATTTTCCAATATTTTAATTTTTGAAAACCAGCTTTTAAATTCATTCTTCTCAAACTATTCCCCCCCCCAAAAAAATAGAAGAGGAAGGAAAGCTCCCAAATTCATTCCATCAGGCCAGCATTACCATGATTCCAAAACCAGAAAAAGACTGTAAAAAAGAGAACTTAAAGACCAGTATCTCTGAATATAGATGCAAAAATCCCCAACAAAATATTAGCAAGTCAAATCTGAGATTACCTTAAAAAAATATTCACCACAATTAAGTGGGATTTATTCCTTGGATGTGCAGGTGGTTCAATACTGACAAATCTATCAATGTGATAGATCAACAAGAGAAAGAATAAAAATCATGTGATCATTTCAGTAGATGCAGAAAAAAACATTTCACAAGGGACAACATTATTGGTTATAAAAAATCCTCAATAAGGCAGCTTTACAAGGAACATATCTCAATGCAATAAAGGCCATATATGGAAAACCCACAGCTACATCATTCTCAAAAGGGAAAAACTGAGCTTTTCCTTAAGATCAGAACAAGACCAGAATATCCTCTCTCACCATTTTTATTCAACATAGTACTGGAAGTCTTAGCCATGGCAATCTGATAGGAAAAAAATAAAAGGCATCCAAACTGGAAAGGAAGAAGTAAAATTTTCACTATTTGCAAATGACAAGATAGTATATATAGAAAACCTTAAAAACTCCACCAATAAGCTACTAGAACAGGGATAAATTAATTCATTAAGGTTGCAGGATACAAAATCAATATACAGAAATTGGTTGCATTTCTATACACTAATAATGAAGCAGCATAAGGAGAAATTAAGCAATTCTACTTATAAGTGCACCAAAAATAAGATACCTAGGAATAAACCTAACCAAAGAGGTGAAAGATCTGTACTCTGAAAACTATAAAACACTGATGAGAGAAATTGAAGATAACACAAATGGAAAGATACCCCATGCTCATGCATTGGAAGAACAAATATTGTTAAAATATACATACTCTCCAAAGCAATCTACAGCTTTAATGCAATCTCTATCAAAATACCAACAGCATTTTTCACAGAATGAGAATAAATAATCCTAAAATTTGTATAGGACCACAAAAGATGCTGAATAGCCAAAGCAATCTTGAAAAAGAATAAAACTGGATGTATCACAATCCCAGATTTCAAGATATACTATGAAACTGGAGTAATGAAAACAGCATGGTACCAGCACAAAAATAGACACATAGATCGATGGTACAGAATAGAAAACCCAGAAATAAACCCACAGTTGTATGGTCAATTAATCTTTGACAAAAGAGGCATGAATATGCAATGGGAAAAAGTCTCTTTAGCAAATGGTGTTGAGAAAACTGGACAGCTACATGCAAAAGAATCATACTAGACCACCTTCTTACTCAATACACAAAAATAAACTCAAAACGGATTAAGGACCTAAATGTGAGACCTGAAACCACAAAAATCCTAGAAGAAAGCCCAGAGAGTAATTTCTTTGACATTGACCATAGCAACACCTTTCTAGATATGTCTTCTGAGGCAAGGGAAATAAAAGCAAAAATAAACTATTGGGAGTACATCAAAACAAAAAGCTGTGCAGCAAAGGAAAGAATCAACAAAACTAAAAGGCCGCCTACTGAATGGGAGAAGATATCTGCAAATGACACATCTGATTAAGGGTTAGCATCCAAAATATATAAAAACAACTCAATACCCCAAAAATAAATAATCCAATTTAAAAATAGGCAGAAGACCTGAACAGACATTTCTCTAAAGAAAACATAGAGATGTCCAACGGATACATGAAAAGATGCTCAATATTACTCATCATTAGGGAAGTGCAAATTAAAATCACAATGCGATATCACCTCATACCTGTCAGAATAGCTAAAATAAATTAAAAAAAAAACAAAACAAAAAACGAAAGAACAAGTGTTGTGAGGATGTGGAGAAAAAGGAACCCTTGTGCACTGTTGGTGGCAATGGAAACTGGTGCAGCCTCTGTGGAAAGCAGTATGTGGTTCCTCAAAAAATTAAAAATAGAATTATTACCATATTATCCAGTAATTCCACTACTGGGTATTTACATAAACAATACAAAATGCCAGTACAAAAAGATATATGCAGGGGTGCCTGGGTGGCTCAGTCGTTAAGCGTCTGCCTTCAGCTCAGGTCATGATGCCAGAGTCCTGGGATCGAGCCCCACATCGGGCTCCCTGTTCAGTGGGAAGCTTGCTTCTCCCTCTCCCACTCCCCCTGCTTGTATTCCCTCATTGTGTCTCTGTCAAATAAATAAATAAAATCTTAAAAAAAAGAGATATATGCAGTCCTATGTTTATTGCAGCATTATTTACAATGGCCAAATTATAGAAGCAGCCCAAGTATCCACTGATGTATGAATAGATAAGATGTGATATATATACACAATGGAATATTAGCCATAAAAAAGAATGAAATCTTACCATATATAGCAACATGGATCTACAGAAGATAACGAGTGAAATAAGTCTGTCAGTGAAAGACAAATACCATATGATTTCACTCATATGTGGAATTTAAGAAACAAAACAAATGAACAACAAAAAAAGAGATAAACCAAAACACACTCATAATAATAAAGAACAAACTGATGGTTACCAGAGGAAAAGTGGGTAGTGGGATGGGTGAGATATAGGTGAGGGGGATTAAGAGTACACTTGTCATGATGAGCACTGAGTAATGGATAGAACTGTTGAATCACTATATTGTACACCTGAAACTAATATAATACTGTATATTAATGTACTGGATTAAAATTAAAAAAAAAGTTCATTTAAATGGACCTGTGCAGTTCAAACCTGTGTTGTTCAAGGGTCAACTTTATATGTAATCCTAATAAGAATTGAGATATGCAAAGTGCTTAGAAAATAGACATATACATGCTAAGGTTTTTATTTCATTTTAATTTTCCTTACCAATGAATTAAGTATATTTTCTGCGATAAAGAGATCTTTTCTCTATTTAAAAAAAATTACTAATGGTTTATTTTTAAAGCATCTCTAGTTCATATAAACCTAGTCGTGGGTTAAATTTGTTTCTTTCCCATGATATTCAGAACAAAAAGATCTGCAGGCACATTTTATTTCACAGGAATTTTTTTTTTTAATGATTATACTTATGCTCATTACTTCTGTTTGTTTGGCTTTCTTCCTCAGCAGCACCTGTAAATCATGGTTTGGGTCTCCATTCTCTGCCCTCCTCATTTATCATTTATTTAACTTTCACCTATAGTTCATTTTCCCTGGATTCTTAGGAAGCATTTTCATTTTGTCACTCATTTCTCTACAGTGTTGATTCTCCTTTCTAGGGACTCTTACTGGGGAACTTAATTCTGATATTTTAGATACTTTTCATTTTGTTTTCTGTCTTTAACTGGAATCCCTTTTTACTTCTGTACCCTGAGTCACTCAGCCCATTGTCTTTTAATCTAATCTTTAATCTTATGTTTCACAGTAGCTACATCTTGTATTTGTATTACAGCTGTACAAAGTAGATGCTTTCCAAATATTTAGTTTCCTAGAAAAAAAACTTAATGTATAATTTGTCAATCTTTAGAGAAATTCTCCCTTTCTCTTACATTGCAGAATATTCTCTCCCTTTCTCTGTTGTTGCTAATGATTTATTCATCTTAAACTAGAATAGTTCTGTATGAGATTGATGTTTACCAACAGAGAAGACGTGAATTCTTTTGCATGCACATTAATGATTGGCTGGGCATGGGCAGGGTCCTTCTTTGCAGTTTCCAACCACACTGTCTAGTTGTATACTCACTCAACAAATTCCCATGGCCTTGCAGTATTTGCATAAAACAAGTTTAGTGGCCAAAAAGGAAATTTGTCCTGTTCCCATTGACTGGTTATCTCTGTGGAGGAAAACATATTTCTGTATAATTAATTGCAGTTGGTCCTTCTTCTTTGACCAAGAGAAATACATTAAAACACCACAATTTAAGTAAACTGAATCCAGGACACTCTCAGACTTCAAAAAAAAAAAAAAAACCTATATTATACATAAACATTTTTAGTAGGTTTCCAGTTCTAGCAATTAATAAGACAACTTAATCTGAAAAGACTGCTGTTATAAAATATGATAAAAGATAAAATTCTTCACATATATATATATTAAAGATTTTATTTATTTGACAGAGAGAGACACAGCGAGAGAGGGAACACAAGCAGAGGGACTGGTAGAGGGAGAAGCAGGCTTCCCGCTGAGCCACCCAGGTACCCCCTTCACATATATTTTTAAGTGACCATTTGAGCATCCCAGAAACTAAGAAAAACTGAGTCTTAAAAACAACAACAACAACAACAACACCCTATGAAACCAAAATAAGAGTGGCTGAATGCCTAAACAGCCTAAGGCCATTCTGGAGGATTTCCAGTTTGATAACTAAGGGGTTTGGTTTTTAATGTCTTCCTTGAGAGATAAAACAAGACCTTGTTTGATTGTATAAAAGGTGATGGGAGGGAACCAGAACCTTAAAACACTAGGAATTTACCACTGGTAGCACAGCAAGTCTTTTCTATATTTCTGTTTAGACTCTAGGTCAGAAAAAATATTTTACCTATGAATTTGTAACCAAGAGCTTAAATCTCAAATTGTTTGGATTGCAAATTTATACTATTTGTGTGGGCCAGAAAGCAACACGCTGAGAAATATATTCCAAGTCAAGGAGTATCTAGTAAAAGCAAATGTAAAGATGCTCTATAGGAAAGCAGAGAAAACTCAATTCTTAAATAAAGGATTTCCATAGAGAAATTTTTAAGATTAACTCAAGAATTTCTATCCAAGTAATGGTGAACTGTGCTACCCACACTTTGCTAAGGACAAAGGAGAAGTGGAATACATATAGATCTAAACCTAGACATAAGCTAGATAATGCTATGGCCATAGCTTCATGAAGGCATGGGAAGATACCAAGATAGGAAATACTGGGTCAAGATCCAGGAGAGGCTAGAGACTCAGGAACATGAGCACATCTTTTGGGTCTGCTTTTATTCTGGAGACATTTGTTCATTTTGGAAGAGACTGGACTGATAAATCTGGACATTTGGGGAGCAATTTTGACAATCCCATATTGCTAGGGGTCATATGTTAAAGTGAGGACCTGCCAAGTGATATGTTAATGAACATACTTTCTGTGAGTGGAGACAGTGAACCAGAAGTAGAAATAATCTAACAGACACTGTAGCTGAGTTTTATATCCTCTCAATCCCTGAATTGGAGTGTAGTTCTCCCCTAGGCATCTGGAAAATGCAAAGCAAATTCTCTGTGAAAGAAAATAACATTATTCTGGGCCTGAAATTCTTTCTATAACTTTTTAAAAAAGATTTTGTTTATTGACATAGAGAAAGTGAGTGAGAGAGAGAGAGCTAGCACAAGCAGGGGGAACTGCAGAAGGAGAGGAAGAAGCAGGCTCCCCGCTGAGCAGAGAGCCTGACGTGGGACTCGATCCCCAGACCCTGGGATCATGACCTGAGCCAAAGGTAGATACTTAACCAACTGAGCCACCCAGGTGTCCCTATTTCTATAATTTTTATATACAGTATCCACCACTCAGTCAAAACTAACCAGACACATCAAGAAATAAGAGAAACCATAACAAAAAATAGATAAATATTGAAACAGAACCACAGGGGATCCAGATAATGAAGTTTTCAGAAAAAGACATTAAAATAATTGTGCTTAATATGCACAAATAAAATACAAGCAACATTGAGATTTTCAGCAGATAATTAGAGAGTATAATAAAAACCAAATAGAAATTCTATAACTGAAAAACACAATAACCAAAATTAAGAGAGAACATGGTGTCTTTAATGTGAACACTTGACCCACCCTCCAACATGTGCCCTCTCAGACTAGGTAATCTTCTAGGGTTATAGTAAATTCTGTTTTTATTTTCACGTACATAACCTTTTGTGAAATGACCCCAGATGTTTTGTTTTTATTTTGTTTTGTTATTTAAATTCTATCTCATTTGCAATGTATCTTATATAAATTGATTAATTTTATTATATACATGTGTATAGTTATATAACTCTATATTTCCATACCCAATGTACATATATTTCTATGTTTAGTGTGTGTGTGTGTGTATATATATATATATATATATATATACACACACACATACATATCTCCTTGTTTTTTCATCCTTTGTGTAAATGGGCATCTAAGTGGCATTTCAATTAGACCCCATACTGAATCAATCCTTCGTGAGTATTTTAATGAAAAGTTAGAAGAAAAAGTAGACATTGATTCCATCTGCATCTTAAATTTGAATATTTTTTAATTCATTCAATCATCAAATTTTTATAGATTGTTTTCTTCTTTTTGAGCCAGCAATTCATTGCCATGTACTGAAGTTTCGGTGATGAACAAGAAATATCCCTTCCCTCAATGAGCCTATGTACTAAATAAGAGATGATTAAGTAAACAAGCAATTAAAATTTGATACAATTAATTTTATGTTAGAAATAAGTGCAAGATGGCAACTTTTAGAATTATCTCTCACCCACTCTACAGAGAACAGGAAAGTCTTTTTGAAACAGTTGAATTTACCCTAAACCTGAAGGATCAGTATTTGAAGATTGGAAGGAATAACATTCTAAGTGAGACATTAAAATCTTTAAAATTCTGCCATGGATGGAGTAATAATTTAAGGCAAAGTGTAAGTGCCAGGAGAGGCAAATCTGTATGTTATCACAAAGGGTATTATCCTCCTTTTAAAGAAATTCTACCAGCAACATAAAACTATTTAAGACTTTTAAAAATGGGAAAATACTACAAATATTTTACTTTTCAAAATCTAGATGTAGTAGGGTAGAAAGATTGCTCTGGTCTAGGCTAGAAGACAAGATATCACTTATAGACTACTATAAGTAATTCAGAGAAACTTTATAGACTCAAAGGTATCCTTAATGGGGACCAAGAAAAGAGCATGCCTTTAAGAAATAATAGAGATAGACAAAGCCTGGAAATTGGTTGAATATAGAGAAGAGTGAGAAAGATGCCATAAGAATAAACCTCAGTTCCTGGCTTGTACAGTGTGTATACTTTACTGCATTTGCACAGATAAGAATTTCTGGAGGTGGAGCAGATTTGAAGGAAAATTTTATTGGCCCAGTGGAAATCAAGTTTAGAGTTCAAATGTATCAGCACATATATTTAAAATGTAGAGGAAGAGCAAGTATAAGAGTGTACAGTAACTCCATGTCTAAACATAGAGTTGACATCAGGTCAGAAATCCACAGAGGAGTCTGGGTCAGCCAGTGGAGGTAATATATATAACTCTATGAATAGGGAGAGAAGACATTGATAATGGGAAAGATGTCTAACTTGCCAAGGAAAGGCTGGATATTATCCACAAATTAAAAATGGGAAGCAGAGAAGTGACCTAATTAGTTGGGAAAGATGCTGTTATGACAGTAAAGGAGCAGATTTGATGAAACTGTGGGCTAGGGCTTGTGATTCAATTTAACCTTTGCAAATTATCACGTCCATGGGATAAGGAGGAAATCTAATGAGAATTGCTAAAGTCAGCTTTGTAGGAGATTAATGGCTAGAGCCTAATGTATAAAAATGGGCTTATAGACACTACTTTTTCCTTGGAGGAATCCCAACTTCTTACAAAATAGTCAAATCTCTTAGTTTGTGAAATCTAAAAAGTTTATAACACTGACTTTTTCATTAAATAAACCTGTAATGCAAAGTGAATCTAATCATGTGCATATAAGTTCTAAATTGTGTCGTCTTGAAGTAAACATATATATATATATATATATACTTAAAACATGTTCTTTAGAAATCAAGTTTACATAAATATATTTTTTCTCAAAATTATAAAACCATCTCCTGGAATTTTTCATTTTATGTTAATTGCTTGCTTTATGTTTATCATTGCCAAAGAATAAACTGTTGAGTTTGAGCTTATCTAAATAAACATGATGAGTATTCTAAAAGAATTCATTCATGGGCTATTTGAGGCAAAAAGAGAACTGTTAAATTGAGAGAAATTTTATTGCACATTTTCCAAAACTCTGCATTATCCTTTTTAAGGCTAAAATCTCCTTCAATGGCTAAAATTTTAACACATAAGCTTTATCTCCTAAAAAAAAATCGATGGTTACTTACTTAAAATGGAATAAACAAACTTCTCATCACTACTCAAGTACTGACCACAGCCACTTAAAGCATATTTACATTTTTTAAAAATCACGAGATAAGTAAATAATATGTTTGGGACCTCCAAATACAGCATATTTTTTATATTTCCTCAATAATGTCCCTTTGTGTTTTAAATTTATGAACAACTGGAAATGGTTACCTGCATACTTGCCATACATATATTTATTGCCATTAAATCACGGATTTTTTACAATTCCTAGACTAAGGTACACATATACCATATAGGGTCAACTGTATTATGAGAAGTATAATTTTTCACTAGTAAAAACTTCAACTTACGATATTTATTCTCTGCTTCCCGCATAAAAGAAAGGCACCCATAAAGCAAATCTGTGTTTAATAGCAACAGAATCTGAAAATTCAGAATAGTATATTCAACCCTTTCCAAATTTTCTCTCTAAAATTTTCTTAATACATAAAGACTTAAGTTCTGTTGTACAGGAGAGGTAGTGGTTCAGGATTAAAACAAAACATTTCCATAGGATGAATTGCTTCAGATTTTCTAGCAGGGTTTACAAGAGAGAATACCCAATGAAATTCTTTGCGTCAACTAAAATAAAGCTTAGAAAAGCGCATACATATTTAACAGACATATGTCCTAAACTTATTAATTAATGGTTATGAATATCAGATACTGAAAATTACTGATAAACCAATACATCCTAAAAACTGTTTTTTAAACTGCAGGTTTACTATACCTTGTGCTTGCAATCATTATCACAACCAGCTTTTAAAATAGCACTTTATAATACACAAATCACTTTCTCATATATTAATTCATTTATATCTAATTTCAAGTTTTTACCTAAAATAAAATCTTAATTCAGTTCAATCTTTTTTTTTCTGGTTGTAGAAGTTATCCTAAGGGAGGGTATTATACACAGCAGTAGTTTAATTTCAGGGTTATTTTAAAAGAAATATGAAAAGAGAATAAGTCATAATCAGAGATAACCCAGAAAAGCATGAATAATGTGACCATGAGTTCCTTATTACATGTCTACTGTCATTTTGCCAAATATGGACAACAAAAGACATAATCAAAAACAACTCAATAGTCAACCCTGGGCTGAACATCTGTGTACAGCTCAGGTCATGATCTTGGAGTCCCAGAATCAAGCCCCCTGTTGAGCCCCATGTGAGGCTCCCTACGCAGCGGGGAGTCTGCTTCTCCTTCTCTCTCTGCCTGCCGCTCCCCCACTCATGCTCTCTCTTGCACCCTCTCTCTCTCTCTCTCTCTCTCTCAAATAAATATCTTAAAAAAAATAAAATTGTTTAAAAATGGATTAAGGTCAGGATATAAGATTGTGCATAGAACTACTGGGTATTTACCCCAGAGATACAAAAGTAGGGATCCGAAAGGGTACGTGCACCTGATGTTTATAGCAGCAATGTCCACAATAGCCAAACTATGGAAAGAGCCAAGATGTCCATCGACAGATGAATGGATAAAGAAAATGTGGTATATATATATATACAATGGAATATTATGCAGCCATCAAAAGGAATGAGATCTTGCCATTTGCAATGATGTGGATGGAACTGGAGGGTATTATGTTGAGTGAAATAAGTCAAACAGAGAAAGACATGTATCATATGATCTCACTGATATGAGGAATTCTTAATCGCAGGAAACAAACTGAGGGTGGCTGGAGTGGGGGGTGGGGTGGGAGGGATGGGGTGACTGGGTGATAGACACTGGGGAGGGTATGTGCTCTGGTAAGCGCTGTGAATTGTGCAAGACTGTTGAATCTCAGATCTGTACCTCTGAAACAAATAATGCAATATATGTTAAGAAAAAAAAAGAAGAAGGTAGTGGGAGGGGAAGAATGAAGCGGGGGAAATCGGAGGGGTAGACGAACCATGAGAGACGATGGACTCTGAAAAACAAATGGAGGGTTCTAGAGGGGAGGGGGGTGGGAGGATGGGTTAGCCTGGTGGTGGGTATTGAGGAGGGCACATTCTGCATGGAGCACTGGGTGTTATGCACAAACAATCAATCATGGAACACTACATCTAAAACTAATGATGTAATGTAGGGGATTAACATAAGAATAAAAAAAAGATTGTGCATAGAAATAATGGATTATAGTGTTGAAAGTTTTTTTTAAAAGTTTTGGCATATTAGATGAATACTATCCCTGGGTAAAATATAACAAAGAAAGATGACTATAGGATGAGAACCTGGATGTCTTTCTTCTTTAAGCCCACCAAGGGTTTTGGTTCCAGTCTCCACCAATTCACTCTCATCATACTTCTTAGCATATTCTACCACTTCTTTTGTCCAGACTTCAAAGAAGTCACAGAGATGTGTACTGATAGGACAAAAATAAACACAAGGATACAGAAATGCCTTTTTAGTGTACAAATCACAGCAATTCAAAATACCTAGTTATTGGATAAGGAAGGACAACAAAAACATGATTTCCTGCATAACTAGAGATAACCTTGCAGGAAATTAGTAATTATCCATTAATAAAACAACGCAAATGGTAGTATAGCTATAATCATCCAGTTTCCTCTCTATGGCCTGTAAATTCTTCAGCAGGCTTAGATCTCTGGATTGAGTGATGGAAAAATCAATATTTCTGATCTGTTTAGAGCAGAGAACAAACTCTTTTGTTCAATGTTTCTTAAAAAAAAAAATCCATACAACCAGTTTATCTTATTAGAGTAGAATTCATTTTCTCTCTATTTTTTATGGGGTTAGTATATAAAGAAGACATTTTCATGGCAAAAATAATGTCTGACAACATATTTTACCCATTCTTTTTAAAGTTAGTTTTCTAGGCTGAAAATATAGTTTTGGGAAGGAGGAAAGTGAGTTACACGTGGGGAGAATGCATCATTTGAGGTGGAGGGATGAAATAAATTTTGAAAAATATGGAAATAGTGTACAGATAGATGTTCATTTCTTAATTTGAGAACCTATCTGTTGTATAAAATATTGCATTATAACCCTAGAGCCAGAATTGAAGTTTTCAATTTTCAAGCCTCTTATTGTCAATGGACTACCTTCAGAAGGTCTCCATCCCTGTGACTCAAAAGTCCTCAAAAAGAAAAGTTTAATTTTGTTTATTTTTGTTTTTGTTTAATTTCAACTTAAATTGTTTTATATATAAATATATATGATATATGATATATATTATATATATGTTTATATATAAATATATATATGGAAGCATTTCTATGTAAAGATTTATAGATATGTTTTTTAATAAAATAAATTTTCTCAGTGTCTCAGGCTTGAAGTGACTAATCACTGGAATATAGTCACAGTCATATCCCACATGTATGTCATGTTTCTTGAAATAGAAGGCATTGAAGCATCCAGTTTCTCACTGAATAGTTCAGTGGCTTGAGGGTTGTAGGAGAGGGTGAGGTGACCATGTGTGTTATAAATATTCATATACACATAAATTGCTTAAGCTAAAACTAAATGTATTAATCTCCCGAGGCTGCCATAACAAAGTACCACAAACTGGGTTGTTTAAGACAAAATAAATTTATTCTCTTGGTTCTGGAGTCTGGAAATCCAAAACAAAGATTTTGTCACCTTCCAAGACTTTAGTGGAGGAGGCTTTCTTGTCTCATCCTAACTTCTCGTATTTGCAGGTAATTCTTGCTCTTCTTTGGTTTGTAGATGTATCACTCCAAATCCCTCTGTCTTCACATAACTGTCTTCCTTGTGTCTATTCTTGTGTCTCTTTTTGCCTTCTTATAATGACGGCAGACAGCTGTCACACTGAGAAGGGCCCACCTTACTCCAGTATAACCTGTTAACTGAATTAGTTACATATGCAACGGCTTTATTTTCAAATAAGATTTCATTCTGAGATTCCAGGAAGAACATGAAGTTTTGGTGGATATGGTTCAATCCAGTACATTAAGTAATGTTTATCTTTTTTATAACTCTCATCCTTAGAAAAAAGACCTTGAATTGAAGACTATATGATTAAATATCAAGAGATTTCACCTCTTTCAAGTTACAGTAAGTCTATTTGTCCTAAAATTTATTGAAATCTTAAATATTAAGATGGTACCTTATTTAATATGGGTTGAACAATGTGTAAAATCATTGATATAAATGGATAGAGACATTTACTGTAATTGCCTTTATATGTTTGATAAAAGAGAAATACAATTTGGGCAAAAGGATGGATGGAGTGTTAATGGGATTAATCAGTGTGCTGATGTGAATAGTAGCTTAAGTAGAACTGCCCTAAAGCAACAGGCACTTAAAAAGCAGCTATTTGGAAAAAAATCTCATGTTTCAAGAATTCATGTGAGTATTATTAAGGTTAAGAAACTCAGGTATAGGGCACCTGGGTGGCTCAGATGGTTAAACGTCTGCCTTCGGCTCAGGTCATGATCCCAGGGTCCTGGGATCAAGTCCCGCATCGAGCTCCCTGCTCCTTGGGAGCCTGCTTCTCCCTCTGCTTCTTTCTCTCTCTCTCTGTCTCTCATGAATAAATAAATAAAATCTTTAAAAAAAACCCCAAGAAACTCAGGTATATGTCAAAGTAACTATCATTACTCATTCATTATTTAATAAATATTAAATATCAACTACATGTTTGGCTCCATGTAGGTGCTATGCAGTACAGAAAGAAGTACAAATATGGTTTATAGTTTTAGTCCAAAACCTTGAGAAAATATGTCCTAGAATTTCCAGTGATAGCAACCTAAGTTAGAAAGGATTATAATGCCTCCATAGTCCTTTTTAAAAGATATTAAAAACATTTTTTAAGAATTGTATCTAAAAACCTAAAATATGAAAAGGCAATGGGAAGTAGCATGTCATTCAATCCCACAACTTTTAATTATGTCTGTTAGTTCATAGGCAGGACAATATTTATAGGTGTCTAACAATTTCATATTGAGTTACTGTAGAATTTTAAAGTGAACTGTATTGTGTTTGGCTTTCTTTGTTCCAAATGTACTTATTAGAACACTGAGAACAATTTCTTACTGTCATGAAAACACACTTATTATTTAATTCCCATAGTTCTCCCTGGGGGAATTGAAATTTCAGTAGTGTGTTTGTATTGACTAAGTGGTCATATAATTGTTTAAGAGGTTAGCAGATTCTCTTTATTTTAATTTTTAAAAATTTAAAATTTTTATTTTAATTCCAGTGTCATTCACATATAGTGTTATATTAGTTTCAGGTGTACAATATAATGATTCAATGATTCTATACATTACCCAGTGCTCATCATGATAAATGTACTCTTAATCCTGTTCACCTATTTCACTCATTCTCCCACCCACCTTCCCTCTGGTAACCATCAGTTTGTTTTCTAAGTTAAGAGTGTTTTGCTTTGTCTCTTTGCTCATTTGTTTTGTTTCTTAACTTCCACATAGGAGTGAAATCATATGGTATTTGTCTTTCTCTGACTAACTTATTTCCCTTAACATTATACTCTCTAGATCCATCTATGTTATTGCAAATGGCAAGATTTCATTATTTTTTATTGCCAAGTAATATTCCATATATATGTGTATGTAGGGGTGTGTGTGTGTGTGTGTGTGTGTGTGTGTATGTGTATATCTCACACCTTCTTTAGCCATCCATCTATTGATGGACACTTGGGTTGTTTCCATAATTTGGCTATTATAAATAATGCTGCCTAAACATAGGGGTGTGCATATATTTTTTCAAATTAGTGTTTTTGTATTCTCTGGGTAAATAGTAGTGCAATTACTGTATCATATGGTAATTCTATTTTTTAATTTTTTGAGGAATCTCCATATTGTCCACAGTAACTGCACCAGTTTGCAGTCCCACCAATAGTACAGGAGGGTTCCTTTTTCTTCACATCCTTGCCAATACTTGTTTCTTGTGTTTTTGATTTTGGCCCTTCTGACAGGTGTGAGATGATAACTCATTGTAGTTTTGATTGGCATTTCCCTGATGAAGTGATGTTGAGCATCTTTTCATGTGTTTGTTGGTCATCTATATGTCTTTAGAGAAATGTCTATTGATGTCTTCTGCCCATTTTTTAATTGGATTATTTTTAGGGGGTGTTGAGTTGTATAAGTTCTTTATATATTTTTGATACTAACCCTTTATTGGATATGTCATTTGCAAACATCTTCCCATTCAGTGGACCATCTTTTAGTTTTGTTGCTTATTTGCTTTTCTGTACAGAAACTTTTTATTTTGATGTAGTCCTGATAGTTTATTTTTCTTTTTGTTTCCCTTGCCCCAGAAGACATATCTAGAAAAATAAGACAGTGGCCAATATCAGAGAAATTACTGCCTGTGTTCTCTAGAATTTTTATGGTTTCAGGTTTCACATTTAGGTTCTTAATCCATTTTGAGTTTGTTTTTGTGTGTGGCATAAGAAAATGAAGTCAGCAGAGTCTTTACTATTTTAGGGTTCTTCTTTCGGTGAATAGAAACTTTTTGGAAGTTTATATGTTATTTCACATCATCAAACTATTGTTTAGCAAGTTCCTGCTCCAGTCCTTTGACTTGAAAAGAAGAACAATTTTGCTAATGTGACATATTTTAGAAAAGTTTGAAGAGAATTTGGATCCAAATGTTCAAACAACAGAATAATGAATTTTTTTCTTCTTTCAACATAATTTGTGGTGACATCCATACAAATAGAATTGTGTTGAGTAATAAGATAGTGCATTTATATATAAACTGACTAGAACTATAGCAAAATTAATTTCTTACAAATTCACAATCGAAATACTGTCAGATGCTGCATTTGTCATAATACTTCATTCAAAGAAGACTAAATTACAGAGAACTAGGTTTAACTTCAATGTTAATTCACTTATTTATTAAGTTACTTATTCAATAAGTATTTGAGTACCTATTCTAATGCATCCATCATTCTGTTCAGTTGTGATACATCAGTGAAAAAGAGACCAAAAAATCCTATATTCAAGGAGCTTGCCTTCCAGTATTAGTGATCCAATGAGCAAAAAATTACTAAATAAGTAAAATTAGCAAGTTTATAAAAAGGTTCTAAGTGTTATGGGGAAAAAAAGAATAAGGTAAGGGGAATTTGGTATGGCAGCTGTGGGGGTGTTTATTTTATTAGAGTGGTCTGGAAATACTACATTGTGAATTTGAAATTTGAGCACAGACTTGGAACTCTATGAATGTGAAGAGCATTCCAAGTAAATGAAATAAAGCAAAGGTTCTAAGGCAGGGTATTTGAAGTCAACCAGGAGGCCAGTGTGGCTGGGATTTAATAAAGGAGGGACGGAAGAACAGTGGAGAGGTTAGAAAAGTGAAGGGAGAGCCAAATCAAGTAGGACCTGCTAGGTAACCCACAGTAAAGACATTGCTTTTCCTTTTAAGGAAATTGAGAAATATTTTAAGCAGATGAATGATTTAATCTTATTTATGTTTTTAAAAGATAACTAATTTTTTTTTTTCTGGGTGACTAGAGAAGAGTAAGGCTAGAATCAGGAAAAGCTGTAGGATATATTATTAATCCTAGTGAGAGACAATAGTGACTTGAACCAAAATTTGTAGTAGTGGTAGATATAGTAATATGTATTCACATTCTGGATATACTTTGAAGGTAGAGCTAACTAGATTCCCCTACACATTGGGTGTTGGTTGTGAGCAGGAGAAAAGATTTTAGGATGCTGGTAAAAATTTTGGCTTAAGTAATAGGATCACTGGATTTGGTACAACTAAGCGGGAAAGCTGTGGTGGGGGGAGTAGGTAGGGTTTTGGGAGAAGATGTTCAGTTTTGGAACTACTGAAATTTTCCAAGGGAAGATGTCACATTGGCAACTGAATTCCATAGTTTAAATTCAAAAGAGAAGACTAGGAAAGTTGTGGGAGATGGGCTAAATGAGTGATAGGTATTAAGGAGGGCACTTGTAATGCACTGGGTGTTATATGTATGTATGTATGTATACTGAATAACTAAACTTTATACCTGAAACTAATTTTACTATATATGTTAACTAACTAGAATTTAAATTAAAAATTGAAATAAAAAAATCCACAATAAAAATAACAACAAACAAAAAAATACCATTTCTGAATAGAAAGTATACTTAAATCTTTGAAAGTGGGTAACTTTATGGGAAACTCTTGAGTTTCTTTTGGCTGCTATAACAAATTATTACAAACTTAATGCCTTTAAATAACAGAAAATTACAGTTCTGGCTACCAGAATTCCAAATAAGTTTTTTCTTTCTTCTTCTTTCTTTTTTTACCTTTTTCTTTTTTTTCCAAAATCAGTGTCTGAGTCTATATCAAGGCATGTTCTCGCTCCCTCTGGAGGCTAATGAAATTCCATTCCTTGTTTCTTTCATCTTCTCATGCTTTGGCTTGAAGCTCCATCACTTAGATGATTGCCTCCATGATTACATTGCTTCATCCTCTTCTGTCTCTGTGAAATCTCCCTCTGCCTCCCTTATAGATGTATTTAGGGCCCAAAAGGATGAAATAAGATAACTTCCATCTTAAGATACTTATTTAGTAACATCTGCAAAGACCTTTTTACAAATAAAGTAACATTCCCAGGATTTAATATCCTTTTTTTTTGAGGGGGGGGCTCATTATTTAGTCTACTACAATCAGCAAAAGAATGAGTGTAGATATACAAGGATAGATAATGAACACTTATTGCCTCTTTTATTTATAGCTTTATGGAAATATAATTGAAATATTATAAACTGTTCATATATTGTATAGTGTTTGATGAGTTTTGACATGTATACACCAATGAAAACATTACCACTATTGAGGTGATAAGGATTTGAATCACCCTGAAAAGTTTTGTTGTTACCCCTATGTAATCTGTCCCTCATTCCCTGCTACAACCAAACAGTGATTTTATAGATTATTTTGAATTTTCTAGAATTAAAACAATGGAATTATGTGGAATACAGAATTTTCTGGGCAGTCTGGATTCACATTGCATAAAACACTGGTTTCATTCCTTTGCATTGCTGAGTGTATTCCATTGTATAAATATAACACAATATTTTTATATTTCACTTTTTGATTAATATTTGGTTTGTTTCCAATTTTTCCCTATTAGAAATAAGTATGCTATAAATATTCACCTAATGGCCTTCTTTAGATATATGCTTTTATTTCTCTTGGGTAATTACCAAGAAGTGAAAGCTGATCTTATGGTATTTTTAGTATTTTATTTTATTTTATTTATTTATTTTTAAAGATTTTATTTATTTATTTGAGAGAGAGAGAATGAGAGAGAGCACATGAGAGGGGGGAGGGTCAGAGGGAGAAGCAGACTCCCTGCTGAGCAGGGAGCCCGATGCGGGACTCGATCCAGGGACTCCAGGATCATGACCTGAGCCGAAGGCAGTCGCTTAACCAACTGAGCCACCCAGGTGCCCTATGCTGTTATTAATATATTATTAACTATATTCCCTATGCTGTATTTTCATCAGCATGATTACTTATAACTGAAAATTTGTACCTCTTAATACCCTTCACCTATTTCACCCATCCCAACCACTGCTCCCCAACCCCCTCCTTCTCTGGCCACTACCAGTTTCGGTCTCTGTATTTATTAGTCTGTTTTTGTTTGGTGTTTTTTTAATCTCAAAATAAGTTAAGTCATGATATTTCTTTCTCTGACTTATTTCAATTAGTGTAATAATCTGTAGGTCCCTCCATGTTGTCACAAGTGCAAAAGTTCATTCTTTTTTGTGGCTGAGTAAAATTTATTGTGTGTATATATATCCTGATTTATTTATCCATTTGTCTATTGATAGACACTTAGGTCACCAATGTATCTTGGCTATTGTCAATATTGCAAAAATCATGGGGGTGCATATATAGTTTAGAATTCGTTTTTGAATAAAAACCCAGCAATAAAATTACTGATTAGTATGGTATTTCTATTTTTAATTTTTTGAGGAGCTTTCATATTATATTTCCAAATATTTTCTGCACCATTTTACATTTCACCAACAGCATATGAGGGTTCCCTTCTCTCTACATCATTGCAAATTCTTGTTCTTTTTTTTTTTAAATTCTTGTTATTTCTTGTCTTTTTTGATACTAGCCATTATGACTGGTGTGGGGTGATATTTCACTGTGATATCAATTTGCACTTCCTTGTTGATAAGTGATGTTGAACATCTTTTCGGTATCTGTTGGCCATCTGTATGTATTCTTTAGAAAAATATCTGTTCAGATCCTCTGCCCATTTTTTAAATTAGATTACTATTTTTTTTTTTTTTGGTGTTGAGTTGTATGAGTTCTTTATATACTTTGAGGATATTAATTCTTTATCTGCTATTATTTGCAAATATCTTCTTCCACTTAGTTGGTTGCCTTTTTGTTTTGTTGAGGTTTTTCTTCACTGTGCAGAAGTTTTTCAGTCTGATATACCAGAAAAATATTGCTAAAGTTAATGTCCAAGAGATTACTGCCTATATTTTCTTCTAGGAATTTTATGGTTTCAGGTTTCAAATTTAGGTCTTTAATCCAATTTAAGCTTATTTTTGTGTATGGTGTAAGAAAGTGGTCCAGTTTTATTCTCATGCATATAACTGTCCTAATTTTTCCTGCACTATTTGTAAAAGAGATTGTCTTTTCCTTATTGTATATTCTATGCCAGCATTTATATTCCATTTCTATTTAGTTGGAGTAATTTTTTTTTATCACTTCACTTTCTAACTGATCCATAGATGGGTCTTTTTTTATCCATTCAGTCATCCTATGTCTTTTGATTGGAACATTTAGATCATTTACATTTAAAATAATTATTAATAGGTATGCACCAATAGTCATTTTGTTGTTTCCTGGTTTTTTTTTTTTTTTTTTTTTTTTTTTGTAGTCCTTCTTTGTTCCTTCTTTGCTTGTTCTTTCCCATGTGATTTGATAATTTTCTTTAGTATTATGCTTGTATTTTTTCTATGATTGAGCCTGGCATCAGGCTCCATGCTGGGCTTGAAGCCTGCTTAAGATTCTCTCTCCTTTTCCCTCTGCTCCTACCCTACTGCTTGTGCATGCTCTCTCTCTCTCTCTTTCTCTCTCAAAAAAACTAAAAACTAAAAAACAAATAAAAATCATCTTAAGCATATAATACTCTACATTAAGTTGATGGTCACTTAAATTCAGATATATTGTAAAAACACTACCTTTTTATCCCTCCATCCACTTTTTATGTATGTGATGTCATATTTCGCATTTTTTCTCTTTTTCTGAGTCCTCTAATTTTTAGTGTTACTTATTTTACTTTTGTCTTTCAACTTTCATATTATCTTTATAACTGATTGATCTACTACCTTTACTATATGTTTGCTTTTACCCATGCAATATTTTTCTTTCATAATTTTCTTCTGGTCATGGCCTCTTCTCTTTCCATCTCAAGAAGTCTTTGACATTTTCTGTATAGCTAGTTTCATGGTGATAAACTCATTTAAATTTTGTCTGGGAAACTATCTCTCTTTCAATTCTGCATGATAACCTTGCTGGGTAGAGTATTCCTGGTTACAAGTTTTTTTCTTTCCAACACTTTGAATATATCATTTTACTTGTTTCTGGCCTGCAAATTTGCTGAAAAATCAGCTAATGGTCTTACAGGGTTTCCCTTGTATGCACCTAGTTGCTTTTTACTTGCTATATTTAAGATTCTTCCTTTACTTTTAATTTTGACATTTTAATTATTATCTTGGTGTAGGTCTTAGCTTTATCTTGTTTGGGCCTCTCTGTGCTTCCTGGACTCAGATGTCTGCTTCCTTCCTAAGGTTAAGGAAGTTTTCAGCTGTTATTTACTCAGAGAAGTTTTCTGCCCCTTTCTCTCTTTTTTTTTTTTCTGGGACCCCCATAAAGCAAATGTTAGTATGCTTATTTTCCCAGTGGTTCCCTAACCTATTTTCATATTTTTAAAAATTTCTTTTTGCTGTTCAGCTAGGTGATTTCCATTACCCTATCTTCCATATTGTTGATCTTTTCTTCTACATCCTCTAATTGCTGTTGATTCCCTGTAGTGTATTTTTTTCAACTATTGTATTCTTCAGAACTGATTGGCTCTTCTTTTAATGTTCTCTATCTCATTGTTGAAGTCCTCACTGAATTCATCCATTCTTTTCTCAAGTCCAGTGAGCATCTTTATCAGCATTACTTTGAGCTCTTTATCAAGTAGGTTGCTTATCTCCATGTCATTTAGTTCCTTTTGTGATGTTTTGTTCTTTTATTTGGAGAATTTTCTGTCTCCTTATTTTGTCTGACTTTATGTGTGTTTCTATGAATATTCTCCCAGTCTTGAAGGAGTTGCCTTTTGTAGGAACATGCCTTGTGTAGACTGTGTATGACTGGTGGCTTTAGCTGGCCAGCTGAGGCTTACTGGCATGGGATTGGGATTCTGGGTCACTCCACACAGGTGGAACCATGGCAGGGTGGCAGGAGCTGGAGTGGGTGCTGGGCTGGTGTCCTGGGGCTCTCTGTGCAGGAGCCCCCTGGCAAGACAGCTGGAACAGAAGTGGGTGCCGCTGGGGTGTCATGGGTACTTTTTGCCTGTGCTGCCTTGGCACGATGGCTGAGTTTGTAGTGGGTGCAGGCTGGGTGTATCCTGGTATGCACCACATTTGGGCTGCCTTGTGGGATGGGTTGAGCTAAGGTGGGTATGGACAGGTGTGCTGCTTGGGGATAGTGGAAGATAGTGTGAGCTAGGGGCCTAAGGCTTACTGAGGTAGCAGACTAGCTAGAGCACCAGATCCTGCTTCCATCTGTGCTATCAAGGTTGAGAGGGAATGTAAACAATAGGGCTCATCAGCACTTTTGACCCTGGAGAGAATTCCAGGTGTTAACTCCACTGTTGGGTGGACACTTTAGGGTTAGTTCACTTATAGGTTAGTTTCCCTTTAAACTGTTGCTTTTTTTCTGTGCCTCAGGGCAGGCAAACCTGCATTGGTTCCTCAGTGATAGCTCTCCCTACTGAAGTTTGCAGCGTTGGGATTGGGGTTTCCATTGTTACTGTGTCTCTGTCTCTCCTGTTGTTCTCTGTGTGATCTTTCTATCCTTTGTTAAATAGAAATCATTCAATCAGCCCTCAGTCATTCAGGAGGAATTGCTCCATATGTAGGTATAGATCTAGTATGTCCACGGAAGGAGGTGAGTTCAGGGTCTATCTACTCCACCATCTTAGACCCCTCCCTCTGTGTCTAGTTATTTTAATAGATATTTTCAGTTCATTAAAACTACACCAATTAAGGAAGTTGTTTTCTAAGAAATGAGCACATCTCAAGATGGTTTGTCTTACTTGGTCAAGGACTTTCAAAGAAGAATTGAGACACTTGAATAAGGAGGGTATATTTGTCTCATCTAATTTCTTATTACTGAAAGATGATAGAGAAGGAAAGAAGGAGCCTAAAACAATAACAGAATCCACCTACTTCAAATGGCAATCCCATTTTGGTAGAAGACCCAGATTCCCTGGCAGGGCTCTTCAGGAAAGCTTATGCTTACTTGAATCTGTTCACATCTAGTGAATACAGATTTTTTTGAAACTTTGTGTGGCTGCTAAAGCCACAAAGTTGAAATATCTACTTACCGTTTTGCAAAAAATATCTAATTTTATGGCTAAAATTTATATCTGTTGCTGACAGATAGTTTTAGTTATCTGAAGGGACAAGAGTAAGATAAGAGAAGGAAAAAAAAAGAATTTCATTATATGAACTTAATATTTCGTTCAGAGAGTAAAATTCCATTTTGTCTATGAAGACTTTACTTACTTAAAGCCTCATTAATTATAACTACAGACATTTTGGAACTTATTATGTATTCGCTTGGATTACACTGTAACTTTTTCCAGTTTTTATTATAAGCTTGAAGACAGATACTTAAAAAACATTTGACAAAATGACACTTGTATTTCCTACTTGTATTTCCCCTCAGCCCCTGTAGGGCTGGTTTTGTGTTTGCAAATTCCTTTAGTTTTTGTTTGTCCTGGAAGCTTTTTATCTCTCCTTCAATTTTCAATGACAGCCTAGCTGGATATAGTATTGTTGGCTGCATATTTTTCTCATTTAGTGCTCTGAATATATCATGCCAGTTGTTTCTGGCCTGCCAGGTCTCTGTGGATAGGTCTGTTGCCAATCTAATGTTTCTACCATTTTAGTTTACAGATCTCTTCTCCCGAGCTGCCTTCAGGATTTTCTCTTTGTCTCTGAGACTCCTAAGTTTTACTATTAGATGTTGGGGTATTGACCAATTTTATTGATTTTGAGAGGGGTTCTCTGTGCCTCCTGGATTTTGATGCCTGTTTCCTTCCCCAAATTAGGGAAGTTCTCTGCTATAATTTGCTCCAATATACCTTCTGCCCCTCTCTCTCTTTCTTCTTCTTCTGGGATCCCAATTATTCTAATGTTGTTTCATGTTATGGTATCGCTTATCTCTCAAATTCTGCTCTCGTGATCCAGTAGTTGTTCATCTCTCTTTTTCTCAGCTTCTTTATTTTCCATCATTTGGTCTTCTATATCACTGATTCTCTCTTCTGCCTCTTTTATCCTAGCAGTTAGTGCCCCCATTTTTGATTGCACTTCATTAATAGCCTTCTTGATTTCGACTTGGTTAGATTTTAGTTCTTTTATTTCTCCAGCAAGGGTTTCTCTAGTAACTTCCATGCTTATTTCAAGCCCAGCTAGTATCTTTAAAGTGATGATTCTGAACTCTAGATCCGACATTGCACTAATGTCTGTATTGAGTCTTGTTCTTTTTGTTGAGGTGATTTTTTTCCATCTTGTCATTTTGTCCAGAGGAGAATTGATTAATGAGAGAACAAAATGCTAACAGGGTAACAATGTCCCCAGAAAATATTCTCTGAACAAAACAGAAAAGTCCTGAAGCTGGGGGAAAAGAAAGGGAAAGAAAGAAAAAAGAAAAAGATAAAAACAAACAAAAACAGAACAAAATAAAAAAAGAAACCAGAATATGATCAAATATGATCAGGCTGGTTCATAGATCAGTGCCACACACTAGATTTTGGGTGTATTTTGGTCTGTTAGAAGAAAGTGCCTCCCAAAATTTTAAAGAAAGAAAAACTTATATATGTACAAAAATAAGGGTTGATATGATGAAGGGATGGAATATGACTGTAAAGATGAAAATTATAAAAAAATTTAAAAGGAATTGATAAGTTGTTTGAAACAAGAAAGAAGAGGATTAAAAAAAAAAGAAAAAAAAAGGGAGAGAATGTGATCAGGCAGGAGACTAGAACAAAGCCATACACTAGAGATTGAGGGTATATTTTGATCTGTTAAAGAAACTGTATCTCAAATTTTTAAAGAGAGAACAACTTATGTATATATATGCCAAAAATAAGGGTAGCTACTATGAAGGGATAGAATATGACTCTAAAAATGAAAAATAAAAATGCTTTTTAAAAAAGGGATTGATAAGATGGTTGAAAAAGGGAAAAAGAAAAATTAAAAAAAAAAAGTTAAAAAAAATTTAACTTCGAAAGACTAAAGAATCATGGTAAAAAAAGCTGTGGATTCTATGTGTAGTATTCCCCTAGCGTTGGAGTTCTGCTGTTCTCATTGATGGGTAAACTTGGTCTTGGCTGGCTGTTCTTGCTGATCTTCTGGGGGAGGTGCCTTTTGCTGTGGTTCCCAAATGTCTTTGCTGGAGTTGGAATTGCCCCACCCTTGCCCAGTCCCGGGCTAAGTAATCTGCTTGGGTTTGCTCTTGGGAGCTTTTGTTCCCTGCAAGCTTTTGGTACAGCTTTTGAGGACGAGAGTGAAAATGGCAGCCTCCCAATCTCCACCCAGAGGAGCCAAGAACTCGGGCCCCGCTCCTCATTGAGCCCCCAGAGAAAAGCAGTCAATCACTCCCGTCTCCCCGTTCTCCAGCTGCACTCCATGCTCACCTGGCCTGTGACTGTGCATTTCTATCTCTGGCACACCACTCGGTGTGGAGTCTCCAAACCCAGCAGATCCCTGTGATGTGCTCTCACGCAGCTCCTCCCAGGGGAGGAAGGGGGTTCTCCCCAGATCTGCCACTTGTTGGGTCCCTGCTGGAGGAGCAGGGGCCCAAATGTGCCGCAAATCATGGTTTATGGCAACTCCGAGATGAGAGCCCTGCACTTCGGCTCTGTGTCTGCAGCCGGCTTCCCCGCTCCGATACCTGGGAGCTCTGCCACACTCAGACACCCCTGGTCTTTCTGTGACCCTGAGGGTCCTGAGACCACACTGTCCTGCGAGGGTTCCACCCCCCACTTAGCCACTGGAGTGACGTCCCTCAGCAGAGCCGACTTCTAAAAGTTCCAATTTTGTGCTCCGTGGCTCTATCACTTGCCAGAAGCGGCCAACGGAGGCCCCCTCCCCCGCTGTCTATCCTCCCGAATATCACCTCGGATTCACTTCTCTGCACATCCTACCTTCCAGAAAGTGGTCATTTTTCTGTTCAGGGAGTTGTTGCTATTCTTTTCTTCGAACTCCTGTTGAGTTCGTAGGTGTTGAGAATGGTTTGATCCCTATCCAGCTGAATTCCTGAGACCAGACGAAATCCAGGTTTCCTACTCCTCTGCCATCTTGCCAGAATTAGCCAAGCCAATTTTAATGAATCTTTCGTAAATGACCACAGAATATTTTATAAGCATAACACATTTTATGCCGAGAGTTTTTTTCTAATGCCTTTACCAGT
Source organism: Mirounga leonina (assembly GCF_011800145.1). Classification (NCBI taxonomy): domain Eukaryota; kingdom Metazoa; phylum Chordata; class Mammalia; order Carnivora; family Phocidae; genus Mirounga; species Mirounga leonina. Next base: position 29,619,320 of record NW_023270807.1, on the reverse strand, counting down.
TCAGGTAAATATGAAAAGGAAATAAAATCTCTCTTCAAAGGATAATAATTATATGTGTAGTATAAAAAGTGAGAGGAAGAAACTAATTTTTGTTTGATTAGTGGGTCAAAGTAAAGTATTATTTTCAATTATCTAACATCTACCATTGCTAATTAATTGTACTTGGTAATTTTCCAACAGGCTTTATAACTCTGAAAGTTTACCTCACGAAAGAAAAGAAAATTGTGAGGATAAAGAATGTTTCTAATAGTTTTACATTTTGGCTATTTTCAAAATTATGGAAGACTATGTTATACCTTTGACTTTCTTCTTCTTTAATTGTATACATAGTTGATCTTGGAAAAATTGGAAATTGAAATATGGACATTGATAAACTCTCTAAAACATATAGAATAAAAGTGACCAAATAAATAAAATGCTATCCTCAGGGAGAGATATTAAGAATTAAAATGGTTTATCAAAGGCAATTAGAAAAATGGTTTCATATGAAAGCTGAATGATGACAATTTAAAAATTATTTTAAAATATATATTTAAATAGAAATAAAATATTTACATTTTAAAAGTTATAATGGAAAATGTATATCTTATTATTACAAAGTTTGTATTTTTAATTTATTAACCAGTAAAAATATACTTAAGAAGCAATAAACTACAGTTGACCCTTGAACAACATGGGTTTGAACTATGCAGGTCCACTTATGCATGAATTTTTTTCAATAAATACAGTATAGTACTATAAAAGTATTTTCTCTTCCTTGTGACTTTCCTAATAACATTAATTTTCTCTAGATTATTTTATTGTTATAATACAGTATTTAATACAAATAACATATAAAACATGTGTTAAATGAGTTTTTATGTTATTGGTAAGGATTCCGGTCCACAGTAGGCTATTAGCAGTTAAGTTTTTGGTTAGTCAAAATTGATAATGGAGTGGCTGCACCAGCTTGCATTCCCACCAACAGTGTGGGAGGGTTCCCCTTTCTCCGCATCCTCGCCAACATCTGTCATTTCCTGACTTATTAATTTTAGCCATTCTGACTGGTGTGAGGTGGTATCTCATTGAGGTTTTGATTTGGATTTCTCTGATGCCGAGCAATGTTGAGCACTTTTTCATGTGTCTTTTGGCCATTTGGATGTCTTCTTTGGAAAAATGTCTGTTCATGTCTTCTGCCCATTTCTTGATTGGATTCTTTGTTCTTTGGGTGTTGAGTTTGATAAGTTCTTTATAGATTTTGGATACTAGCCCTTTATTTCACAATTCACAGCTCTCTCCATAGCACATACCCTCCCCAATGTCTATCACCCAGCCACCCCATCCCTCCAACCCCCCACTACTCCAGCAACCCTCAGTTTGTTTCCTGAGATTAAGAATTCCTCATATCAGTGAGGTCATATGATACATGTCTTTCTCTGTTTGACTTATTTTGCTCAGCATAACACTCTCCAGTTCCATCCACCTCATTGCAAATGGAAAGATTTCATTCCTTTTGATGGCTGCATAATATTCCATTGTATATATATATACCACTTCTTCTTTATCCATTCATCTGTCAATGCACATCTTGGCTCTTTCCACAGTTTGGCTATTGTGGACATTGCTGCTATAAATATTGGGGTGCACATACCCCTTCAGATCCCTACATTTGTATCTTTGGGGTAAATACCCAGTAGTGCAATTGCTGGATCGTATGGTAGCACACAGATCTGTACCTCTGAAACAAATAATACATTATATGTTAAAAAAAGAAGAGGAGGAGGAGGAGGAGGAGGAGGATGAAGAAGAAGAAGAAGAAGAAGAACAAGAAGAAGAAGAAGAAGAAGAAGAACAAGAAGAAGAAGAAGAAGAAGAAGAAGAAGAAGAAGATGATGATGATAGCAGGAGGGAAAGGATGAAGGGGGGGGAAATTGGAGGGGAAGATGAACCATGAGAGACAATGGACTCTGAAAAACAAACTGAGGGTTCTAGAGGGGAGGGGGGTGGGAGGATGGGTTAGCCTGGTGATGGGTATTAAAGAGGGCACATTCTGCATGGAGCACTGGGTGTTATACACAAACAATGAATCATGGAACACTACATCAAAAACTAATGATGTAATGTATGGTGATTAACATAATAATAAAAACAAAAAAAAACTGATACTTGAATTAGGGTTAGGCTCTTCTAACTCTGGTGTTTTTCAGGGGTCAACTGTATTTTCTATTTGTAATTTTTAAGGTGATTATTATTTAAACCTATTAGCTCACTTTACACTTGCCATTCAAAATATATGACATGTAATTTAACTATATATGATATAAAACTTTATTATTTGAAAAGAGAATCAGTTGGTTTCTGGCCATAGAAAAGTTGAAAAAATCACTGTTAATTACACATCAACTGATTTCTCATAAATAACTGAACGGGTTTTCAATATGGTTAGAGATTTGAAAGAGTTAACATTTTGACATGATTAAAATGTCACAAATTTGGAAACTTCCTCATAACTCTCATATCATAATTCTAAATGTGTTTCTCTGAGTACTCTTTCCCCAGGATCTCAATAGTATTATTATGAAAATAATTCTGAGTTCAAAAAGGCTTGAAAAATCATGGGTTAACAAAACTAAAGAGGCAGCTTTAGCTTTTATAGGCTTTAACATTTCAAAGTGCCATGTAAAATGTAATAAAAACACAATGAAATATTTCCTGAACTCATTTTATCATGGAATACTTATAGGACAAAATATTTTGGGGAGACTATTTTGTTCTATAACAGAAAAAAAATCTATTTTGTGTGGACTGATACTTTTGTAAAATACAATAAAAATAAAGACATACATAATACAAATTTCCATTTTTAATAATTAGATCCAAAAGATATAAAATTAACCTACCCAGTTACTGTAAATATTCCTACATGCTTACTCTCTTTTTCTGTACTTCATCTTATCAGGTTCCCAAAACACACAGGTGTTGATTGGCAACAATGCAGTGGTCAGATTTTAAGTAGCAATGCTTTCCACAATACAATTTGTGAAACATAACTTTATAACACTCCCTTCACTCCTTCTATGACCTTAATGACAAATCAAAAGAAAAGTCATCCAACTTTGCCTGAACTTTTCTTTTGAGGATAATTGAGTAACTGCCAAATTATCCTGTTTTTTTTTTTTTTAATTCCTTCCCTTCCTCCTTTACCCCCTCTTTCTCTTCCTCTCTCCCTTCTTTTCCTTCTAATAGCAATAATGATCCATTGTTTAAAAAAAAATCTTTAATCACAAACTGTAATTCTTTGTCAGATATGGGTGCTGTGGGAAATATAAATTAAATAATTGTTCTCCCCTTAAGGAGATGGTACTTATACAAGTTGTTGTAATGTAAATGCAATAATACCACAAAAAATATCAAATAGTGTGCAATAAGAATTCAGAAAACTCAGAATTCTCTTTTTTGGGGACCCATATTTGTTCTTTTTATCTTTCATGCACTTGTATTATCCATGCTTTCAGTAGTCATGCAGCAGGTCTAATACTTCTGCAGCTCAGCCAGCTTGCATATATTTAGGGAGAGCTGCTATTTCCACCCAACACCTGTTTTTTTTTTTAATTTTTATTGTTATGTTAATCACCATACATTACATCATTAGTTTTTGATGTAGTGTTCCATGATTCATTGTTTGCGTATAACAGTGCTCCATGCAGTATGTGCCCTCTTTAATACCCATCACCAGGCTAACCCATCCCCCCACCCCCTCCTCTCTAGAACCCTCAGTTTGTTTTTCAGAGTCCATAGTCTCTCATGGTTCATCTCCCCCTCCGATTTCCCCCCCTTCATTCTTCCCCTCCTGCTACGCCTGTTTTTAATGCTCAAAACCACCAATATCAGCAACTATTTGGTTGTTGCATGATTTTATATCTACTCAAACCAGTTCTTACATTTCTTTCACAAAGTAAGTATGATATACTGGAAGGAAGATAGATAGGCTTATTAAGTTACCTTGTCAGTTTATGTAAAATCAAATAATATATATGACCTTCAGTCAATTAACTACATTCAGGTCACACAACTGGGAAAACTGTTTTGTGTGTTTGATAAGACTATCTAGAAGCTTATCAATTTTACTAATCTTTTCAAACAAATAGCTTTTGGTTTCATTGATTTTTCTCCATTGATTTTTCTCTTTTCCACTAATTTCTGCTGCTGTTTTTATTATTTCCTTCCATCTGTTCACTTTTTGTATAATTGCTCTTCTTTTTTTTGTTTCTCAAGGTAGATGCTGAGATCATTGATTTTTAGCCCCCCCTTTTTTTTAAGATTTTATTTATTTGACAGAGAGAGACACAGTAAGAGAGGGAACACAAGCAAAGGGAGTGGGAGAGGGAGAAGCAGGCTCTCCGCTGAGTGGAGAGCCCGATGCGGGGCTCAATCTCAGGACCCTGAGATCATGACCTGAGCCGAAGGCAGACGCTTAACGACTGAGCCACCCAGGCGCCCCATAGCATTGATTGCTATAAATTTCCCTCTAAGCATGACTTTATTTATTCACACATATTTTGATATGTTCTATTTTTATGTTAATTCAGTTTAAAATATTTTCTAATTTTCTTGTGATTTTTTTTTTGAAACGAGCTATTTAGAGGTATGTTATTTAAATTCCAAATATTTGTTTTCCATATATATTTTCCATATATATTTTTGGCATGGATTTGCACTTTAAACCTATTGCAATCAGAGAACACAATGCAGACTTATTTTATTCTATTTCAATTTATTGCACTTTGCAGATACTGTGTTTTTTTAAAAATTGAAGGTTTGTGGCAACTGTGTGTCAAGCGAGTTTATCAGCATCATTTTTCCAACAGCAGTTGCTCACTTTGTGTGTCTCTGTGTCTCATTTTGGTAAATGTGCAATATTTCAAACTTTTTCATTATTACTATATTTGCTATGCTGACTTGTGATCAGTGATCCTGAATGTTACTATTGTGTTTTGGGGCCCCACAAACTGTACCCATATAAGACAGTTAACCTAGTTGATAAATGTTGTATGTATTCTGAATGCTCCACTGACCAGCATTTCACCCATTTCTCTTCATCTCCATTGGCCTCCCTATTCCATGATATACATCAGTATTGAAATAACTCTACAGTGGCTTCTAAGTATTCAAGTGAAAGGAAGAGTCTCACATCTCTCACTTAAAGTCAAAAGCTAGAAATAATTAAGCTTAGGGAGGAAGGTATGCCAAAAGCCAAGATAGGCCAAAGGCCAGGCCTCTTGTACCAGTTAGCCAAATTGGGAATGCAAAGGAAAAGTTCTTGAAGTAAATTAAAAGTGCTACTTCAGTGAACACATGAATGACAAGAAAGCAAAATAGCCTTATTGCTGATATGAAGAAAGTTTTAGAAGTCTGGATAGATAATCAAAGCAGCCACAATATTTCCTTAAGCCAAAGCCTAATCCAGAGCAAGGCCCTAACTTGTTTCAATTCTGTGAAAGTTGAAAGAGGTGAGGTAGGCGAAGAAGAAATGTTTGAAGCCAGCAGAGGTTGGTTCATGAGCTTTAAGGAAAGAAGCCATCTCCATAACATTAAAGTACAAGGTGAAGCAGCAAGTGCTGATGTAGAAGCTGCAGTAAGTTAACCAGATCTAGCTAATTAATGAAAATGGCTAAAACAACAGATTTTCAATGTGGATGAAGCAGCTTTCATTGGAAGGAGAGGCCATCAGGGCGCCTGGATGGCTCAGTCAGTTAAGTGTCTGCCTTTGGCTCAGGTCATGATCCCAGGGTCCTGGGATTGAGTCCCTCAATGGGCTCCCTGCTCAGTGGGGAATCTGCTTCTCCCTCTCCCTCTGCCCCTCCTCTCTGCTCGTGCTCTCTCTCTCTCACAGATAAATAAATAAAATATTTAAAAAAAAAAAAGGAGAGACCATCTAGGACTTTCATATCTAAAGAGGGAAATTCACTGCCTGGCTTCAAAGCTTCAACAGATAAGCTGATTTTCTTGTTAGAGGCTAATGCAGCTGGTGACTAAGTTGAAGACAGTGTTAATTTACCATTCTGAAAATTGTAGGGCCTTTAAGAGTTATGCTAAATCTACTCTGCCTGTGCTCTATAAATGGAACTATAAAGTCTGGATGACAGCACATCCATTTACAGCATATTTTACTGAATATTTTAAGCCCACTGTTGAGATCTACTGCTCAGAAAAAAAGATTTATTTCAGTATACTATTGTTCATTGACAATGCACCTGGTCCCCCAAGAGCTCTCATAGAGATATACACGAGATGAATGTTTTCATGCCTGCTAACACAATATTCATTCTGTAGCCCATGAATCAAGAAGTAATTTCAACTTTTAAGTCATTATTTAAGAAACACATTTTGTAAGGCTATAATTGCCATAAATGATTCCTCTGATGTATCTGGGCAAAGTACGTTGGAAAACTTCTGGAAAGGATTCACCATTCTAGATGCCATTAAGAACATGTGTGATTCATAGGAAGAGGTCCAAATATCAACATTAACAAGAATTTGGAGAAAGCTGATTCCAGCTCTCATGGATGACTGTGAGGGATTCAAGACTTCAGTGGAGGAAGTAACTGCAGATGTGATGGAAACAGCAAGAGATCTAGAATTAGACATGGAGACTGAAAATGTAACTGAGTTGTTGTGATCTCATAAAACTTGAATGAGGAGTTGCTTTTTTTTTTTAAGACTTATTTATTTTAGAGAGAGAGCGTGTGTGTAAGCTGGGGGAGGGGCAGAGGAAGAGGAAGAAAGTGTTAAGCAGACTCTGAGCTGAGAGCAGAGCCCAACTCTGGGCTTGATTTCAGACCCTGAGATCACGACCTGAGCCGAACTGACTGAGCCACCCAGGTGCCCTGAGCAATGGGCAAAGAAAGCAGTTTCTTGGGGCTCCTGGGTGGCTTAGTCGTTAAACAAATGCCTTTGGTTGAGGTCATGATCCCAGGACATCATGATCCTAGGGTGTGGGATTGAGCCTCACATGGAGCTCCTTGCTTAGCAGAAAGCCTGCTTCTCCCTCTCCCGCTCCCCCTACTTGTGTTCCCTCTCGCACTGTGTCTCTCTCTGTCAAATAAATAAATTAAATCTTAAAAAAGGAAAAAAGTAGTTTTTAAAAAAAGAAAGCAGGGTGCCTGGGTGGCTCAGTTAGTTAAGCGACTGCCTTTGGCTCAGGTCATGATGCTGGAGTCCCCAGATCGAGTCCCCGCATCGGGCTCCCTGCTCAGCAGGGAGTGTGCTTCTCCCTCTGACCCTCCGCCTTCTCATGTGCTCGCTCTCTTTCATTCTCTTTCTCTCAAATAAATAAATAAAATCTTTAAAAAAAAAATAAAGTGGTTTCTTGAGATGGACTCTATTCCTGGTGAAGATACTGTAAAGATTGTTGAAATGATAACAAAGGATTTAGAATATTACATAAATTTAGTTGATAAAGCAGTGGCATGGTTTAAGAGACTTGCCTTCAATATTTGAAGAAGTTCTATGGGTAAAATGCCATCAAATAGCATTGCATGCTACAGAGAATCATTCATGAAAGGAAGAGTTAATTAATGCAGCAAACTGCATTGTTGTCTTATTTAAGAAATTGCCACAGCCACCCCAACTTGAGCAACCACCACCCTCATCAGTCAGCATCCATCAACATCAAGGCAAGAAACCTCCACCAACAGAAAGACTATGACTCACGAAAAGCTCAGATGATAGCTAACATTTTTTAGCAGTAATTTTTTTTTTAAATTTTATTTATTTGACACAGAGAGACAGTGAGAGAGGGAATATAAGCAGGGGGAGTGGGAGAGGGAGAAGCAGGCTCCCCGTGGAGCAGGGAGCCTGATGCGGGGCTCGATCCCAGGACCCTGGGATCATGACCTGAGCTGAAGGCAGACACTTAACAACTAAGTCACCCAGGCGCCCCTAGCGGTAATTTTAATTAAAGTAATTGTGCTTTTAGTCCATTTACATTAACATAACTACTATGATCAATTTTAATCAATATTTTACTATTTACTTTCTACTTTGTTTCCCCTTTTCTCTTTGCTTGTCTTCTTTTGGATAAATTTAATTTGTTTAAGATTCTATCTCCACTATTGATTAATTAGTTCTCTTTTTATTTTTTTGATTGAAATATAGCTGACACAGAATATTACATTATTTTCAAGTGTACAACATAGTGAATTCGGCAACTGTGTTGTAAATTAACTGATCATGTTTGCATGGGTTTATTTCTGGGGTCTCTATTCTATTGATCTATGTGTCTGTTTTTATATCAATACCATACTCTTTTGGTTATTATAGGTTTGTAATATAGTTTGAAATCAGGGAGCATGATCCTCCTGCTTTGTCTTCATTGTCAACATTATTTGGCTATTTGGAGTGTTTTATGGTTCCATACAAATTATCAGGTGGTTTGTTCTACTTCTATGAAATATGTTGATGGTGTTTATAGGTATTGCATTGAATCTGTAGATTATTTTGTATCCAAAATGGACATTTTAACTATTCTTTAATTCTTTCAATCATGAGCATGGAACATCTTTCCATTTATTTTTGTCTTCCTCCATTTCTTTCACTAATGTCTTATGTTTTCAAGCATATATGTCTTTCATCTGCTTAAGTTTATTTCTAGACATTTTATTAATTTTGACACAATTGTAAATATTGATTTTGTATCCTATAATTTCATTTTATTTTACTTTTTTTAAAGACTTGTTTATTTGATAGTGAGAAAGAGAGAGGGGGAGTGGCAGGTGGAGAGAGAATCATAGCAGGCTCCTCACCCCAGCACAGAGTCCAATGTAGGGCTCAATTCCACCTTCTCTGAGGTCATGAGCTGAAATCAAGAGTCCTATGCTTAACTGACTGCACCACCCAGGCATCCCTGTATCCTGCAATTTAAATGAATTTATTTATTCTGATTTTTTTTAGTGAAAACTTGTGGGTTTTGGATATATAATATTATGTATTTGGCAAAGAGTGACTGTTTTACTTCTTCCTTTCCAATTAGGATGCATTTAATTTATTTCTTTTTTTCTTGCCTAAATGCACTGGCTAGGACTTCTAATGCTATGTTGAATAAAGTGGCAGAAGTGCACATCCTTGTCTTCTCTTAGAGTATAATGTTAGCTGTGACATTGTCATATATAGCCATTATTATGTTGAGGTATGTTCCCTCTATGCCCACTTTGCTTAGAAATTTTATCATAAATGGATGTTGAATTTTGTCCATGAGTTTTCTGTATCTATTGAGATGATCATACAATTATTTTCCTTCATTCTATCAATGTGATGTATCACATTGATTAATTTGGGGAAGTTGACTCATCCCTGCATCTCTAGAATAATATTCATTTGATGATGGTGTATGATCTTTTTAATGTATTATTCAATTTTATTTGCTAATCTCTTTATTGAAGTATAATTAACATACACTGTTATATTAGTTTCAGGTATACAATAAAATGATTCAGCAATTCTATACATTACTTAGTGCTCATCATGAGTGTACATTATTTTAATCCCCTTCAGCTATTTCACCCATCTCCTCAAACCTCCCCTCCAACAACCACCATTTTGTTCTCTATAACAAAGACTTTTTTTTAAACAAAAAGCTCCAACCAACAAACAAACAAAAATCTTTTATTTTTTGCTTGTCTTTTTTTCTTTGTCCATTTGTTTCTTAAATTCCACAGAAGAGTAAAAGCATGGTATTATTTCTCTCTGTCAGACTTACTTCATTCAGCATTATGTCCTCTAAATCCATCCATGTTACAAATGTCAAGATTTAATTATTTTTTATGGCTGAGTAAATATTATATATAATAATATACATATATATAATTATATATTTATGGAAATAAACTGTATATATTTATGAAAGCAACCCAAGTGCCCATTGACAGATGAATGGATCTCACTTCTTCATCCATTCATCTGTCAATGGACACTTAGGTTGCTTCCATAATTTGGCTATTGTAACTAATGCTGCAATAAATATATGGGTGCATATGTCTTTTCAAATTAGTATAATTTTCTTTGTGTAAATAGCCAATAGTGGAAGTGATGGGTCATATGGTAATTCTATTTTTAATTTTTTGGGGAACTTACATACTGTTTTCCACAGTGGCTGCACCAGCTTACATTCCCACCAACAGTGTACAAGTGTTCCTTTTCTCCATATCCTTGCCAGCACTTGTCACTTACTGTCTTCTTGAATTGAACAATTCTGACAGGTGTCAGGTGACATCTCACTGAGGGTTTAGTTTGCATTTCCTCATGAATAGTGATGTTGGGGATCCTTTCATGTGTCTATTGGCCATCTGTATGTCTTTGGAAAATTGTCTATTCATGTTTCATGTCCATTTTTTCTAATTGGAATATTTGATTTTGGGTGGTGAGTGGTATAAGTTCTTTATATATTTTGGATATTAACCCCTTATCTGATACATCATTTGCAATTGTATTCCCCATTTGGTAGGTTGTCTTTTTGTTTTGTTGATGGTTTTCTTCACAATACAGAAGCTTTTTATTTTTATGCAGTCCCAATAGTTTAATTTTGCTTTTGTTTCCCTTGCCGAAGGAGACAGATCTAGAAAAATATTTTTATGGCTGATGTCAGAGAATACTGCCTATGTATTCTTCTAGGAATTTTATGGTTTCAGGTCTCCCATTTAGGTCTTTAATCCATTTTCAGTTTATTTTTGTGTATGGTATAATAATGTGGTCCAGTTGCATTCTTCTGAATGTGGCTGCCAGTTTTCCCAACACCATTTGTTGAAGAGACTGTCTTTTCCCCATTGTATATTCTTGCCTCCTTTGTCATAGATTACTTGTTCATATAATCTTGAGTTTATTTCTGGTCTCTCTATTCTGTTTCATTGATCTATGTGTTTGGTTTTGTTCCAGTACCATACTGTTTTCATTACTACAGCTTGGTTGTATATGTTGAAATCTGGGATTGTGATACCTCCAGTTTTCTTCCTCTTCTTCTTCTTCTTTTTTTTTTTTCCTACAAGATTGTTTGGTTACTCAGGGTCTTTCATGGTTCAGTATAAATTTTAGTATTTGTTCTAATTCTCTATAGAATGCTGTTGGTATTTTGATAGGGATTCCATTAATTATGTAGATTGCTTTGAGTAAGTATGGATATTTTAACAGTATTTGTTCTCCCAATCATGAGCATTGAATATCTTTTCATTTCTTTGTGTTGTTGTCAGTTTCTTTCATTGATGTTTTAAGTTTTTGGAAAAATCTTTCATCTTCTTGGTTGAGCCTCTTCCTAAGTATTATAATGTTTTTTTTTTTATTTTTGGTGCATTTATAAGTAAGATTTTTTTTCTTAATTCCTCTTTCAGCTACTTCATTATTCAGGATTAGAAATGCAACAGATTTCTGTATATTGATTTTGTATCCTGTGACTTTACTGAACTTATTTATCAGTTCTAGTAGTTTTTTGGTGGCATCTTTAGGGTTTTCTATATACACTGTAATGTCATTTGCAAATAGTGAGTGTTTTACTTGTCCCATACCAACTTGCAGGTGTTTTATTTCTTTCTTTTTTTTTTTTTTCATCTGGTTGCTGTGGCTAGGACTTCCAGTACTGTGTTGAATAAAAGTGGTGAGAGTGGACATCCTTGTCTTCATCCTGCTCTTAGAGGAAAAACTCTCAGTTTCTCATATTGCCTTTATTATGTTAATGTATGACTCCTCTAAACCTAATTTGTTGAGAATTTTTATCATGAATAGATGTTATACTTTGTCAAATGTTTTTTCTATACCTATTGAAATTATTATATGATTTTTACTCTTTCTCTTGTTAATGTGATTTATCACATTGATTAAGTTGAAAATATTGAACCACACTTATATCTCAGGAATAAATACCACTTGACCATGGTGAATGATTTTTTAAATGTATTGTTGGATTCAGTTTGCTAATATTTCATTGAGGAGGTTTGAATCTATGTTAGATATTAGCCTGTAATAATAGTAGTAGTAGTAGTACTAGTAGTAGTAGTAATACTACTACTACTACTTCTTCTTCTTCTTCTTCCTCTTCCTCCTCCTCCTCCTCCCCTTCCTCTTTCTCTGTAGTGTCTTTATCTGGTTTGGGATTAGGGTAATGCTGGCCTCATAGAATGAAATTGGAAGCTTTCCTTCCTCTTATATTTTTGTTTAAAATAGTTTGAGAAAAATAGGTATTAACCCTTCATTAAATGTTTGGTAGATTTCATATGTGAAGATATCTGGTCCTGGACTTTTGTTCGTTGGGAGTTTTTTGATTATTGATTCAATTTCACCGTTTTGGGAAGTTATATGATTCTAAGGTTTTATATATTTCTTCTAAGTTGTTCAGTTTTTTTGGCATATACCTTTTCATAATATTTTCTTATACTCTTGTACTTCTGTGATGTCAGGTGTCATCTCTCCTCTATTGTTTCTAATTTTATTTACTTGAGCTCTCTCTCTCTCTCTCTTTATGAGTTTGGCTGTTTATCAATTTTGTTCTTTTCAAAGAAGCAGCTTCTGATGTCATTGATCTGTTTATTGATTTTTTAAATTTCTATATCATTTATTTTTGCTCTAATATTTATTTACTTCCTTCTACTGATACTGGAGTTTTGTTCGTTCTTCTTTTTCTAGCTCCTTTAACAGTAAGGTTAGGTCGCTTATTTGAGATTTCTCTTGCTTCTTGAGGTAGGCCTGTATTGCTATAATTTTTTCTTTTAGAACAGCTTTTGCTGCATCCCAAATATTTTGGACTGTTTTGTTTTCATTTTCATTTGTCTCCATGTATTTTTTAATTTCTTCTTTAATTTCCTTGTTGACTTATTCATTGTTTAGTAGCATGTTATTGAACTTCTATGTATCTGTGGTCTTGCCAGATACTTTCTTGTGGTTGATTTCTAGTTTCATAGCATTGTGTTTGGAAAAGTTCTATGATGTGATTTCCATTTGTTGACTTTTTTTAACAGCTAACATGTGACCTATTCTGGAGAACATTCCATGTGCACTTGAAAATGATGTGTATTCCATTGTTTTAGGATGGAATGTTCTGAATATATCTGTTAGATCCATCTGGTCCAATGTGTCATTCAAAGCCTCTTACCTTTTTAATTTTCTCTTTTTATGATTTATCCCTTAGTATAAATGGGGTGTTCAGCTGCTCTATTATTACTGTATTAGTGTTAATTTCTTAATGTATTTTAATAGTTGCTTTATGTATTTGGGTGTTCCCATATTGGATGCATAAATATTTGGAATGCCTGTCTTCCTTGATTGTTCCTTTTATACTTATGTAGCATTCCTTTTTGTCTCTTGTTACAGTCTTTGTTTTAAAGTCTATTTTGTCAAAAAGAATAAAGTCTATTTTGTCTGATACAAGTATTGTTATCCCAGCTCTTTTTACCTCCATTTGCATGATAAATGTTTATTCATCCCTTCACTAGCAATCTGCATGTTTCTTTATGTCTGAAATGAAACTCTTGTAGGTAGGATATAGATGGGTCTTGCTTTTTTGTCCATTAAGTCACCCCATATCTTTTCATAGGAACATTTAGTCCATTACATTTAAAGTAATGATTGATATGCATGTACTGATTGCCATTTTTAAAATGTTTTATCATTATTTTTGTACCTCTTCTTTGTTCCTTTCTTCTCTTGATCTCTTTTGATTTGATGGTTTTCTTTAGTAATGTGCTTGGAATTCTGTCTCTTTATTTTTGCACATCTATTACAGGTTTTTGATTTTTGATTACCCTTAGGCTTATATATAACAACTTACGGTTATAAAAATCTATATTAGGTTAATGGTCACTTAAGTGAGCTCATTCTGAAAGCACTAAATTTATACCCCCCATTTTATACATATGATGTTATACTTTACATTCTATTTTGTGAATCCCTTGACTGACTTTTATAGGTATAATTGATTTACTACTTTTGTGCTTTAAGCTTCATAATGGTTTTATAAGGAATTAACCTACTACTTTTATTATGTTTGTGTGTACCTGTGAAATTTTTTCCTTTCCTTATATTATGAGTCGTTATTGTGGCCTTTCTTTCCACTCAAATAACTCCCTTTCACATTTCTCATAAGGCCAGTTTAGTGCTGATGAGTTCCTTTTACTTTTGTTCATCTGGAAAACTATCTCCTTGTATTCTGAGTGATAGCTTTGGTGGATAGAATATTCTTGATTGTAGATATAGTCCTTTAGCACATTGAATGTATCATCCCACTCTCTTCCCTGCAAAATTTCCACTAAAACTCCATTGATAGCTTCCTTTGTACGTACCTGTTTTCTTTCCTCTTGCTCCTTTAAAAATTCTCTCATCACTACTAGGGCCATCTTAATTAATATATGTTTTGGTATGGATCTCCTTGTGTTGATTTTGTGGGGAGATCTTTTTGCCTCCTGGATCTGGTTTTCTGGATTTTTCTCCCCCCAGATTAAGGAGGTTTTCAGCTATTATTTCTTCAAACAAATTTTCTGCCCCCTTTTCTCTATCTCCTCCTTCTGGGATCCTATATTGTGAATGTTATTATGCTTGATGATGTCACTACTTTCACTTAACCTATTTTCATTTTTTTTTTTAAGATTTTATTTATTTATTTGACAGAGACAGAGATAGTGAGAGCAGGAACACAAGCCCCGGGAGTGGGAGAGGGAGAGCAGGCTTCCCGCCGAGGAGGGAACCCGATGTGGGACTCGATCCCAGGACCCTGGGATCATGACCTGAGCCGAAGGCAGACGCTTAACGACTGAGCCACCCAGGCGCCCCCATTTTCATTTTTTTATTATTCCTTTTTCTTTTTTTCTGTTGAGCTTGGTTGCTTTCCATTACTCTGTCATCCAGAATGGTGATCCATTCTTCTGCATCCTCTAATCTACTAGTTTTTCCCTCTAGTATATTTTAATTTCAGTTATTGAGTTCTTCATTCTTTGGTTCTTTTTTATAGTTTCTATTTTTTTTTTAAATTTTTGGTAATTAAGTTATGTGAGGTTTTTTTTTTTTTTTTTTTTTACATATTTTGGATATTACCTCCTTATCAGAAATATCATTGGGTGTAGTGCTAATAGTTTAAGTTTGATTTTGTTTCCCTGGCCAAAGGAGACATATCTAAAAAAAAAAAAAAAAGTTTCTATGGCTGATGTCAAAGAAATCACTGCCTATCATCTTTTCTTATAGGGGTTTTATGGTTTCATATCTCACATTTAGGTCTCTAATCTATTTTGACTTTATTTTTATGTCTGGTGTAAGAAAGTGGTAGCAATCCAGTCTTCCCAGCACCATTTGTTGAAGAAACTGTCTTTTTCTCATTGAATATTCTTGTTCCATTTGCCATACATTAATTGACCATATAAGCATGAGTCTATTTCTTGCCTCTCTATTCAATTCCATTGATGTGTCTATTTAAGTGTCAGTATCATATTGTTTTTTTATTATGACATTATGTTAATCGCCGTACATTACATCATTAGTTTTTGATGTAGTGTTCCGTGATTCATTATTTGCTTACAACACCCAGTGCTCCATGCAGAACGTGCCCTCTTTAATACCCATCACCAGGTTAACCTATCCTCCCACCCCCTCCTCTCTAGAACCCTCAGTTTGTTTCTCAGAGTCCATAGTCTCTCATGGTTCATCTCCCCCTCCAATTCCCCCCCTTCATTTTTCCCTTCCTGCTATCTTCTTCTTTTTTTTTAATATATAATGTATTATTTGTTTCAGAGGTACAGATCTGTGATTCAACAGTCTTGCACAATTCACAGTGCTATATTGTTTTGATTAGTACAGCTTTGTGCTCTATCTTGAAATCTGGGATTGTGATATCTCCAGCTTTGTACTTTCTCAACACTGTTTTGCTGTTCTGGGTCTTTTGTTGTTTCATACAAATTTTAGGTTTAATTGTTCTCTAGTTCTATAAAAAATGCTCTCAGTATTTTGATAGGGATTGCATTAAATTTTTAGATTGCTTTCAATATTATGGTTTGCTAACCTTTTGTTGAGCATTTTGCATCTATGTTTATTAGGGATATTAGCCAGTAGTTTTCTTGTCTTGTGATGTCCTTGTCTGGTTGTGGTATCAAGGTAATGCTGGCCTCTTAAAACAATACTTGATGTGGGTTTCCTCTTCTTTTTTTTAGAAGAGTTTGAGAAAGATTGGTGTTAATTTTTTTAAGTGGTTGATAGAATTCACTGTTGAATCTGTCTGGTCCTGGATTTTTGTTTACAGGGAGACTTTTGTATACTGATTTTTCTCTTTTCTAGTAATTCATTTATTGCCATTTTTTAAATTTATGATTCAGTCTTTATAGGTTGTATTTTCCTATGAAATTTTTTATTCTAGGTTTTCAAATTTGTGTATATTTGTTCACAGTAGTCTCTTACCATCCTTTATGTACATGTGGTATGAGTTGTAATGTTTCTTTTATATCTGATTTGAGTTTTCTGTATTAATTCTTTATATCTGAAAATTGGAGTTTTCCTTTTTAAATATTTTTAAAAAGACATTTGGATTTTTGTTCTGGCAGCCACTTAACTTTTTAAGACTCAATTTCACTTTTTAAAGCTTAAGTTTAAGTTTTGTTTAATTTGGGTTCATATTAACTATTGTTCAGGCTCTAATTTAGCCTTGTTACTTTACTAAGGTGTAGCCCTCTTAGAACTTTATGCAATGTCCAGTATAATGAGCCCTCTCCTTCTATCTAATGGGAACAAAAGTACTATTATAGGTATGTAAAGTCTTGGAATTTTTTAGTCTGTTTCTCCACACATAGAAAATATTAAGCCAGGCATGCACATTCATCACTCATCCAAAGACTAGACATGACTCTTGTGCTAATTTTGTGCTCTGCTGTAAATTCTGGACACCTCAGCCTCTCTGAACTCCAATATCTTATTCTCTGTTCAGTGAGACTCCAGTTTTTGGATTTCTACTCTCAACAGTATAGCCTGAATTGACTCTGGGAAAATATTTGGGGGAATCAGAGATCTCACTTGTTTGATTCCCTTTGATGAAATACTGCTCAGCAACAAAAAGAACAAACTACTGATTCATGCAATAATTTGTAAGAATCTCAAGGGCATTATGCTAATTAAAGGAAGGCCAATCTGAAAATGTCACATACTATATGATTCTATTTACATAACATTATTGAAAAAAAAAAAATTATAGGGGCACCTGAGTGGCTTACTTGGTTAAGTGTCCAACTCTTGGTTTTGGTTCAGGTCATGATATCATGGTAGTGGGATCTAATGCATGTTAAGCTCCATCAAGGTGAAGTCTGCTTAAAATTCTTTCCCTCTCCCACTCCTTCCTCCTCTGCCCTCCCTTCCACTTGTATGCATTCACTCTCTAAAATAAATAAATAAATAAATAAATAAATAAATAAATAAATAAATAAATA